>NC_137031.1:9399000-9728059 GCF_032717465.1 Coenobita brevimanus
ACACTAAGGTGGTTTGGCCATGTGGAGAGGATGGAGGGTGAAAGACTGACGAAGAGAGTGTGAGTGAGGTGGAGGGGGGAAGAGGGAGGGGGAGGCCAAGGATGAGATGGAGGGATGGGGTGGAGAGGTATATGAGAGAGGGGTGTGTGAGTTGGGAGCAGGGCAGTGAAATGGCGGGGGACAGGACGACGTGGAGGCGATTTGTTTGTGGCCACCCCAAACGGGATTTAGGCATCTGGCAATAGATAGATAGATAGGATAAGTGGACTCGCATGTAGTTATCGTAGTTATAGATCGGATCAGGTTTGGATTGCAACAATGAATAAGGCAGTCTATTGTCAAAGCCGTAGATGACAAAGAATGGTGTTTCGCCAACTGACTTATTGATGGGTGAATTAATTGAAGCAGCTTCCTGCGGAATCCACTCGTCCCAAGTGGAAGTCTGATTTTCCACTGTGTGACGCAGACTCTCCAATATCTTCCTTTTCTGGCCCTCCACAAGGCCATTCGAGGCTGGATGATGGGCCACTATATTGCATTGCTTAATTCTGTATCGAAGACAAATTTCTTCCAGTACTGAATTATTGAACTCTGACCCGTTGTCAGTTAAAATTACTTCTGGTGTTGTGAAAGGGCAAATTACTGAATTAATAAAGACATGTGTTACTGCGTTAGCAGATTTTTCACGCAATGGAGCTAAGATAACAAATCTAGAGAAATATTCGACTACCACTAATAGACAGACGAAGCCAGATTCTGTACGAGGCAGCTTCGGAAGATCAAGAGAGACAGTTTGCCAAGGTTTTGATGGTACTGGGTACTGCAATATAGGAGCAGGTTGACAGGTTGTCCCCTTATGACGGGCACATGATAAACATGCATCGCAGTGCGCTTCTATATCCTTTCGCATAGTGGGCCAATAATATGACAGATGTGCTTGCCGTAAGCTTCTGTCTTTGCCAGGGTGTGATGCATGAGGGGAGTCGTGGATTAAATGAAGGGCAGCAGGAATTAAGTCTGTTGGAATGACTAGTTGCTTAACTTCGCGATGAGGTATGTTGTTACCTTTCAGTGCTGAGTGTTTATAGAGCAATTCATTGTTGAGGAAGAAATCAGATACAGGGACTGGTAACTTTGGCAAGGAAGAATCATCGCCTGACTCTAGAAAATATATGAGCTGTGACCATATAGGGTCCACACGCTGGAACCTATGTAGTGTGTCATAACTGAATGCCAAGTTTACATTGCAACCAGTTGAGACTGTGGCTACATGCCGTGAGAGGGCATTGGCTACGACATTGGACTTCCCAGGGACATATTCAAATTTCGGATTATAGTCATTCACAGTGACTGCCCAACCTGCAAGTCAACCGGTAAGGTTACATCCCCGAAACAAGTCACATAAGGGAAGATGGTCCGTTTGGATATGAACAGGATAACCGTAGATGATGTCGCGGAAATGTTTTAGAGACCACACCACGGCAAGGGCTTCCCAGTGAGTTACACTGTAATTCTTTTCCGTGGAGTTTAGCACACAGCTGGCATAGGCAATGACACGTTTTTTCTCTTCGGAGTCATTTTGCATGAGAACAGCACCTAGGCCTACTCCGGAAGCATCAGTACAGAGAAGAAATGGTTTTGAATAATCAGGGAATGCCAAAACCGGGGATTGTGCTAGGACATTTTTCAGCGTTGTAAATGCGGTTGCCTGTTCATCAGCCCACACAAAAGACGCATCCTTCTTTAGTCATTTTGTTAAAGGCACAGCTATCTGGGCGTACCCTTTAATAAATCTTCGGTAATAGCCACTAAGACCGAGGAAACTGCGTACAGCATCGGTGTTGGTTGGAGTTGGGAAATTTGTCATGGCTATGACCTTGTCATCTGATGCATGAATTCTGTGAGTGTCAACAATATGTCCTAGGAATTGGAGTTTCTTACGTATAAAGTCACACTTTGACAGTTTGATCTTAAGTCCAGCTTGTTTGAGTCTAGTGAACACTTCGGCCAATTTTTCTAAGTGTTCCTCTACCGAGTGAGTAGCGATTATGACATCATCTAGATAAGCAAAAACTGAATGACCTATCATGCCGGTGAAAACTGTATGAATTAGCTGCATGAATGCTGATGGTGCATTTCTCTAACCGAATGGAAGTCTACGGAATTGGTAATGCCCGGATGGAGTACTGAAGGCAGTGATAGGACGAGATGATTCCTCCATTTCCACTTGTCAGTAATCACTTAAAAGATCTAGGGAGGAGAAAACAGAATTGTTTTTGCCTAAAGATTCCAGCAAATTAGTGAGTACAGGAATTGGAAATCTGTCCGGGACAGTCAGCGCATTCACGCGTCTGTAATCTATCACTGGTCGTAACTCACCACCTTTCTTTGGAACCAGAAATAGTTGGCTGTTCCACGGACTGTCAGAGTGTTCAATGACCTCATTATCCAACATGTCCTCAATAAGATGATCAGCTTGTTGACGCTGGCTGTGTGGTAAACGGTAGGCAGGTATATATACTGGCTGAGCTCTGGGCTGTAATGTAATTTGACTCTTTATTAAATCTGTCTTGCCCATATTCTCACCGGGTAGGGCTACGACTTCGCGATAGTCTCGCAAGACATTAAGTAAGTGACTTCTGTATTTTGGGTAATCACTCTGTTTCACATGAGATTCAAGATGAGACTGAATGTTAGTGGACTGAGTAACTGAGCACACATCGGCAACAGAGCATGGGAAATCTTGGCACACATGTACGGCCACTGGGTATACCAAGAAGTCACCAATATGTGTTCCTGTTCGTATTTTAAGTGGAGCATTAGTACAGTTGGCTAAGTACAAGTAGCATAAACCAACCTCTAGCACCGTACACAAAGCCAACTCATAAGCTAAGCCATTCGCACAACACGTTTCAGGTAAGGTTAGTACATCCACTCCTGCTTTCGCACCCACAACACGAACAGAGACTTTGGTAAATTTATGCGGCAACAAATTTGTGCACTGATTTGTTACTGCACGCCTTGTCTCTGCGTGTTGTAAAACATCATTCACACTATGTGAGATAGTTAAATGAGACGTGTCTGAGTCGGCAAATGTGCCACTGTTAGAGAGGTTGATTCGATCCACAGTTGAATGCTCAGAGGGTGTACTACTAGATGGTAGTGAACTTGGCTGTTCAGGTAACGGTGTGTGTACCTGTTTACTCTCGAGTAATGTTGAAATCACGTGAGACTGAATAACTGAGTTTGTTTGGAAAGTACCGGACGTGGATATTCCATGCTAGATATTGGGAAACCATTGATATCTATGGTACGAGGAGCAGGGAGGAGAGCAATAGCTTGTCGAAAAGCCAGTGAGAGTGTCCACGGGATATTTAAGATCATTAGTGACATGAAACTCCACGTCAAAAGGTCTTAAGGCTTTTTCAAGTTGTACTTCTAGTGTGATCTTTCCTTTGACCTGATATTCTGAGCCATCCACGCCACATAGGCGAATGTCAGGTGGTTCGAGCAGCCCAACTCTTTTAGTTGTTTCCCTAATGTTGTTTAAAGAGGTATCTGAGATCAGGTTTACCATAGATCCGGTGTCCATAAAGAAAGAATTTTGTACCCCTTCACTCCATCCCAGAATGGCTAGGCCTAAAGATGTTATTGGTCCTACCTGGCAAATGGGGAGTTGATTTTCTGTTACCTTATTTTCAGACACCAGCAGATCTTCCGCTATTAGGTTACATTTCTCCAATCCGAGCACTCCTCTTCCCCCAACTGACGGCTCATAAGGTAACAACACTCGTCAGTGGAGTGAGTTGTGCCATTATTGTGATATTTGCATGTTAGACGACGGGACCGCGAAGGTGTGCGCTGTTGTTCCCGTGAACGGAAACGTCTTTCTTTGCTTGCACAGCTAGACTCTCGATGACCTACATTACCGCAGCACCAGCACACAACTGAGGATTGTTTGCTTCGTCGCACAGCTGATTTGTCACGACCGCTAGAAGGTGAACAATAGTGTGAGTGAGACCGATTACTAGGTTTGGTTTTTGTAGTTGGCCACGAACGAGAGGAATCAGATGAAGTAATGCTGGTGTGTAGTACTCTCGCAGTACCACCTGCAGAGTGAGAGGCTGAGGTGTAAGAACCGGCCTGGCTAGTGATGTCTGATCCTGACCTTTCTATTATGGCCTTGGAATGTTAACCATTTTGTCTCCGGGATTAAAGCCACGTTGTAGTGCTTTTTGTTTTTGGTTGTCAGAAAGCCAGTTAAGAAATCTAAAGTAACCGAACAAATCTGCAAAATTATTTAATGAAACCACAAGCACTCCATTAATTTCAGCTACCCACTGAGTACCATGGAACAATTGGCGCAGCTCTGAACTCGTCGCCTTCATAGTAGCGGCTGCCTCAATTACCTTTGCATGTTGGGGAGGTAGCTTCATGTCCTCCTCCATTTGCTTGAGAAGGTTTGTCAACCCTATAAGAGATGCAGCATTGGAATGTTGGCAACAAAGTTGAATTAACTGTTGGCGACAAGCGTCAAACGTTTGGCAATCTTCGAAGTGTCTCGCACAAATAGTGGCTCCTATTACTGACATGCCCTGATGCCATCGACCCATCAGATAAGAAACTTTCAAGGGTTCAGTTGTGATTTGCCGATTACGAATGTCAATTTCGACCTCTCTGAGGAAGTCGTAAATGGAAACTACTATCCTCTCCTGTAAATTTGGGTCTGTAAACATCATCCAAATATATATAGACTGGGGAGGTGGAGGGTTCTGATTCGACATCATAGGAAGCGGGTGAGGCCACGAAGGTGAGGAAGTAGGGAGAGAAGTAAACTGGGACGGTGTTTGGGAAGGAAGTGTCCTGGCTGTAGTGGTGTGTGTCGTGGTTAGTGGTGGTGTATGTGTAATAGAAGGGAAGGATAAAGGCTGTGGAGAAGGCTGAGTGGCTTCAAGAGAATCAGTTGGAGAAGATGATAGAGTATCTGGTGTTGATATATCTGGATTTATGGTAGAAGTAGTAGGGTTACTATAGGTGGTTGTAGGTGTGGGAGAAGAAACAGGAGTAGTCGTAGTAGAAACAGGTAGGGAACAAGTTTTGTTTACTATAAGATCTGCCACTACGAAGAGTTACATTATCACCACATACAAGGTCATCTGTGTCAATATCAAATTCAATAGGGGAGAGATCTACCCTTTTAAATAAGGACATTAGTAGAATAGGAAGTAAGTAAATGAAAATAATTAAATGGATGAATAAATGAAAGAATGAATAAATAAAAATATTCATAATACATGAAGAAATGATTTATATACAATGAATATGAGTGAAAATGAATGCGTTATTAACAGCTAAGCATGAGTATAATTGGGAGAAAATGGGACGAAGCAGGAGTGAATGAACGAAAAATTCTGAATGAATGAAAAATGAGGGACAAAAATGCAATGAATGGATAAGAGTAAATGGTGAAAATATCACAATCTATAGAGACAGCTTGGCTTCTCTGTAGAAAGGAATCGATTATTGTGATGGAATGAGAAATTGCATGAAAATGCAGATAGAAAATACTTGTAGTAATATGTGTTCCGTACAAAAGCTTGATGTTAAGTGAACTCTCATATCGGAGTGTCTCCTTCCCCCGCCAGCGTTGATTGGGCGGAGGTATTCGTGACGTCACTGGGCGGCAGCTAACAGCAAGGATAAGAGAGAAAAAAAAAAAGGGATTTGTTTTTCCCGCAATGACGTCACACCAGTAAACATTACTCATCTGGTGAGCAAGTACGTTGCCTCGAATTTGTGCAGAACAATGGTGATTTGTGCTGTTTATGGCTGCTCAAGTGATGCTCAAGAACATACAGACCAACGCATTAAGTACTTCAGGTTTCCTAGAAATAAAGAAACATGTGAAAAGTGGATAAGAGCATGTAGACGGAAAGATAAGATAAACGTAAACTTTGCACGCATGTGCTCGCGCCATTTTAAGGACACTGATTACAGACTTGAGTATTTACTACAGAAAGAAGAGGCAAATGTTTCTCCAAAAAAATGCAGACCACTCCACCCATGGGCTGTTCCAAGTGTTGAACTTCCAACACAACGAAGTTCAGCTGAAGGTATGTAATATTTAACTTGCACTCGGGTAACACCTATAGGCTACTTAACTTAGCATTAACAGTAAAATGTAGGATATTGATTGGTTGCCTTTTCACCTAATGCTGTATTAACAGTAAAATGTGTTGAGTGATAAGAGACTGCTGAACAAAGCATTTAAAGTCTTTTACTGTACATGTTAGTATGAGAATTGAACAGGTTGGACCTAACTTTTGCTATGCTGAGAATTGTTTCTCCAATTTCCCTTGTAGTAAGACCTACTTGGTGGTAGTGGGAGAAAATAGGCATATGAGTGGGATGAAGAAGCATTCTCCAAATGCACTACTGTTACCAAATAATTACTGCAAAAATAGTAAGAGTGGGAGCACACATCCAAAATCTTCCTGTTGGAAGTTTAGCTAGTGATTAAAAAGAAATGCATGTTTGATTTCAAAAGGATTATTTTATATGCCTGGACTTCATTTGTCAATATACAACTACACTTTATGCAAATTTTGGTACTTTTAAGGACTGAAAATATAAATATACAAAAATAAGTTTGGATCATATGAAGATCCTCCCCCTCAAGTAGGTTTGGGGTGGAGGATCTTCATATGATCTAGTCTGGGGTGGAGGATCTTCATATGATCTTGCCTGTATGGGAAAACCTTCAGTTCATCCTAACCTAACCTAACCCGACCTAACCTAACCCTAGGTGAGGTTGGCTTAGGTTAGGGTAGGGTAGGTTAGGTAAGGTTAGGTTACCTAACCTAACCCGACCTAACCTAACCCTAGGTGAGGTTGGCTTAGGTTAGGGTAGGGTAGGTTAGGTAAGGTTAGGTTAGGTTAGGTTAGGAATAATGTTTTATTATTTAATCCTTATGTAGTTTATTTACATTAAAATTTTGGTTGGGGGGGGGGATCTTCACTTGGGCACTTTGGGGGGGAAGATTTTCATATGTTCCATAAGTTTCATTGCTTTCTTTTTATGCCAGCCCTGTATTTTCAGTATGATCTTTTTGGTATTTTTACAATACTTGCTTACTTTATTTCGCCTTATAATGGTGTGACTGATATGAGAAGTGTGTTTTACCATGTCTTGGCTACCTCTCTTGCATAGGTGATGCAAGCCTGGTAGGTTATGATAGAGATAGGGAAAGAGAAGCAAACAGAATTTTTATCTTAAAAAGATGATATACTTATTTTCAGGTACCAGTGCTTCTGACAGGAGGAGGAGAGCAGAGAGGAAGCAGAGGCGCCAGATTCTGCAAGAGTGTGTGAACACCAACATTGATGGTAACTATACATTATTTTTAATACTGTATCAGTATCGAAATGAAGCAGGGGGTGGGGAATGTACTTGAGGGTGATAAGCGAAAAATTTTAACAGGAAACAACACAATCTAGACCTACCTAAGTTGCAATCATAGATTGCAGGGCAAATTAGACAGGCAGTATTGTATTCATACCCATATCTAGTTAGGTAGCTCTAAGGAGGGAATAAACAGTTCGATAGTATTTTATATTATACATACTTTTTTTTTCTCTCTTTTTTGACTATTGCTTTACTTTACAGATGTTGTTCCATTGGAAGCAGAGGTTTCTATTCAAGAGCAGACATCAGAAAACTTTGGGAGAGATCATGCAGATTATCATTCAGCACAACCTTCCCAGCTACAGCCAATGGAACAGGATACAGTTGAATCCCAAAGTGATGGTATGTCTACACAGAAAATCTGCTGGTCATGCTGTGTTTGTATGCCATGCAAATCAGAACTTTAGAGTGAATTAGGAGTAGTTAAGACAGAGCTTGAAATTCTAAAGGAAGAGAACAAGAAACTAAGAGAGGAGTTGAATAAAATGGCTTTAGAAATGCAAGGTTTAAGAAACAGTAATAATAATTATAAGGATATTGTATCTTCACATGAGTTGAATGCTAGCAAAGCCAATTTGGAAAATAAAAGTGCACTTGCCTTGCATGAAGAAATATCATCTGTTCTCAAAGATATACTGTCTCCTTATTTCACAGATACTCAAATTGAATACTTTTTGACCAATGAACCTGTTAGGAAGTGGTCATATGATGATATAACATCTTCCCTTACCTTAAGGAGCTATAAGTCCAAAGGGATATCAGTATATTAGAGAACATTTGAAATTACCATACCCTTCAGTTTCAACTTTGAAAAGGTGGACTAAATGCCTCAGTTTCCAACCTGGCTTGCTAGATATTGTTTTAAAACTAATGAAGAGGAAAGGTGAAACTGTCTCCAGGAGAAAAAGTGTGTATACTCTCCTTTGATAAAATGAAAGTTACCAAGGCCTGGGAATTTAATAGAGCTGAGGAAAGTGTACTGTCACCCCATAATTATGTTCAAGTTGTCATGGTGAGAGGCTTATTAGGCTGCTGGAAGCAGGTCATATTTTTTTAATTTGATACCAGAATTACTGAAGAATTATTGAACACAATTATTAGAGCAGTAGAAGAAAGTGGGTATGAAGTTCATGCTACTGTATGTGACATGGGTGGTTCAAATAGCTACCTCTTGAATAAGATGGTTATTAATGAAAAACCAAATTCATTCACCAATCCATTTGATCCCAGCCGAAAGATTCATGTTTTTGCCGATGTTCCACACCTCATCAAGCTTGTGAGAAATCATTTTTTAGATAGTGGCTTTCATACTCCAGATAAGTCTGTCATAGTTAATACCAACCCAGTCATAGATCTCATGACGGTAGATACAGGAAATTTGAAAGTAGCTCACAAACTTACTAATCATCATATTTCAGTACAAGGAGCTCAGAGACAAAGAGTAAAGTTTGCAGTTCAGCTGCTATCAGAAACTGTTTCAAAAGCTATATCATTTTTTGGACAGTGTGGTACCATCAAGAGCAGTAACTGGTCTTCAACCTCTGAATTTATTCAAGTAATAAATGACTGGTTTGATATATTAAATAGCAGCATTAAGAGAGACTTAAATGGAAAAAGACATGCCTTCCAAAAGAGTGGTGAGCAAATGAAAAAACTCTCTGACACAGTGTCCACCATAAAATCTTTAAGAGTGAAAGGGAAGTTTCTTCCATTTCAGAAAGGGATCTTACTCTCATGTAGGTCACTGGAGACACTGTATGATTCCCTTTCTGAAAGGTTTAATGTAAGGTATATACTCACAAGGAGGTTAAATCAGGATGTTCTGGAGCATTTTTTTAGTGTAATACGCCAGATGGGTAGATGTTATGATCACCCATCACCACTGTATTTCCAACATCGCTTGAAAATTTACCTACTGGGAAAAGAAACTTCAGTAATTTCACCTAGTACAAACTGTGCAGAGGTGGAATCTACTCCCTTAATTGCAAGTGGTGTACAGGAAGTTTCAAAAGAAGAGTTAGAAAATGCAGATGGTGATGGAAATCTTGTATCATATGTATTCACTCCAGAGATTAGTCCCACACCTGATGAACTTGAAACCCATGTTGAGCAATGTGAGGAGGTGCTGCATATTACGTTTCCCGAGAAAGAAGCATTTGACCATTTCCTTGGTTTTGTAGTACACAAATTCAAATTCAAATATCCAGAATTAGGAACCTCATTAACTGATGATAGTTGCAGCTCTTGGGATGCATTTATAAACAAAGGTGGTTTGAAAAAAATAAATCCTGAACATCGAAGTTTCTTCCTTAATTTAGAACACCTATTCAGAAAGTACCATGGCACATCACTGAAGGAAGGAAAAGGAAGTGTTGAGCATGTTATGCAAATGGTTACACTGCCTCCATACATTCCAAAAGAGGTAGCAACTTTTTTTGTTAGGTGCAGAATATATTTTAGGATTAGGGAGCTTAATCGTGCACTTAAAGAATGTAAGGGTGTTAATTGTAAGAATGCTGGAAAAAAGATGAAGAAAATTGTAAATTAACTATGTTGAGCAGTTAAGAGTAATAATGACAAAATAGTCTATTCAGTTTGGTAGATGTATTAATAATTTGGATGAACAGTTTTGAGAAGAAAATGTATCATAGGTATATTATTTTATGTATGTATGTACCGTATATAATATACTGTATATTAATATGTAATTATGTATTAAGTGACGATTGCAAGTTATGTTGTCAATGTACTGTACTGTACAATGTTATTATGTGATAGAATATTTTAAGTTTGGAGTGTCCTAATAAGTGAGCACAATGTATAACTTGAGTTGCATCATTTTAATGCAGTAAGTGCTGTTCACAGTTCAGTAGTTTTCTCCTTTCCTCCATAACCTACCTCTCTCCTCTCTTTCTCATCAACCTCACTCTCTCACCTGTCTCCTTCCCTCCCTAACCTATCACCACTCCACTTCCTCCCCTTTTTCTCCCAAGTGTTACTTCCCTCTTACCTTCATCTCTTTGTCTCCCATACCTCTCACCATTTCATTCCACACTCCACTTCGTCCCACACCTCCCTCCTTCCACTTTCTTCCTTACCTTTATCCTTCCCTCCCTCCCTCTACTTTCCTAATCCTTTTCCCCTGCTTCCCATCCCTTCATTTTCACTATCTATATTTTTTGTGTTTTTGTATCTCTCTCCCTTTCTCAACTTTATTCATGTCTTTTTCCATTCCTTTTGGCATGTCCCTGTTCTCTTCTTTCCTGCTTCCCTTCCTCTTCCCTCGCTTCCACCCTCCACCTTCTTATTGTCAGTTTTTTTTTTTTTTTTTTTTCCCACACTCTCTCTCTCTCTCTCTCTCTCTCTCTCTCTCTCTCTCTCTCTCTCTCTCTCTCTCTCTCGTGAAGCAATAATCTAACCTATACAATGTTCATGTTCAATAATACTGTTCGGTGAGACTAATAAAATATATGGAAAATTATAAATTAAATCATTAAATATTAATTTGATTGTCTGTGACCTACCTGGCTATGTTATAAAGCATAAAATATTAATTTGTCTTTAATCTCCTTGGTTATGAACTAACGTTCTCTGTATGTCTACTCGATAAGACTGAAAACGATCAGCATTTTAGTGGAAGTAGCATGCATGACTGGAAAGGAAATTGAACTAAGTTTTATGGATGAGAGTGATAAGGGAGAATATCTGGTGATGGATGAACAAAGGAGTGGTTGAGCGGGAATGCAGTGAGAAAATAAATGCAATTAGAGAGGCAAGGTACAATATACTATAGCAATGAGAATAGCTTTTGGAGTGATTGGTTAATGGCAAATAAAAGGGATATGATTGATAGGCCCATCTGGTGAGTGATGCGCGCCACTCACCAGATGACGAGAGCCTAGCTCGTGACGTCATGAATTTTGGGCGGAGCTTAATTTATGACGTTTCAGTGGACTATCCTTTTTTTTTCTCTCTCTTATCCTTGGCTAACAGTGGGCAGAACGAGAAGCTGATAGGAGCAGGAGACTGTGACGTAGCTCTGTGTGAGTGGCCACGCTCCCTGGGTGATGTCGGTCTGTGTGGTAGGTGGGGGAACGATGACGTAACAGTGTCGGGCGGCGGTTGGGGGCTACTTCCTGAAGTGGGGCCTGGGTTGGAGTTTGTGGGGGCTGAAATTAACCTGTACAGCGTGATAATATAACAGGTCACACAGGACTGGCAGGCGAAGGCAGGTAGTGAGGGTAATGGTGGAGGCTTACGTGGCTGTAGTGGTGTGGTGGTAGGTGGGATGTTGGTGCGGAGGAAAATTCCAAAACCACATCAAAGCTGCTAGAATGATTCCACACCAAGACTGCAAAGGGCTGGAGCAGAGACAGACTGTGTGTCGTCGTGGGAAGAACAGCAGCGTGGGAAAATAGACACAGCCAAGATTGCCCACAGAAGGCGTGAAATGACTATTATCCTACTCACACCAAATGTTCAAGTTTGTTGATGCCCCTTGACGCCAGTCGTACGTGAATTCAAAGTCCTGGAGTAGTTTTCTGATAATATATTAAGCACCGCCTTATATCTTCATACAGCAGCCGTGAAAACCACCCGTGTCCAACCCAGCCTGTTGCTAACTGATCGACTCCCACCAGTGCTCTCACTTTTGCCAGCAATGATTACCCTAAAACCACTCTGAAATTACCTTGAATTCAACAGAATTACCTTGACAAATAATTATGCTTCCTAAATTACAGTAAATATAGGCAACGCATTGAAAATAGTAAATAATGCTTTAATATATATATTTCCTATATTACACAAAATATGGACAATAATACATTGAAGATAAAAATAAGTATTAATTATCATATTTATGTGTATATCATTTAAATATCCTTTTCGAAAGTTGGGTAACTAAGTAATTTAGCTTTGGAAAAAAATGTCACTTGCAGTATTATATAAAAAAAAAAACTTTTCATGGAATAGTAATAGTGCCATAAGGCAATCCTTTTTGTAAAACAGTATGTACACTCACGATGTTAAGTAGTGAACCAAGCTAAGAATCTCACAATACACTGCTGCAACCACTAACACACACATTCACACACACTTGTCTATCCACTACCCTTGACTTGGTCAAACAAACTAGCTGAAATGGCAGACGAGTGTATTCGAATTTGTGTGTTCGTGGTTGAAGTGTCATATGGGGTTCTCAGCCTGATCCACTACTTACCGACGTGAGTGTAATTCAACACAGAGACTTACAGGAATACACATAAAAAGAGACACTATACAATTACTGTATAAACATAAATGGAAATGTCATTTTACCTAAAATACCTGACCTACAGGAATCAAACAACTGAACAAGACTTAGTGGGATGCAGTGCATAACTGCATATTACTTGAATTTTTCTAATAGTATCTTACTGCACTCCTCATCAGTTGCATTACAAACTATCTTCCCCATATCTTTTACTAGTTTTTCATCCACTTGTAGCTGATCACTTGATATTCCCTTTCTTTTCAGACCATACTTTGTATGTAAAAGACCTACCAGGCTCTCTCCTTTCAATGAATTTCTCATATCAGTTTTGATGCGCCTCAAATGGCTAAAAATCCTTTCTACGGATGCATTTGAATGGGGCAAGGAAAGAGCCGTCCCTACAACTTTACAAAGGTTTGGATATTTCTTCTCTCCATTGATGTTTACTTGCTGGAATTGCTTTGGTCAAAATTCTACTGGATCTTTCACATCTTTGAACTGCCCTTCTAAAGCTAACTGCCGGCACTCCGTATCTGCTATTTCCTTACTACATATCTCACCTAGGTAGGGCATTGCTTTGAACACATTTGCAAGACTATTTGGTTGTCTTTTCAGAGCATTCTGAAGGATCAAGAACTCCAGGAAAGCCAGAGGAATTGTTGCAAACCTTGACCTAATTTGAATGGTTAATTCTATCAGAAATGACAAACAATTCCGTTTGAATATCTTGATCCCCTCTTTGTCATGACAGGCTGGGGGGTTTGACAGTGTTTCTGTGGCATTTATACCAATATATACCTGACTTATGGGGACTCTTTTATTCTCATCTTGAAAGTCCAGAGTGTAAGGATCACATTCTCTTACATAGTTTAAATGTATATAGTCACTCATTACCTCTCGAAGCAGCATTTGTAACCTACTGTCTAGAGTTTATCATGGGTTTATCACTTTGGAATATTTTATTGAACTGGTTAGTTCTCTTTAGCTGTACCTGAATAAACTCCAATTGAGCCTTGATGAACTGGTAACTTAGACTGGTAAGAATGCTCTCGGTCACATGTGAAGGATCTTTCTTTTCACTTACCACACTAGTGAAGTAGAGCCTTAAAGCATCCCACTGTTCTAAGATTCTATCCACACATGCCTCCAGTGATAACCATCTGGTCTGACCGTAGCTTAAGAGCTTGTGGGGAGTGATATCTAAAAACTCTTGAAACTCTTCCAGCTCTTCTCTACGTAAGCTTGACCTACTAAAATAGGAAAAGACATTTCTACACAGGTCCTCAAGGGAAACTGAGAGCTTTAAACATGCATGGGAAACACACAAATGAATCATGTGACAGCTACAACGAACAAATGTTACATGAGGGAGATCTGCTTTCATAAGAGATGTTACACTCTGGTGTTCACCGAACATCGCATTACATGTATCAGAACAATAACCTATGATATTATCCAGTGGAATTTCCTTCTCTTCAAAAGATTTTTTCAGTGATACATAGAGAGATTCTGCATCACATTTTTGGACTTTCACCATGTCAAAAAATGATGTTACAACTTCATGTGTAGCGTAATCATAGTGCATTACACAGATAGCTAGTTGTTTTTCACTACTAACATCAATAGTTTCGTCTGGGATCACACTGAATTTGGTAACCTTCAATTTGTCACCAAGTTCTTTGGAAAAATGATAACCTAACCCCTGTCTCATTATGTTTATACATTTGGTTGCAGACATTTTAAGATTTTGCAGTTTCTCATGTTCACCCTTGTTTGTTGGACAAGAGGCTTTAATCAGTTGAAGTATGGGTTGTGAAAGAGAAAAGGGTAAGTTATGTTCAGCAACAAATGCACATATACGGCTTTCTGTTTTAAGAGAGTAATTACAGTTCTTGTGGGTGTTTTGAATGGCTTGTTTAATGGGCACTTGTGAATTTTGTATGCTAGCATTTTTCAAGTGCATTGCTGATTTGGCATGCCTTTCAAGTCCTGACTTTGCACATGGAACAGTAGTCAAACAAAATTTACAAACTGGCTTAGTACTTCCCTGTGCAGGGGACTGCAACCAGCTCTTGAATATTGTGTTCTGCAGCCACTCGTTTCGGAATCCTTGAGTAAATTTTTTACGTTTCTTTTTAACACTGGTTGTGAGCTGTTTATCTTGACCCTTTGAGTTACTACCACTTGATATCCCCGCAATGACTTCCTCATCACTCGAAGTCACATCCGAGTCCGTCACAACAGCTGATGCCATATTTCTGAAGCAATATGAAATTACAATATAAACTAGAGAGAAAACAATGCATTTTCTATTATATTCCAGAAACTTGTAAAATAAAAATCAATTTAAAACCGCTGAAAACAAGCAAATGAACTTATTAAAATTTGTTTGGAATTAATGTAGGCTATTTAAAATTCTATATGAAAAATATCAGTCTTTGATAGGTTGCTTTTGACTAGGTCTATGTACTGTAGATTAGTACTTTATCACAGAAGCTCAGTTGTTTTAGTAGTTCAAAAACTAACTCCCGATTGACGCCCTGTTCAGATGAAATGCGAAAAGATTTATTTGCATTCTCCTTTGAAAGGACATAACCTGTCAATACACATATTTGCTTAGCATAAAAATGGTCTCCATTCAACAGTAAAAATGTCAGAATTGATGTAAAATGTTAGGTTAGACCTACCCTAATCTAACCTCACCGACTTCTCATCAACTACAATATATATATATATATATATATATATATATATATATATATATATATATATATATATATATATATATATATAATTAAAAAAAACTGGACCCGGTCCATAAGTAAACAAAAACCGAAAAAATTTTGAGAAAATGCCAAGGGGCCACAACTTTCAGCAAGCATTATCAAATAGAACAAGAAAAAATACATAGAACTGTTATTCCACAATTCGCATAGCAATGATCAGCGCATTACCTTATGCATGATCGGAATATTCAAAGGTAAATACATTTGTCTATAACTAAAGCCATAATTTAAAGAAAAAGAAATACCGGTAGGCCCTATACCAACTTTGGTCGTAGACATGGCTAAAACTCACAACACATAAAACTAATAAATCAGTCTTTTTGGCCTAAACAATAAAATTCTCAAATGGTAGCCACCAGTTTATCAGTTACACCGGAATATTGTTTTCCTCTTGAAGGGGTAAAAATCTACTATTAATTAACAACAATGATTATTGCTTACCTTTAGTTGTCGTAGCTAGCTCTAAGACTGGGTATAAGACTAGTAAAGAGATCTGAAGCCTGAGCCCTGAACGCTAGAATGCAACGTGTGTATAACATTTATAGAGTGGACGTGAATGGTTCGCGAAGCTCAGCTCAGTCAGCTGTGCTCATGTGGACTTGCAAGTGTTACCAGAATCAGTGTTACCAATATCATATTGCTCCTAGCCATAAAAAAAAAAAATAAATAAATAAAAAAAAAACAGCTATCAGTTTCACCGAATCGTGGATTTTCCAAAGAAGAATCCTTTATATTCGTACCCAAAAAATACCCGAATTACCTTGCACTTATCTTCATATTACCTTGAAATTACCTTAAAAATTCTCGTACCTTGAAAATTACCTTGAAAGCTCATCAATTACTTGATTCAAGGTAATTACCTTGAAAGTGAGAGCACTGACTCCCACCGGCACAGGCGGTGATGCGGCCACAAAACTCATGGTTCAGCAACGTTTGAATCAAGCCAGACATAGCAAGCGCTCACAGACATAGCAAGCGATAGCAAGATCTCAGTGGCGCCCTACTTGGATCCTACTTACAACTACTTACATACGATACTTACACACACTACATATTATTACAAATGGTTACAAACAGCTCCCCTGACTAGAAAATATTTTCATAATCAGCAAAACCAAAGAACAATGGTTTATTATATTCTGTAGGTTTCTTAATATCTGATTCATTATGTATATATGTCGGTAGTTAAGTACCCGATTCGGTATCCTGCCTGTTCTCGAGGTTGGTTTTCTTTCAAATTTGATGATGTTCTGTTCGTTAGGACTTAGGAGAAGAGCTGGTAAATAACTGGCAATAACCTAATAGGTCGATAGTTACTAAGATCTTTCGAGTCACCTTATTTCTAGCAACTTTACCTTATCATCCTTCCCTCCTTTCTTCCAGTCTGATGGCTCTGTAGCTATTTCTTCCACTGAGCTCAGACTTTCTCCTCCATTTCCACTTTAGATGATTCCAGTGCTGTTCTTCCATCACTTTCCCGCTCTGACTTCCTCATGGCTGATATTAAAATTTCTTCAACTGATACATCTGGTGCCGTCATTGGCCTCAATGTTAACAAGGCATATGGGCCTGATGGGGTCCCTCCTGTTCTCCTCAAGAACTGCACTTCTGTGCTTACACCTTGCCTAGGTAAACTCTTTCACTTTTGTCTGTCAACTTGTATCTCTTTCCTTCTTGATGAAAGTTTGCTCTCATTCAGCCTGTTCTGAAAAAAGGTGACCATTCTCAGCCCGCTAACTATTGCCAAGTTGCTTTAACATTCTGAATTTCAGGAGTTTTTGAGTCTCCTCTGAACAATTAAAAAAAAAAAAAATTACAGCACTTTTCCTGTCACAACCTTCTCGGCGATTCTCAGCATGGGTTCCGCAAGGAGCACTCCACTGGAGATCTTCTCACCTACTTTTCAAACTTCTGGTCATCCTTTGGAACTCTGGCGAAAGCTTTGTCATTGCACATAACATCTCAAAGGCTTCTGATCGAACCTGGCATAAATCTTGAGTTTTCAAACTTCCCTTTTACAATGTGCCTTCATCTTTAACTTACTCTCAGGTCATTCTGTAGCTGCTCTTGTAGATGGCCGCCGTTTTTTTAATACAGCTATCAGTAGTGGTGTTCCTCAGATCTCTGTCCTATCACCAGCTCTCTTCCTTCAATTCATCAATGACCTTCATAGCTGTACATCTAATTGTATCCACTCATACGCTGATGACTCCACCATTCATCTTTCCATTCGTTTTACACAATGTCCATCTCAGCAGTTACCTTAACATTATGGAATGAGGCTTTGGCACACCTAATGTCTGACTTGGCTCATATTGTAATCTTGTTGATTTTATTGCATCAAAAACTCAGTTCATGCATCTTTCAATCCAACAAAATTTTCCGCAGCAGTATCCTCTAATCTGTACCAATATCCAACTCAATCCTGCATTATCTTCAAACATACTTGGGGTTTCATTCTCTCGGGATTTATCCTGGAAAGATCATATTACATCTCTTGTAAAATCTGCTTTCAAGAGATTAGATGTGCTAAGCCGAATGCGTGCCTTCTTTAACCCTGCACATTGGTTAAGTTTATACGCGGGTTTTATTCTCCCCTGTGTAGAGTACAACTCTCATGTGTGGGGAGTCTCCCCACATACAGTTCTTAACAAGATGGAGTCAGAATCTCTTCGTCCCCTTAACTCTCCTCCTCTTACTGACTCCCTTCAACCTCTGTCTCTTTGTTGCACTGTTGCATCTTTATCTGTGTTCTAACGGTACGTCAGTGGTCACTGCTCCTCTGAACTGTCTGCTTGCATTCCCCCACCACTACGGCAGTGCACAAGTTTAGCAAGAAACTCACATCCCTTCTCTGTCCAACTCTAGTGCAAGAGTTAACCGTTACTCTCAGTCATTCATGTATGCAACAGGTCAAGTCTGGAACTATTTCCTTGTCTATATTTCCTCCTGCCTATGATCTCCAGTCTTTGAAATGCAGTGTGTCCAGGGATCTCGAAATGAACGAATCTTGAATTTGGCTGTTATTTTTTCTTGGAGGGAACAATCTCGCAGGCTTCTGGCCTTTGGTTCCTTCTTTCTTGCATTAAGGAAAAAAAAATATCACACCCTTACTTGGTTTAATAGTTGTTATCCATTGTTGTAAATGGTTTCCTGGGTTACAGAAAACTATAGGCTTGTGGCTCAGTGTAGAGCCATCTCTCTCTCTCTCTCTCTCTCTCTCTCTCTCTCTCTCTCTCTCTCTCTTTCAGAGTGGGCTTCCCGTATGTCTCTCAGTCACGTCCACTGTCTTCAGTAGGTACTACGACGCTCACACATATTACCATCAAACTGGGTTATTGTGACCCACTGATGTCCTGTGTGTGTGTGTGTGTGTAAAACGGACAACAAACAGACAGACTGATCGAAACAGAGACATGAAAACTTCATTTTCACGCCGAGCGAACATAGTTGAGAAGTCGATCATACTTGTGAGATGTCATACTAACAAAAACACACTTAAATATCCGGTTCAGACCCTCTGAAATTCTCTTTAGACAACCATAAATCATTCTCGAAATCCCCCCTGAATCTGTCTTTAATGTCTCTTATATTCCTCCTCAAACCTCTTACAAAGTTCCCCTTAAAGACGCTCAAGTTTCCAATGATACCTCGTAGATCATCTCAATCGCCCGTTATATCAACAAGTCTCCCTTAAATATCCATTTATATCTCCCTTTAATACTTCGCTTAATGCCTCTGTCTGACTGTTAGATTCTTCTTAAATCTCTAGATACCCTCCTTTTAATCCTCGTTTTATCCTCCTTAAATCCACATTCATTCACCCTTTACCTCCCAGCCAGCCTACACGAAGCTCGTATCTGGCTACACTGCATAGCCACTGCCCGTCCTCGGAATTGCTCGTGGGATGGAGCTTTTAATACTCTGACTGGGTAGTAAGTAAAAAGCATAGCCATTTCACTAAGCAGTCTAGTGAGAGATTCCTGTGCTTGCCTTTATCTTTCCGACACGGAGAGTATGTTTTCTCTCCTGTTTATTTGTTCTCTTCGACGAGGAGAGTATGTTTTCATTCCCTTTTATTTGTTTGTTTGTCTATTAGTAGGATTACTACAGTTTAAAAGAGAGATTTGGACCAAATTTGGTGGGTAAAAAGCCCATGTCCCAAGGAACAATCGATTAACTTTTGGAACCGATTTGGATCGTATTACTGATTCTGGGTCCGGAAAACTTTTTTTTTTTTTTTTTTTTTTGTGAAACCCTAGTCAGAAATGAGAAAACCTAACCCATTATGAACAGTGGTTTAGAAATTACGTTGTCGTTGTCGGAGAAATGCGTTCCTCTGAGTGCCCCTCTAGTTTCTTTTTGTGGTTCTTGCTTCAGTAGGTTACATACATTTATAATGTGGAAAATTAACATGACGACGACGACGACCACGACGGCGACGACGACGACGACGACGATGATGATGATGATGATGATGGTGATAAGTGGAGGCCGGTCAGCTCCACAGTAAGTTTACGTTAGGTAGTGGTGGAAAAAAGCCAGCATTAAACTTGGGAGCATGCGATAAAACCACAGAAAGAGGCATTCTAGGTAAAAAAGTCACTTCATGGACCCCCTAATGAGCAATTATTTTTATCAATGGTTTTGTTACTTTGGTCCTCAAAGTCAACAAAGGCCATAAAAAGTCCATTTCAAAGTTTGATTTTCTTAAAAGTCCATGAAAGAGTCAAAACTCGATGACAAAGTATGAAACAAAAAAGTTCCTCGCCCCCAACACTGATGGTGTGGACATCATTAGATTTGACAATGAAGGTCAAACAAGGTCGTAATAATGAACAAAGTCAGAGTTTGACCATAAAGACAAATGGACGTGGAGAGGTTGTGTGTGTCAAATGCAAATGTTCCAATAGAAGCCATCATCTTTGCTGATACGAATCGAGCTATAACCTAGTTAAAAATGGGAGTGTTTTCTTAAGTTTCTTCTCCAAATTCGTGATAAAATAATAGTAGTGATGCGAACACCGTCCGGCCTCCAGGCTCTGCACGTGAAACGTGTGGGCCCCTTGTACCGGAGATCGTGCTGATGATGCACGTATGAATAATAGCAAACATACAAATGCGTAGCTGACTAGGAAAGCTTGTAGACTCTGATGCATTAGCCCACACTACGACGTGCAACCGTCGAGTTTCAAAACAGGAAATTGAGTCATAAACCAACTTAGACCTCCATCTCTTTTCAGGACCGTAGTGTAAATGGCATGAGGCTTCACAGAACCCCTTCCTTAGCATTATATTGTGCGTATTACACTAACATACTCTTTCATATGTTGTTCCAGTGTCGGCATAGTTTGCATTAATAATATTAAGTAGCATATTCAGGCGCAATGGCCAGAACAGACCGCTACATAGGAGGTGTTACGAAGGATCCTAAAACCACCTAGAAAACGACCCCTAATCCGAACCTCACAGTTCCTTGCATGGTTGAGTACACGCCCCAGGGTGAGTATGGGGACATGGAGTCTCTTGTACTAGTGGCAGTTATCAAACTTGTGGCGGCTTATTTGCAATATACAGTAGAAGAGTGAGTTGCAATGTCCAGAATAAATCGTTGAGGAGTAGGTGTTATGGAGGATCCTAGAGCTGCTCAGAAATACGATCGCCTCACAATAACTGGCACGAGAAGTAGAGTGTTGGAGTAGGGAGTCTCTGGTGTTTGCAGCTATTACCAAACTTGTTACGACTCATTATCCTGCCACCAGCCAGCATTAGCGCCGCAATACACGAAGATGACGGCGTTAGAAATTAAGATTACGGCAATGCAAAAAGATGGTTAGACTGGCAGAGTCGCCGTACTGGCAAGAGCGATTGTATGATTGCATAACGGACTGCGTTTTCGTTGGCATAGGAGACTTTGTAACACCTCTTCCCATGCGATTTATTTTGCACATCACACCTCTATATCATCTCGTATGCTATTGATGCATCCCATGGCGATATTAGGAAAGTGTCGGTATCATGACAGAGAACGTTAATATTTGATAATTATAGCCCTAAGGAGGAGGTGCTAAGAAGCTTTCTATGCCACTCAGATTAGAGCTTATCATCTCTCGAGCATAGGCACAACACTGAGGCTGGAAAAGTTTTTGGCTAGGGTGATCTTAGGTTCATCCAGAGTTAGTTATTGGCCTGGCTAGGGTGATTTTTGTGTCATTCAAGGTTAAAGTGGAGGGATTACTAGAGTAGCTAGGGTGATGTTACAGACATGCAGGGTTAGAGTAGGGGAGTTACGAGATTGACAAAGGCGATGTTGCGGTATTGCTGGGTTCAAGTGGGGGGTGGGTGAATGGGAGCGATTAAAGTGAAGACTGCAGTAGCGAGGGTGAAGTTATAGCCACTTCAATGGGCCTATCATGATCCAGCTGAGCTGTGGCGGTAGTAAACAGTTGCATATTGCCATAGTTCGTCTGCTCTGACTTGGCGGAAATTCTCCCTTATTTCCCACAACCCAATGTTGGAATAAAACTGAAGCTCTATACCCTATTCTAAACATGATTTTCTAATCAGAGAAATAATCTTATTACAGTTCAGTATTTAAATTGGAGAGATTCAAATGGGAGAGGTGAAAGTGTGAGAGAGTGGGAGTATGGTTAGGGGTGTATGCGCGGAAATAGGTGAGAATGAGAGGGCAAAAGAGGGAGTATGTATTGTGTGCAAGAGATGGAAGGAGAATATAAGAATTTATGAATCAGTTGGTTCAAGGATTGCGTGGGTAAGATTGAAAGTGGGAATACAAACGCGAGCGATTATCTGTGTGTATGGCGCTAGACCGTGCAAGCAGAGTGAAAGAAGAGTTCTGGACAAGTGTGGAAGAGTGCACTGAAAAGTTTGCGGGGAATGAGAGAATGTTTTGATTGGAGATATGAATGGAAAAGTAGGGAATGTGAAGGTGGAAGTAGTAGTTTGTGAGTGAGGCGTGCCTGCAGAAGTGGGTGAGAATGCAGTGCTCTAGTGGATATTTGTCCGGGGAGGGGGTTGGTGATGGCCAATGCCCACTTTAGGCAAAAAACGACCCACAGGTATACGTGGAGAGTGATGAGAAGGGTGGGTGGTGAACTGAATGATGGGAAGGCAATGACTGATTATGTCTGTGTAGATGAGAGAATGAGAAGCTACAGTATGTAATGGATGTAAGAGCATACGGAGGTTGGGAGAGTGGACTTTCGGGCCACTGTTTGGTGGTGGTGAAAGTCTAGGTACAAAAGTGATGGATGAATAGAAGGAGAGAAGGACAGGAGGAAGTAGTCCATACAAGGAGAGTAGAAAGGTTGCAAGAGGATGGAAAAAAGGCAGAATATAAGAGAGAAGTGGAGGAGCGACTGAATAAATACGACTTGGAACAGATGAGGGAGGTGGAGGGTGTATGCAAGATACTCACAGAAGAAATCTGTGCAGCATGTGAGATGGTGTGTAGGGTGAAGAGAAGACAAAAAAGGGTGCAAGGAATAGCATGGTGGAATGAAGAGGTGAGACAAGCTGTGGTGCAAAAGAAGAAAACTTACAGAGAGTGTATGGGAAGCAGAGGCATGCAGAAAGTTGAGATGGAAGAGTTATATGCAGAGAGGAAGAGGTGAAAAGATTAGTATGAGAGAGTAAGAAGGGAGTGAATGAGAAATTTGGAAAGAGTTTAAGTGTAAAGTGGAGGCAATGTAAGAAGATGTTCTGGAGGGAAGTTAAGAGAGTTAGACAGGGCGATAAAGAAGGTAGTAGGGGATAGAGAGATAAAAATGAAAGACTGATAGTGGAGAAGGGAGGGAAAGTGAACAGATGGAGAAAACTCTTTAAGGAAGTGCGAAACATGGTGAATGAAGGTAATGCGAGTAAACGTGGCCGGGGAATGG
The DNA here is from genome assembly GCF_032717465.1 of Coenobita brevimanus. NCBI lineage: Eukaryota > Metazoa > Arthropoda > Malacostraca > Decapoda > Coenobitidae > Coenobita > Coenobita brevimanus. The sequence goes on from NC_137031.1 coordinate 9,422,407, forward strand.
CTGGGAGAAGGAGGGAGGTGAGAAGGGAGAAAGAGAACAGAATGATGGAAGCAGTGAAACCAGTAAAGTCAAAATGGGGAAAGCCCCATCCGTTGATGGAGTGTGTAGTGAAATGCTGAAGCATGGAGGAGAGATAGTAGTTGACTGGGTATGGAAGACGTGCAGACTGACCTGGGATGAAGGTAGAGTCCCGGAGGATTGGTAGTAAGGTATAATTATTCCCCTGTACAAAGGAAAAGGGGAAATGGAAGTGTTGTAATCATGGGGGCATTTGTCTTATTAGTGTAATGGAAGTGTGGTAATCATGGGGGCATTTGTCTTATAAGTGTAACAGGGAAAGTATATGGTAAAATACATATTGACAGAGTTAGGAAAATAAGAGAGGAATTAGTTGGAGAAGACAGGGTGGTTTATGGAAGGGAAGAGGTTGTGTAGCTCGGGTCCTCATCCTTAGGTCTATAGTGGAATAGTCTCTAGAGAAGGGAAGGAAGTTGAATGCAGCTTTCATGGCTTTGGAGAAGGCATAATGACACAGTGGATAGACAAGGAATGTGGATATTATTAAGTAAATAGAAAGGTGTTGAATGCCGTGATGATTATGTATGAGGGCATTGAGACTCTAGTGCATGTGTATGGTAAACTGAGTGAATTATTCAGTTTAATGTTGGACTGAAACAAGGATCTGTGATGTCTCCATGGTTTTTCAATCTATATATGGATGTGGTTATAAAGGAGATGTAAGGTAGGGCAATGGATGTTGGAGTGGCCCTAATGAGGGAGAGTGTGTGAAAACTCCCTGTACTGTTGTTTGCAGATGATACCGCATTGTTAAGTGAAGACGAAGGGGAACTCCAAAGTTTGGTAGTTGATTTTGGAAAAGCGTGTAAGAAACAGAATCTAAAGATGAATGTAAGGAAAACTAAAGTTATGGTCATCGAGAGAAATGAAGTCACTGAATGCTCAGTGAGAATGGATGGTGAGGAAATAGAAAATGTGAGTGCATTTAAGTACTTGGGTAGTATGATGAGTAAGAATGGAAGTTTGACGAGGACGTACTTGAAAGGGTACAATAAGGAAGAATAGGGAAGAAAGGTTGCTGGCTATCAGAAAGCAGTGATAAGAAATCGGGTAATGGGCATGGAAGTAAAAACGTTGCTGCATGATAGTACTGTGATACCAATGTAGGCATAATGTTATGACACAATACTATATGTAACTACGGTATGTACCTATATAGCTATAGGTAACAATGTGTAAATCAAGTAGTTATGTCTGAAGTTCTCCAGGAAGAGACAACTACACATCCCCTAGCCTAGACTAATCAAGAATGCCAAATACCTCTGATCATTTGCCGAAAGCATGACCAACACACACACATGCAGCACACACACTTTAGCCAGAAGCCAGAGGGGGATATAAGTCTGATATCACATGTAGGAAGGTTAGAAAGCAGGAGAGAGCATCAGAGAGAAGGGATTGGAAAGAAGGCCCTATAACATGAGGGTCAGCTAGGAGGCTTTGTTGTCACTCTACATTACGCTGTAAATCACAATTCGATATACCGGTAACTGTACAATAAACTCCATAACACACAAGTGCTCTAACTCACCTCGCTGATACACAAAGGGGGAATGTGAGAAAAAGAGAGAGAAAGAGACCTACCTATTCACTCTAGCCGACAACAGTCCCTTGTACTAAGCAGCAACAAGTTCAAGCCATACTACTTCTCACGACTTTATTCTGGCAGTGCTTCGACGATCTACAGTCGACCTCCCTACCTCCCTACAAGTACCTACGACTATGCGTATCGAGACCAACTCTAACGTATGGAAGCAAACCTTGGACCATTTTGGCAGGGCACAAGTCAAGAGTGTGAGTAGTGGAAATTAATTATTTGAGAGGAGCATGTAGAGTTACATGGAGAGAAAGAATGACTAATCAGGAAATGGAGAAGTATTGTGGTGTAGATGTGGATGTGACAGAAAGCGTTAAGACTAATACACTGAGGTGGTTTGGTCTTGTGGAGAGGATGGAGAGCGAGAGATTAACGAGGAGTGTGTATATGAGTGACGTGAAGGGGGAGAGGGAGAGGGAGGCCAAGGATGAAATGGAGGGGTCGAATGGAGAGGTATATGAGACAGGGGCGTGTGAGCTGGGGGTAGGACAGCAACATGGCGGGGAACAGGGGGACATGGAGACGATTTGTTTGTGGCCACCTCCTACGGGATTAAGGCGTCGGCAACAGACAGATAGGTAGACAGTATTTTATGAAGCTTCTCCTTATCAATATATGCCTATTGTGTATATAAAGAGGATCTAGAACTCTTCCACAAATGAATATAGCTTCTACTGAAGTAAGAGGTAAATAGGCCAGGCATTTAGTCACTTCTCTACAAACATCTTTACTTAAGTGTTCATATGAACTGAGAGCGAGATGTGTCTTTTGTAGACAGGGAAAGAAGAAAGACTCCTTTTTTCTGAAACAGAGTAATATTAAACATGAACTGTCTTCCAGCTTCAGCTTCACGCATATTCGTCTAAAGACAATCCAGTTGATTTACCTTCGAGGGGCTCGTACGTTACTATAGTAGGTTGTTGAGGAATGGACCTTTTTTATACAGGCCTTAAATGATTGAGGAATAATGATTTGTCTAACCAGAAATAGTATAATACAAGTGCTCGTGGGCCCGTCGGGCCCCTCGCACTTGCTCCTGCGGAGGGCTCTCTCGTTTATGTGCTGTTCTAGTGTAACGTTGTCACTTCGATTTTTTGCAGCTAACCAAATGATCGTGTTATCTGCAGCTTCGGGAATGGAACCCATGTTGTCCGAACGCAAGTCCGAAATACTTTAGTTGTGGCTATGGGCAAAAAATTCTACGGTGATCCTATGCCAGGCACCAAGAATGGCGTTTTTGGTCAAAATGTGATCGCTCATTAAATATAGTAAAAGTTTTTCAATCGTGATGGAACCAAGTTTTTTCACATCAGCGAATTTTTTGCGATTTTTGTGCCAATTTTGATGCAATTTGAATACGTAGTTTCGGCTGCCCAAAATACACACACACACAGACACATGGCTACTGCTATAGTATATTAGATTGCTGTGGTCAGTACAATGAACATGGATCCTCTTGCCATACCTGAGCCAGATGTAACAGATATTAATTGATTTTGTTAGTTGATAAAGTATCTCAATACAACTAAGATTATTGGTAAAGGATTATCTTAATTGCTGAAGCTTCTCAACATCACTAAAATGTTGCTAGATTTTTGAAGAGAAAAATGGATAATGGGGCTGGAATCCATGGAATATTAATTCAAAACTGTGCAAGAGAAGCACTGGGAAAAGACAACTGACATTTTACACCAAGGCACCCACAGTAGAAACAAATTGGTCGAGGGTATAGTATTGCTTCTACACAAAAGAGTTTAAATCCTTTGTCGAATGATAACAATAACAGGTTTGCCCGTCCAGACTTGACATGCTATTTTGCTACCTAAGAATAACTACCTACACGACATATCGTACAGGAGGCAAATGAGTTGACTCCGCACGGAATAATGCCGAAAATTTTTGTCGGAATCAATGAGAAATATTTTATTCCTATGCGCAGACAGGTTGTACAGTGATACTTGAAGAATTGTGTAATATGTAGAAGTTTTTAACGACCACCTTCTCGATCAATGAACATGGTAACTATATGATTAGGCCCTGCAAAGTAACTGGAATCGACTTCAGTAGTGCAATAATTGTTACAGGAGGGGAAACTACCCTGCCCTGGTAAATTAGTGATCAAGAACAGAAGCAGTGTCGTTAGATGATCCTCTTAATTCTTGGTATAGTGAATGACGCCAAAGTCGAAACATCTGTCGGAATCTGATGCACATGGTAGTTCATCACTCCTAGGGCCCCATGGCCAAATGGGTTCACTGAGCCTGTGATGGACAGTGTCAAGAATTGCCTAAGGAATACCTAATGTAGAACTCAGAACTTTCGAGAAGGAATGAGAAGAGTGGTAGCCGAAACTGGCAAAAATAACAATAGGGTTTTAACATGCTTGACATATTTGGACGACACAAGCGTTTCAGTCCAAGCATTGACACCAGCAGGCTTGCTATTTGGCGGAAGCTTAATCCCTGCACTTTATCTTAACATATAAGAACAAGCAAACACCCTTATGTTAGCTGAAAACAATCTAGGAAAACATCTGCATCAACACTTGAATAAGGTTGTAAAGGCTTAGAATAGGCATTGGAGTACAGTGTTTTTGTTACGTCGAAGAAAGAAATATCATGATATTCGAGAAGTTAGCTATAAGTCCTTCTTGAAGGTACATGATGTAGTATGAGTGAGAACTGATCATCCTAGATGACAGTGCCCACTGGTTGGTCTCTAAACATCCCAACTCTGAAGAAATGCAAAGGATTGTAAAATTCGAATCTTGAGGACACGCAAATGTGAAAAAATTGGGAAAATAAAACTTCTAGGATTATCTATTATTCCAGACGATGAAGATATTAGAGATCAACTAAACCCTTCAGCAGAACATTCGAGAGGGGTCGGAGCAGAAGGATCTCAAAACCTGCGGAAGGGATTCCTCACTAGGGGTCATATTACGTGATACAACCTATCATTAATGTGCCTGCCACAGTCTGTGGAAACTCCCTTTAAAATATGCCCTATAGTGAGGCATGAATAAGGGTAAGTGAGCATATTAGTGAATTGTTTAATACCAGTGTTGGTGTGAGACAAGGTTCAGTTATGCTCCTGTGACTGTTTACAATAAATATATATATATATATATATATATATATATATATATATATAACAAAATAACCACAGAAGGAATGAAAGGAGCGACAGTGAGTACTTTCGTATATTACGTCTTCAGAAAGAGTGATACAGAAACATAAAGGGTGGAGGTCCTTTAAGCTCACCCGCAGCAGGGAGTGGCACACAAAACAAAGAATGACCTGAATTAAAACTGATCGATACACAGAACAATAGGTACCTGACTTTTTACCTTAGGGATGCACCTGACAATGGAGGTAAATTCAGCAGCTTAACTCGTGCTCACCTGCAGCAGAGAGTGGCACACAGAAACAAAGGATGACCTGAATTAAAAATGAGCGATACACACAACAATAGGTACCTGACGTTCTTCCTTAGGATGCACCTGACAAAAGGGGGTCTATACTGTGGCTTAACTTAAGACCTACTGTAGAGGACAGTGGTCAACAACAACAAAATTTCTTCATGGTTCTGAATTGAAATGGTCTGATTCTAGGGTAATCGAAGGTGCTGAACTTGAATATGGCATCAGTAAGGACGTATCAGGTCCTCTTGAAAACCAGTACAATATATCAGGATGTGACTCATACATTTGTTTGTGTCACGGGGTTTTTAAGAAGTATAGAATATTAAAGGATATTTATTCAATAATACTGAGAACAGGACAATGAATTGTCTTGTGAAAATCAAGCAATGATTACTTTATGCCGGCTTGCTTCGTCGATTCTCTAAGGACGAGAATTCATAAACTTTCTCATCAGTACACAGCAGAGATTAATTCCTCACAATTGCTGTTTGTTAGTACTGTTAGCCTCTGGAGAAAGTGACTTCACCCCTGACAATCAATAAATAATGCTATTAATGATAACAGGTTCTTGCTGATGCATTAACTCCTGGTTGCACAACGGATTTTAAGCTTAATACAAAAGGACTGGCATACGTACCAGTTATGAATAGCAAAGCGTTTATGCAGACTAAGAGCTAAAAGTGAAATAAGCTTAATATGGAAAATAAAACACGAGTTTACATTACATTAAGCTCGAGAAAAAGAACTGTTAAATTTATTGATTACAAAGAAATAAATTAACGTTACATGAGTCTTAAGATGAATTAAAATAAGGAGATCGCACTCACTCACTCACTCAAAAGCTAACTCTTAAACCTAGGAAAAAACGAAAAGAAATACTGGTCAGAAAAGTGGACAAAGCGGATGACTGGGTGTCGTTACTGAGGAAGGACACTGCACACACTGAGTCTCTCGCCAATCACACTAGGTGGAAATTCAGGAACTGGACAACGGCGGCACTGCTATGCTTTGGGCCCAACCTGCTTCCACGGTGCTCAAACTTTGACTGACTTCAAATTGTGGGAAAGAGGCAAGTGTCCAGCCGCATTGCTAATGGCTAGAATGAGCGAAACATGCCCATAATAAATCGCTCAGCGGAAGTGCTAATGTCTCGGACAAAGACGATCATTTATGACACAGCGAAAAATTGTTCTGAAAACACTCCCGACTGGGTGAATACGTAGCGGTTAAACTGAATGATAAACACTGGGATTCCACTAGAGTTCGCGGTTTCCCACCAAAGTTGATGTCACGAGCCGACTCGTGACATTACACCCCATCAAAAGTGAAATTTTTTTCTCAGGAAAAAAATTTCAATATACACACATATAAATCCTACTCAATCACACAAGATTCACACTGTGGTGTGTGTGTGCTGTCCCGCTACAGTAGAAAGTCACAGTCACCAGTGAGTGAAAAAACAAACTCATATTTACGTTAATAGAAGCAAGCTTGAGGGAAAAACTCCGTGATGACGGTGAAAAATCCTGTACTCAGGTCAAACTGAGCGAAAAGTTCGGTACATTTACATTAACAACTAATTGTTATGTAGCATAATGTATGTAATACATGGTGTAGGTGTGACAGTTGTGATGTAACCGTATCTATGTGTAAAATCATGTAATACAAATTTAAATATTAAGTAATGACTATGAGGCAGAAGAGAAGGGGCAGCAGCATGCGACAGGGATGACCAGCTGATCTGCACGACATTGCTGCACCCGCCACCTGCACCTGCGTAAGGAATCAAGGTGGAGCATCAAAAGTGTCATATCTCTCTCTCTGCCTAGCAATCAATACTTATGTCATTATTAACCAGGAAACGTAGTCTTAGAATTCACAAATTGCTCAGGACCCTTATAGTTTACTGGTTAACGCTAATTAACTAGGAAACGTGCCAGTTCTTGAATTGCTCAAATCTCTTAGAACAGGCAGTTTACTAGTTAACCTAACATTATTAACCAGGAAACGTGCCAGTTCTTGAATTGCTCAAATCTCTTAGAACGGGCAGTTTACTGGTTAACCTAACACTACACTTATGACTAATAACACGAAGCTGAGAATCGCTATGCAATCTCGGGCAGGTCACGTTTTAACACCCACCGTGGGTGTGAACACTCATGTGGATAATGTGCATTCTCCGGGAATCCTCAGAGAGGCCCACAGCTCGAGAAATTCCACAAGGTAATTCATACACAACCTTGGACTGTCTGCAGGGTTCTCAAACTTCCCCCTTAACTTGTGGTATACATGTATGTACAGGCCCTGGACATACTGTGTCCTGTGGGGCCAACGGGTGAGACGTCAGGTCTACACTTTTAACTGGGAACCAGGCTGGTCCTTGGATTACTCAAATCTCTGAGAACGCCTATCTTACGGAACCCAGCATACAACAGTTGCCCGTGTTAGTCAGCAGTTAGCAGGCGAGACATCAGGTCTGCACCTACGTTATCACTGCCCTGTCTCTCAACTGACTCTGAGATTATGGGTGTGGATTGCAACGGCACAGGAAGGACATGTCCCTGATTCGTGGTACGTGGACACACATTGCAGGAACGCACAAAACTATCTAGGTCTCGTCCCATCCCTGGCCAGAAAAAGTCAGCTCGGATACGGCCCTGGGTCTTCCTTTTGCCCATGTGACCTCCTGAGGCTGAACAATGACCCCATTCTAACACTGCTAGGCGGTACTTAGCAGGAACGACAAACTGCAGTCGAACCTCGCCCTCGGGTGTTCATGATTCACGGTAGAGCCGTCCTTGTTTAGTAAGGAACTTGGCTTGACCTCCCCGTGAATACTTTATCAATCTACCCTTTTGTTTCTTTCGCACGGCAGCAAGTGTCGGGTCAGAATGTTGTTCTTGAACAGCAACTTGGCTACACTTCAGATCTTGCGACAATTCAATGGTCACCGGGGTGACAGTCTGGAGCCTCAGCGATGGCTCGTGTTTCTGCAGCCGAAGTCTGAGTAGCGTCATCTTCGGTGCAACTATCCTTGGCATTGGGAGTATTGCCTATGATAAGGTCAAATAAAGGTTCTGGCATGACAACTGCGACTGTCATACCAGTGTAAAATGGAGATGCCACCTGGATACGTGCCTCAGGGAACAATCTCACTGATCCATCAATAAGGTTAGCATGGATCTGTCGACCTGTGTACTGCTCAGGCCGATCTAAACTCTGCTTGAAAGAGCAACCTGAGGACCTGTTGTCTCTCAGGACCTTCACAGGAATGTCTCCCATAAACCCTGGCTGAACAAGGAAGGCACTGTCACCTGTGGAAGGGCCTGTGGAGGAAGTAGCTAGCCACTGATTAAGCTACTGAATAAATAATGCGGCAAACATGGTCCCCTGAGAATTAGATACTTGATGGGTTGTACTCGCTGTCTGTGGAGATAGAGCATTGGCCATCTGTGGAGGGGGATTCACTGTCGCCGTGGGACTAGTGAACTGTGGAGAAGTACCCATACTGGTAGGGACGACACCACCATGCTGCTACTGAGGAATGAAGGCTGCGTTCGCCTCCTGCCTCCGATACACTGGGGCTGATGCTGAAAAGGTTTGTCCCGTCGGTCAGTTGCATGGCTGATACTGCTGCTGATTAGGGTACCTGTTGTACCTCTTCCACTCAGGTTTCTGCGTGTTTTGCCCCTGGTCCTTCCACTGTGGTTTAGGATCTTGGCCATTATTCTGAGAATGGCCTTGTTGCTGGGGTTCAGTCTGAAACGGTTTCCCAGATTTATCAGGTTCCAGGTATGCTGCTTGCAAGTTTAATACTCGTATGCAGTAAAGAATGCGTCAGCCTTCTTCACCATTTGGCTGGCATCTCTTACCTGGCAGATCTTAAGCTGAGACGTAAGTTCAGTAGGTCACGACTTTTCCAGCTGTGTGCGCAGGATAAGGTCAATCATCCCCTCACGTGTGGAAGGAGTTTCATCTTTCTCCATCCACTCATCTAAGTAAGCAGTAAGCCGGTCAAGAAACTGAACAGCAGTCTCTTTATCCTGTAAACGCGCCCTCATGAACTGACTCTTGGCGTCGTCAACTGTGAGGCCGTACGCTTTGACGAGTGCGGCCTTCATCATCTCATACATGAGATTGTCTTCATGAAATCTGTGGAGAATATCGAGGGCAGGGCCCTCAAACAGGCTAAGAAACTGTACCCGCTTAGCTGCATCATCCAGCTGGTAAAGTTGAGCCATGTCTTCAAAATGAGCTATGTATGGCTCGATTCGCTTACCTTCTTTGTGTGGGGGAAGCTTGATGTGTGGGGTCGCCATAACATTTGCAGGGAGAGCGCTCGTGGAGCTTGGGCCAGCTGCACCAGATGTGTCTGAAGCCAAGGAATCTCGCTTGAGCTTTAGCATTTCAATTTCATGCTTTTCGCGTGCTTCTCGCTCGGCACGTTCGTGTTCTCGTTGTCCTTGCACATATTCATGTTGTTCTCACTCTTGTTCTAACTCGAGTTCACGTTGTTTTCGCTCGTGTTCACGTTCTTTCTTACGTTCCTAGCATTGTTTTCGCTCGTTTTCATGTTCTCTTTCGCGTTCTTCACTCTAAATTTGACGCTCTTCACGAGCATCATTCTCGCGTTGCTGCTCGTGACTAAGCCGAGAGAGGACATAATTCTTAATTTCAGCTGGGTCTGTAAGACCCATATCTTTGGCTTCCTGTACATAGACGCTGGTGGACATGATGCTAACTCAATCTAAGTAAACTAGCGACTCAGTACTGACTGCAATTTTTCCAGAGGAAGATGTCAATAATCGAGAATAAAGAATATAGGCACAGGTTTGTGGTGACCAGTTTTATCTAATTAAACTGGTAAAGAAAGAAAATTAAACAAACAACTGACCGTGAAAACTATTATGTACATTAATAAAAATGAATCAATAATCACCAGTAAGGAAGTGCCTATAGACTTTAATGATATATACCTAAGTATGAACGAGTGAGTATTATCTCGTGAATAGCTTTAGAGCTAGGAGTTAATATCCTGGAATGAGGTCGCCAATTGTCACGGGGTTTTTAAGAAGTACACAATATTAAACGATATTTATTCAATAATACTGAGAACAGGACAATGAACTGTCTTGTGAAAATCAAGCAATGATTACTTTATGCCGGCTTGCTTCGCCGAGTCTCTAAGGACGAGAATTTATAAACTTTCTCAACAGTACACAGCAGAGACTAATTCCTCACAATTGCTGTTTGTTAGTACTGTTAGCCTCTGGAGAAAGTGACTTCACCCCTGACAATCAATAAATAATGCTATTAATGATAACAGGTTCTTGCTGATGCATTAGCTCCTGGTTGCACAACGGATTTTAAGCTTAATACAAAAGGACTGGCCTAAGTACCAGTTATGAATAGCAAAGCGTTTATGCAAACTAGGAGCTAAAAGTGAAAAAAGCTTAATATGGAAAATAAAACACGAGTTTACATTACATTAAGCTCGAGAAAAAGAACTGTTAAATTTATTGATTACAAAGAAATAAATTAACTTTACAAGAGTCTTAAGATGAATTCAAATAAGATCGCGCTCACTCGCTCACTCAAAAACTAACTCTTAAACCTAGGAAAAAACGAAAAGAAATACTGGTCAGAAAAGTGGACAAAGCGGATGACTGGGTGTCGTTACTGAGGAAGGACACTGCACACTCTGAATCTCTCGCCAATCACACTAGGTGGAAATTCAGGAACTGGACAACGGCGGCACTGCTATGCTCTGGGCCCAACCTGCTTTCACGGCGCTCATACCTTGACTGACTTCAAATTGTGGGAAAGAGGCAAGTGTCCAGCCGCATTACTAAAGGTTAGAATGAGCGAAACACGCCCATAATAAATTGCTCAGCGGAAGTGCTAATGTCTCGCACAAAGACCATCATTTTTGACACATTGAAAAACTGTTCTGAAAACACTCCCGACCGGGTGAATTCGTAGCGGTTAAACTGAACGATAAACACTGGGATTCCACTACAGTTTGCAGTTTCCTAACAAAGTTGATGTCACGAGCCAACTCGTGACAGTTTGTTAATTTCCATTATTGAAATTTGTATTTTTGTTGCAAGTTACATATATTGTTTCCACTTCTGTTCTTGCAGAAAAACTCAATAACTTTGACAGTGATGCAAGATGGAATGCTGCAAATGTGCAAATGATCCTGACCGTTTTTGTTACATTTGTGAAGCGTTCACCTTGGAAAGCTTCAAGAAACCCATCACGAATGCTGTTCAAGTGAACTACAAAAGCTACTTCAAATGTCCGTTGGGCGACCAGGACAAGAAATGGGCGCCTCACATAGTGTGTAGGTCCTGTGTCAATCACCTGAGTGAATGGATGCATGGAAAACGAAGTTCGGGTTTGCCATTTGCTGTACCAATGGTGTGGCGAGAGCTCAAAGACCACAGCAATGACTGCTACATCTGTCTCACGACCATCAAAGCAATAACTGTCAAGACTTGAGCCACAATACAGTACCCCAATATCGCTTTTCCAATCTGACCAGTGTCACACAGTGCAGGACTACCAGTTACAAATCCACCTGCTGAACGCAAGCTAAGCAGTGAATATGATTCCAGTCATAGCCTCATGGATGATGACTACCAGGATGACTCAGGAAACAGTGGGTCCAAACCACTCAATCAGGGAGCCATTCATGATCCCATAGGGGACCTTGATTTGCCTAAGGAAATGGCAGAGCTCCTGGGATCACTACTGAAGCAGCATAACCTGCTGAAAGATGGAGTGCGCATCACTACGGCGCACCATTGGCATAGACAACTGTCTGCGTTTCTCAAAATGGCAAGCAGCCTTTGCTGTTGTGATGACACGGTGTCTCTCATGCAACAACTATGCTATACAAGTCAGATGATTGGAGGCTGTTCATAGATTCAGGAAGACACTCTGAAAGCAGTTCTCCTACACAATGGAAACGGCCTCCATCCGTGTCAATAGCACACGTGGAGATGACCGAGAGCTATGAAACTATGAAGATTGTGCTTTCTGCTATTGAGTATGAGAAGCATCAGTGGAAAATATGTGGGGACCTCGAAGTGATCAGTCTACCTCTGGGCCTTCAGTGCAGTTACACAAAGCACATGTGTTTCCTCTTCTTGTGGAACGGTAGAGCTAATGCCGGGCACTAAGTATCAAAAGAATGGCTGGCAAGACCAAATGATGCATCCGGAAGGTTTGACTGTCTTCACAAACCCCTTGTGGATCCAGAAAACATATTCTTGCCTCCACTGCATCTCAAGCTAGGGTTGGCAAAAAATTTCGTAAAAGCCATGGATCAAACGTGTACTGGATTTCAATACTTGTTTATGAAGCTCGGTGGTGTGGTATCCGAAGCCAAGTTGAAAGCAGGGGTCTTGAATGGTCCTTAGATCCGCATGCCGTTTAATGATGGTAACTTCATCAAGGCATTAAACCTGCTGGAGAGGGAGGCATGGGAATCACTCGTGAATGTCTCACAGAACTACCTTGGAAACCATCATGCAGACAACTATGAAGAAACTGTGGTAGGCATGTTACAGAGTTATCAAGCTTTGGGCTCATGGATGTCCTTGAAGATTCATTACTTTCACTCCCACCTCGATTTCTTCCCAGATACCCTCGGAGACATCAGTGACGAGTACGGTGAAAGGTTTCACCAAGACATTGCTAAAATGGAAAGCAGGTATCAAGGCTGCTTCAGTCCCAACATGATGGACGACTACTGCTGGATGCTACAACGTGAAGAGAGTCAGCTGGACAAGTGGAGAAGCAAAATGCAGAAGTATATTTAGAACTTCATCGATTGCTAATAAAATGTGCATTGGATTTCCATTTATTTGTACCATTAATCATCACAATATTATCTGTGTATACCTCAGCATATATTATAAGGTTGAGACGAGTTATGCCACACTGAATATGTTTTCAGTCTGATAATCAAGAAACCTGGTGCGACAGCGCAAAATGATTATCAGATTTGAAATCAGTGCTATCAAATTAGTCAGGGACACATACTCAAGTATGAGAACCATTTTGGCTGTTGACCAGTGGGATTAATGCTAGGTGTGTTCCACACAGGTGTGATTGTACTACCAGGAGACGACAAGGAACAATCACTTGTTAGTCTGGGAGGGTACTGCTTTAAAATTAATTCGGTTAACAATTTATCACACTTAAATTGACTATAGCTCATGTTTACATTCTTTTCATATGTGCAAGAAAGTAGGCAAGATTATATCACATTTCTTTCATCAGTGCTTTTTAATCTTGCTAGAATCTTAAAGCCTACCCATGCAATATGGTGATCAATGGATGCTTTGTGCTGAAATAAACCACTGTTCTGTTGGGCTGTCCTTACACTGTATTTATGTTGTGAGATCCTAGTTTCTAAATCTTTTCCGGATTGTCCTATGTATAAATTTTACAGCTTTTATACGGGATTTTGTAAACAATGCCTGAATTACTATATGGGCTGTTCTTGATACGGCTTTTTTTGATGGTGTTATCATATTTGAATACTACTTGTACATGAAGTTTATTCAGTATGTGAACAATATCAAGAAAATTTTCATGGAAGGGGAGGACAAGGGTTCTTTGAATATTCTGGCGAACTGGCTTACTAGTTTTCCCTTCAAGGAATCGTTTCTCGATTGTATTGTGGCACTGAGTTGGTATACTGTCACGAGTTGGCGTGACCATATATCTAAACAAACTCATGACATTGAACTTTGGTGGAAAACTGCGATTTCTAGTGGAATCCCAGTAAGTATCACTCAATCAACCGCCACGTAATCACCCGATCGGGAGTGTTTTCAGAACATTTTTCACTGTTTCATAAGTGATCGTCCTTGTGCGTGACATTAGCGCTTTCGCTGAGTGAATTGTTGTGGGCATGCATCGCTCACATTTTTTTTCGTTAGCAGTTACTGGGTGCACGCCCGCCCCAGCCCTCGCCTTGCTTGTTTGAATTTAGTTAGGATTGAAGCGCCGTGAGAGAAGGTTCGTGTACAGCGAGTCCCTGAATCTCCACCTAGTGTGAGCCGGCGAGAGGTTTAGTGTGTGCAGCGTCCGTCCTACGCACCGACGCCCCAGTTTCCGCTTAGCCCTCTTTTCTGACCAGTATTTTCTTTTCGTTTTTCCTAGGCTTAAGAGTTTAGTTTAGCTTGTGAGTAAGCGAGTGAGTGTAATCTCTTTGTTATTTTGAATTCATTTTGGAACATGTAATGTAAATTTAACTCACTGTAATCAATTAATTAACAGTTCTTTTTCTTGAGCTTAACCCGCCCCGTCCCGATGACGTATGGGTACGTTGCAACGATTTGCATTTGCCAGTCCCGGCGACGTACCAGTACGTCGTGCAATTGCAATGTGCATAATTTCGACAATTTTCAAATTTCGCGCTTGATTTGCAGTACGTACTCTCGCCTGACCTTCCCCTACCTGCCACCAGGCGGGGACACTCGGTGACCCCGCGCGACCCGCGCTAGCCCGCCACTTGTCCACTCACCTGGTAGCCACGGTCCTGCTCAGACCTGGCTAAGAGAGGTCTCTCAGAGAGCGAGATTCAAGTCGCCCTGGACACCTTTACTGGTGACAGTGATTCCCCACTGGATGACGAGGAGATGGACAAGGATTATGTGCAGCCAGAGGAGGAAGAAACCACCAGCAGTGACGAGGAAGTTCCGTCACCCAGGAAGCGGCAGTACGTGACTTACCGTGCTGCTAGAGAGGGGCAGGAGGCAAAGAAGGCACGTGGTATATCATATCCCTATCCCCAGCGTGCTTTGGAAGGAGAATTCGAGGTCGAGGACGAGGACGAGGACGGAGCCGTGGGACGTGCTGCCACGTGGTATGGACGGGAGGTCATAACACATCGTGGCCCAGAGCGCACACCACGTCGTATGAGCAGGTATGGGCCTACCATTCTGTTTGGGGAGCTAGGAAGTTAAGTGGAGGGAGTGGGGAGTGAAATGGAAAGTCCTGGGATTAGGGAAAGTGAGAGTGACGTGAGTGAGTCATTGCTCTCCCTACGTAGTGTGAGGCGGCAGAGTGGATCACGTGGGCCAGTGCGGGTGTGTTCATTATCACGTGGGGTTGTGAGGGAGGGGGAAGGTGGGGAGGAACCACTCCAAAGCACGTCTTATGCTCCCCAATATCCCCTAACACGTGGTCGAGCAAGGTTGCGTGAGAGAGCACGTGGTGTGGTAATGGAGGGGGAAGGTGGGGAGGAACCACTCCCCAGCACGTCTTCTGCTCCCCAATATTCAACTATTTCATCCCCACAGCCCCCTAATGTTCCTCAAGGCCGTAAGGGTAAGGGAAAGGGAAAGGGTAAAGGCAGAGGGAAGAGGAGTGACAGTGGGGAAGCCCTCCGTACTCCTTCTCCCCCACCTCCCCAACCAGGATCTCCTCCCCACCCAGACGAAGGCGGTGATGGGGACGAGGGATTTGTGTCGTGGGATTGGGAGGATGGGAGTGATTTTTCTCCCCTCATTCACCCCTTCACTGAGCAAGGGCGATCTGGCTGCATTGCACCAGGTATTCATAGTAATTCAACCAGGTTGGATTTTTTCCACCTGTTTTTCAGTGAGGCATTCGTAGATCAGATAGTTTATCAAACAAACCTGTTTGCAAGCGCCCAGCGCCTAGAAAGTGAAAGATTGGGAACAAGGAGTAGGCATTCTATGATCTATGATTACCCTGTCTCCATTCCAGAAATGTTCTTATTTTTTGCCCTTGTCCTTTTGATGGGTATAATAAGAAAGAATAGAATTCCTGCTTACTGGACTAGGGACCCTGTTATGTTTACCCCCATATTTGGTCAAGTGATGAGCCGTAATCGGTTTCAACAAATACTAAGTCGCCTCCATTTTTATGATGCTCATGACCCTGCAAATGCAAACAACACTGACAAAATGAGGCGAATTCGGTTGGTCTTTGATCACCTCGGGCAAACCTTTCGATCCTCATTCTATCCCTATAGAGATCTCGTCATAGACGAGAGTCTCGTGTTGTGGAGAGGCAATATTTCATTCAGACAGTATATACCCAGCAAAAGGCACCGTTTTGGGTTCAAGATCTTTGTTATGTGTGACTGTAGGACTGGATACGTGCAAGACATAGTCTTGTACACCGGTGCACAGACAGACATAATAGAAGATCGAAGTGTAGGACTTTCGGGAGCAGTGGTAAAGACGATGATACAAGACTACCTTCATCGTGGTCACGTTCTCTACCTCGACAACTGGTACACCAGCCCTCTTCTCGCTCGTTATCTTCACACACATGAAACGGGAGTCTGTGGAACCGTAAAGGTGAACCGGCGTCTCATGATCAAGGTAGGGCGGAAACTTGCAAGGAGTGAGGTTGTCTTCTTCAAAGCCAACAACATCCTTGCAACAATGTGGAACCACAACAGAGAAGTAAGCCTCTTGTCCACGGTTCACCGCCCCTTGATGCACCGTACTGATTCTGTTGATTACCATAGCGAGAGCAGGAGTCGTGTTTGGAAACCTGAGTGTGTAATGGATTACAATATAAACATGCACCTCGTGGACCAGTCTGACTCCATGATATCGACGGTAGAGTGTGCCAGGACCACGATGAAGTGGTATAAGAAACTGTTCTTTCACTTACAAGATATCACTGCTCTGAATTGCCACCACCTTCACGCCATGACCACAGGAGTTCAGGAAACATTTGAAGGGTTTGTGAGGGAGCTCACACGAGAAATCTTTGCTAAGTATGCTGTTGAAAGGCCCCAACAGCGCCCCCGCACTGCCCCTATTACCCAGACTCCCCAGAGAATATCCGGCCGCCATTTCCCCACTCCTATCCCTCCCCAGCCCAACAGACCTAGGCCCCAGCGCAGGTGTCACGTGTGCAGTAATTCCCAGGTGAGACTCACGACACAGAGGAAGGACACCCGCTATGAGTGCGTGCAGTGTGACGTGGGTCTGTGTATTCACCCATGTTTTAGTGAATATCACACGTTGCTGCAATTTTAGCATGGTGTGAATGCGAAAGGACGCTGAAATTATGAGGTAAATGCGACAGACAGACGCTCAGTGAAAATATCAGTCATGTGGATCTCCAAATATTAGTATAAAGTGCCTACGGGTAGAACATAAGTGAAAACATTGGGTGTAAGTATATAAATCTGCCCTAAGTTGAAACTTACATAGAGAGGGTTGTATGATGCGATATTCTGTCGCTCAGTGCAATAAATACGGCCCGTTATTATATATTTATTATTATGTGACATTCTTACGGGTATAATATAAGTTCAAATTATTGTATATGATGATGTATATTCTAAGTCAAATATTCATAGCGTGTCTATAAAGATAAGATTTCCTGACGCTTAGTCGAATGAATAAGGCACGTATTAGTCAAAATAAAAGTCAGCAAGTGATAAAGTGAATAATTAGTATATAAGTGTGTGAGTGAATTAGTATATAAGTGTGTAAGTATTATGTATGACGAAACATTCCTTGCGAGGGTATTTTCAGGCGATATTCTCACGCTCACTTGAATAAATAATGGCAGTAAGTATGTACAGTGCATTCTAGGGGTGTAAACGTGTGTAATGTAAGTGGGAAAATATAATTGGAGTGAATAAATAAAGTAGATGATGAAACACGAGTGTTTGAGATCGTGGTTGCTACGTGAATAGGCGCTAGCATATCGCTAAATGCCCTCGTAATGAATGAAAATAATTGAAAACCTTTACAGTGGTGGAGGAAAGGTTCTATGTAAATGGGAAAATAATTGGAAAGTGATAAAACAATTTGGTATGTTGAAATACGAGTCATAGCGAGTGCGCTTACTAAGCTGATGTGCGCTAAACTTATGCTGCATGTCATCATAATGAATGAAAACATCTGAAAACACTTACAAACAGTTGTAATTGGTAAATTATCATTGAAACAGAAGTATACAAGTAGAAAAAATGATAGGTTGACTCATACCAGAAACTTAGCATATAGCATGTTACGACTCGGACCAAACTCGCTATGCTCGCGCGATGGTACAATGCTTATTTTTCCTATATATGTGTCTGAAATCCATTATATTGTGACTGTTATTGTTTATTAGTTCAAATTCAATAAATGTAGAGGTGTTGTGTGTTGTTTCTCCCATTATTCCTTACCATAGAAAACGTAAACGCATATCCAGCCCATTACAGAATACGATACCTGCGGGGGGAAACCGCACCTGTACAGACCACTTATAGACCACAGGGACCACTTTCTTCATGATTTTCCATCGTTTCTCGACCTAAGCGGAAGTTTTAGAAGAAAAAATTTTTTTCCAAAAAGGCTCGGGACTGGGGGATGTCATAGGTGCGGAAAGCCTCAGGACGTGACGGGTTAATGTAATGTAAACTCGTGTTTTATTTCTCCACATTAAGCTTATTTCATTTATCGTTCCTAGTTTGCATAAACGCTTTGCATTATTCATAACTGGTTCTTAGGCCAGTCCTTTTTATTAACTTAAATCCATTGTGCAACTTGGAGTTAATGCACCAGCAAGAACCTGCTTATCGTTCATAGCATTAGCTACTGATTGTCAGGGGTGGAGTCACTTTCTTGTGAGGCTAGCAGTACTAACAAACAGCATTTGTGAGTAATTAGTCTCTGCTGTGTACTG
This sequence comes from Coenobita brevimanus, assembly GCF_032717465.1. Lineage (NCBI taxonomy): Eukaryota > Metazoa > Arthropoda > Malacostraca > Decapoda > Coenobitidae > Coenobita > Coenobita brevimanus. Next base: position 9,441,195 of record NC_137031.1, read on the forward strand.
CTGAGAAAGTAGATAAATTCACGTCCTTAGAGAATCGGCAAAGTAAGCTGGCATAAAGTATCAATCATTTCTTGATTTTCACAAGTCAGTTCTTTGTCCCTGTTCTCAAGTAATATTGAATATTATTCTTTAATATTGCATAATCTCAAAAACCCCATGACATATACTATGTGGATAGTTTAGCTTCTCTCCAATGCTCTGAATCATTTTTAGTTCTTCATCTAAAAATTCTGTCTGAAATTCTATATGCTCTCAAGTGCATGGAAATGAACAGAGATCTTTTTACATTAATGTGATGGTTTGAATAACAATGCACATACGACTTTATATTTGTGGGTTTTCTATATACTTTAGTCTTTAAAACACTTTTGTCCCTCATAACTTTTACATCCAAAAATGGCAGTTCATTATCCATTTCCGCCTCATGAGTAAATTTTATCGATGTAGCTAATGAATTTGATTTCAGGAGAAATTCATCAACGGGAAGACTGTTAGGCCAAAAGCACAGGATATCACCAACGTATCGGAACGAAACAATATTTTGCTCCTTTACGGAGTTCCATCGATAAAGTGAGGAAAATAACGGGCAAGTGTTCACCTTCTAATACCCTGATGCTTAAAATACAGGGATCTTCTGTATTCATCGCCCCTGAGGTAGCTTCAGCTCTAGCTGAGCACTTTTTTAATATTTCTAAATCAAATCCCGCCAGGCCATTTTGCTGTTTTTGCCATCAACAGGAGAGGTTATGTACTTCCTTTTTGTATAGTAGTGGATTCATGAACTGTGTGCTGCTCTCCAGCAGTGTAGTGACTCTGCTCCTGGACCTGATGACATTCCTAACGCTACAATTCGCCATTTGCCATACAATTCTCTTTTGTTTAAATTAGATCATTATAATACGATAAGGGACAAGGGTATAGTCCTCACTAATTGAAATATGGGTATAATCCTCCCATTTCCTAAGCCAGGTGAGGATCATTCTAATGTCACTAATTATCGTCCAGTGGTTTCATGTTGTGTGTGTGCAGACTCTCTGAGAAGATGGGTAGCGTGAGGCTTGTTTGTTATCTAGAGAAAAATGGTTTCTTCTCTCCTTCACAAAGTGGGTTTTGTAGAATGCAGTGTAAATTAGTCAGCCTCATCAGATTTGAGTCAGCAGTATGTGAGGCTTTGCATCTCAACATCTTATAACTTCGTTCTTTGATCTGGTAAAGCATACGATACAGCATCGTGCTACGGCATATTGAATTAGCTTCACAATTCCGGAGTATGTGCCCGCCTGCCATTGTTCCTTAGTGATTTCTTGTCAAATCGCAGGTTCAAAAGTTCGTGTGAGCTCCTCAGTCCTAACTCTCTGTCCCTTGAGTTCAGGAGGAACGTGTTTTGCACAGAGGAGTGTGCTCAGCGTTTCATCATTTGCTGCTGCCGTAAATTACATAAAAGGTTCCCTGCCTGATGAGGCGTCATCTTCCCTTCATATGCATGACCCAGTGATATGGTTTGATGGATCCCGGATGTGTGCAGTTGAGAGGAGAATACAACTAGCACTGGACAGTGTCGCCATCTGGGCGAAACAAACAGGTTTCTGTTTTTTTTTTTTTTTTTTTTTTTTTTTTTTTTTCATACAAGACCGTGGCTATGCATAACTGTAGAATAAGGGGATTCACACAGACCTTGGTATATTTCAAAGTGGGCGCCGGCTATAGTGCATGGAGAAGAACAAGTTTCTTGGCTTATCATTTGTCTGTTGATTTAATTGGGTTTAGGATGTGAAACTTCTAGGAGTATCTGGTTTGCAAACAAAGGGTTTGTTGCGGGTACTATCTCATACATCGTGGGATACTGATTGGAAGACACTCCAATCCCTCTTTCAAGCCTTAATGGGATCTAAATTTGCCTACGTTGCAAGGTGTACTCCTCTGCTGCTGTGCCGCAGCTTAGTGTTCTCGATCCTGGTTATCATGCTGGTTTGCGTCTTGCTACTGGTACTTTCAGATCCTCCCCACTTCCTAGCTTGTTGGTGGAGACTGGCGTGCCTCCCTTAGATCTACAGTGCAAATCACTAATCATTCAATGCTTGAGCAGTGTGATACGTATGCAAGACTCACTGCTGTTTGCTATCGAAAGTCACTTTTTTCAGTACTAAAATATTCATCCTCGCACTCCACAACCCTTTTGGTACAGGGGTCAGGCAGGTTATGGGGGATTTAGGTCTGTCTGCAGAGCCTGTCTGCCCTGTCTGACTCCAAAGGTTCGCTTCATGGTTCCTTTCAGAGGTGGAAGAGTGCAGAGATATTGAAGGTACCAAGTCTTCTGCCTCTTCTCTGGCTCTCAATCAGCTATTTTTTTATTATTCATCCATTCACAGGGGCACCGTTTCTGTCTATACTGTACAGATAGTTCAATGTCAGACACTGGTGTCAGGTTTGGGGTGGTTTTCTCAAATTTTGTGAGGTGAGGAAGTCTTCTTCTACAGTAAATTTCACTATTTTTACTGTGGAATTGGCTACTGTTGCTTTAGGTGTTCAGCTGATTTTAACACATGAGGAGGCTTCTTTTACGATTTTTATTCTTGAAGAGCCCTTTTCGCTCAAGAGTCCTTTAAATCAACTCATCCTCTGGTCCTTGCCGTTCTTGAGTGGCTTTACCTGATACAGAGGCGTGGTAATCTTGACCAGTTTTGTTGGATTCCCCTACACGTTAGTGTAGAGGGGTCGTGCGTTTTATGGGACCAATGCGCCTAAACAAAATTCGTCAGAAATCGCCTCCATAGTTTATCAACAATCGGGCACTAATATCTCTGTTATTAACTAAGCTACAATGTTCATTTTTGGCAGAATTATAGTTCTAATTACACCATTGAAGATGATGATGAGTATTTGGGAAAATACTATATTTTCTATTATTTTTAGAAATTAGGTAATTTTTATTGCCAAACTATGGGTGCGATTTCTGGCATATTATGTATCCATAATTAATGTAAATAGCATGTATGGATGGTAAAAGGGCATTAGTCAGTACAAATTAATGCCTGCCTATCTGTCTGCCTGCCTGCCGGTCAGTCTTTCTGTCTCCCTGTCGTAAGGTCCCAACGCGCCAAAAAATCGTCATTCATTCATTCACCATCTATTCCTGTGTTGCCCCATGAGGATCATAGGAGTCAGGGGCTAGGAATGTCGGTCCCGACGTTAATTTCAAGGTATGAGAGACCAGACTCACACATCCCTGAGTAGCAATACATTAGCAATAAACTCCAACCATCCCTTGGGATTATAAACCCATACAGGCTCAATACGGTGTCTTGTCACACGGTGTAGAGTCACCTAAAGGCAGCACTACACTGAATGAGTGGATGATGGGCGTCACCTAGCACTAAGAAAAACAGAAAAAAATCAAACTAAAAAAAAAAATAATAATAATCACTAGTGGTGTAAGCAACAAACTCCAACAACCCCTTGAATATAAACCCATTCAGGCTCAATCCGGTGGCTTGTCACTCGGAGTTAAGCCACCTGAGGGCAGCGCTAAATCGAATGAGTGGATGACGGGCGCTCCACGTACCACTAAACAAGACAGAGAAAAAAATCAAACTCAGAATAGTATGAGCAATGAACTCCAACCACCCCTTGGATAAAACCATTCAAGCTCAATCCGTGGCTTGTCACTCGATGTAGAGTCACCTGAAGGCAGCACTACATCGAGTTAGTGGGTGATGGGCTCCCCCACTACCACTTAACAAAACAGAAAAAAAGTGACAGAAATCAAACTCAGATAAAATCATTAATATCCACTAGTTATAGAGTAGCTGAAGAATTAGTGGTGTAGTGGTGTGGTGGTAGGTTACCCGTTGAGTAAGCCATGTCCGGTCCATGCGTCATCAATGAAGGGGACGTGGCAGGAGGTGTGGCATGGTTCTATGGAGCTGTAGAGGAGCGAGGCTACACACTGTCGTGAAGATCGAAGAATAATCCAAGGAATAATCCCAAAAAATAACACAAAACACAGGGACACTTGTTAAAGGGATACATTGGCTAAAGCCACGTCTTCTCAACAACCCCTTACCAACTACCCACTTCCTGCTTCCAATATGACACCTTTCTTTAAGTCTGCGATTCGTAATTTGTGGCAGAGACAGTGGGATGCTGTTCCTCATAATAAATTAAAGGACATTTTTCAGAGGGTGGTTGTGCCAAGGGTTCTTCCCTCCATGCCTCGGCGATTGGAGGGGGCTGTTGTCTGGCCTCGCATTGGGCACTCACAGCTTATATCTGGGTTCCTGATGTGTGATGGGACTCAGCCTTGTTGTGATGATTACCTTGTTCCCCTTACTGTACATCACTTGCTGGTCGAGTATCCAAGTCTGGGGAACCTGTGTCAGAGATTCCTCCATGGGCATGGGGGGACAAATGGTGCCTACTGTCTGTCCTCAATGCTTGGATGAACCTACGGCTATCTCACTGATGTTTTAAGTTTTCTTCAAGAGGCGGGCTTCCTACACTTTTATAGGCAATTGATATTTACTAAATTTATCTGTTGTCATTTTAAGTACAATATTTTAATTCTACATGGGTATATCAACTTTGTTGTAGTATGAAAAATTTATTTTTGGAGGGCGTCTTTTACTTTGTTGTGCGGCGGGATATGACCTTGGCGGTTGTGCCGCTAGTTTATTAATTACATTTAATAATCACACAATCGATTCCAGCATATCTGCACTTTCTTTTCTCCCTTCCTCTATATCGTCCAACATTCTCTTGTTTTTCCTCAATTCTCTTTCCGTTCCTTCATGTAATTCTCCTTCATCTTTTCCCTTCCTCCAACATTCCTACCATTCTTTTATCTTTCTTCCTTTCATCCATTCCTCTCCTCCATTTTTATTAACTCCTTTCCCCCCTGTCCTTCCCTTTCCTTCTTACCTCCTCTCCCTACCTGCCTACATCCCTACCTGCCTACATCCCTACCTCCCTCTCTACTAACCTGCCTGCCTACATCCCTACCTTCATCCCTACTAACCTGCCTACCTACCTATATTGCAACATTTGTAACTACCTAGCTACCTACTTGTATACTTACTTGCTTCCCTAGCTCCCAAATCGACAAAGGATATTATCTTGAAACAACTGTGTGGTTGGTCTCTTGGGAGCCAGATTCGCTGTGTGACGATTGTCCTTTGTGGATATGTCCTCTGTGGCACTCAGACCGCTTGAAAGGCAGACTTTGAACTCACAAGATGGATTCCGTGAAGAGTGATGCCTTGCAAATGCAAATGCAATTTATTTACGTCTGTGTTAATGGGGTATATAATGATGATGATAATGAAGCGAGTGAGGATGATGGTGATGATTAAAATGCTACTGCTGATGCTGTCGTAAAGAGGATGATAATGATGATGGTGATGATGATGATGATTTCATTTTTAATGATGATGGTGATATAGATGAGAATAATGGTGATAATTATACTGCTGCTGTTATAATAATGATGATGATGATATAGTGTATTTAACTTCTTCGGCCGTAGAAGTATATCCTTGGTTTCCCCGGATGATCCCATTATGTTTGAGATGTTTCGAAAAACAAAAAAAAATGTTAGGTATAGGCTAAACTAACGCCTTTGCTACTGTAAGTCTTCCCTTAGATGACTGTAATGATCTGGTGGCAACAAGAACAAAATAAATACGTCATGGGAGTGAAAGGGTTAGCAAGAGTGCATATACAGTGACGATGTAAAATTCAGGGGCGGTATGCATAAAACTATGACCTCCACTTAAAGTTACTCTTTAATCCCCAAGCAACAGCCTTGCTGGGGGCTGGACATACGACTGATACATAATTGTGGATAGGAGTCCTCCTAACTGTTAGTTTGGAGAGTTACGACTTCCTCTTTAAAGGATGCTAAGAGGTGAATCTTTCGCTACAGATAGCAAAGACGTGTGGTAGAAAACAACCAAAATAATTTAATAAAAGTATTTTTATGTGCATATTATTTCTAAAGACATTATTTTATTTATTTGTGAAAATAATGCTAAATTTGTAATAAAATAACTTAGAATCATTATATATTTTCCACTACATAGATTTCTAGCCGATCACAGACTGGTTGTACGTAAACAATAACATCGAGAATTCTTCACACGTGAGGCTTAAAGAAGCAATAATCAACACAAAGAACAATGGAGGCATTTCAGCCACAACAAACATCCATCCCAAAACCTAAGCGCCAAAGAAAGGACAACTGGACACAGGTTGAAACGCTTCATCTGTTGTCTCTTCTTAGTGAGAAGAAACGAATAATTAAGGGGTCATTTTCTCCTCAATTGACGGCAAGAATGAAGCAGCAGAACTGGGAAGAGATTACAAACCGCATCAACTCTTCACACCCTCATGCAATCAGAACCAAAGAGGAGTGTGCAAAAAGGTCAAAGGCAAAAGAAAAAATAGCAGCATTCAAGAGGCAGATGACCGGAACTGTTGAGTCAACATTGAATTATTAAGTTTAAAAGGAATCTGTATTAGTCTTCTACAATTATTGGTACCTTAACAAATGCCACAAATGGATTTCTGAAGTTAAACTGTGCTTTTTAATGTTTTCCTCTTATCTGTTCTCATTTGATAGTTGATGTTATTGGGTATCGCCCATTTAAAATTAGGGTATAACTTTAGAAGTAACCAACGTTACCAATTTTCATTATATAACGTCCCTGAACTATTCTAACAAAGACTTACCTTTTAAGCCTAGTTTGAGTTGGGGGAGCAAATTTTGTAGGGGTAGTCATATAGTGGCTTAGGCTGTCGCTCAGTAACGGATGAATGCTGCGCCATAGTGGCAGGTGCAGGCGTGTGCACTCGGTCTAAGTCAGGCCCTAGGTTAGGCCTAGGTTAGGTTAGGTTAGGTTGGTTTGGGTTAGTTTAACGCAAAATAGTGTGTTTTTAATTAATCTTGATCTTGATTTTGGGGGATAAACCCACTTTTGGAAATCTTACTCAAAATTCCAAAAGGGGGCTTATCCCTCCAAAATGAGGGTCAAAACTAATTAAAGCACAGTATTTTGCATTGGAAACCATAAAAATAATAATAAAAGGAAACGTTGGTTACTTCTAAAAATTTACCAAAATTAGCACAGCTAGGATTTCACTCAAGGTGGGGGGGACAAAAATTTATGATCATTCTTGCACATATCTAGAACTATATCCTTCTTGCTTTACTGAAATATGCCAACAGCATTGCAAGCACTGATATCTTGTGGTGAAATAGAGAAATATTACATTCATCTTCATAGTCCACTGCAAATACTGTATCATTGTTTGTTAACTGCAGAGCATGCACTGTAGCTTTTTTGTGGAATGTGTACCATGTAATGTATCAGTGACAGTTACTTCTATGAATTTCATAATTGCTTCTCCCTGCCATAGTATAGCAGGGGACCCTTGTTCCACCCTAGCTAGGCCCCTCCCCATTTTCTAGTTATGGTATATTCCCTGCTCTAACAGGGATGTTGGGGTTGGGGAGACCTACTGTAAATTATTTCTTCACTTGTAACAAAAGTGTTGTGGGAGAAAAGTGTTTGGAAATGTTACTGTATAATGAATTCCAGTTGTGGCATGTGCTAAATATTCTGAAAATGTATTGGGAGCCCAGCTTATGGTGGCATTCCAAATTGCAGAATGCTATGTAACTTAGTTGTTTTGTGTTCATTATTATATTAGGCAGTATTGTCATGACACTCTCAATCCTTTGAAAAAAAAAAAATTAATTGGCTAATATGAATGAAAGCTCCCCTGCATGTACAGTATATTTCACTGGTCCATTTTTCTCAGTACACTTCAGCCTTGGTATCATTATCATAGCATTTTAATTTTGGCACAGTTCTGAAGCTGTTAATTATACAACATATCGTTATCAATTTTACACATAGACTGAGGCAAACTGGCACCAGTGATGATGAACCTTAAGATTAATTAGGGGCCAAGGTTAATGTTACCATTTTTTTCCCATACCGACTTAACCTCACCAAGACCTGTATTTGATCCTAAAAAGTTAATTATATCAATATGATAATTGTATTTTATTTTTTTTTTTTATGATATGATTATCGTTTACTAAATCCGTGCAAATTTTATTAGTCTTTATAGTCGTACACTTTGCCGTATTGGGAGCTATCCTACATTTTGTTGCCAATTTTACACCTTTATTGCATTAATTTTGGTCATATATGAGTTATAATTTGGTACCGTAACTTACTGTCAATTGTATTGCATGAACCTCATTGAAGACCATTTTGCCACACATTGATCCAAACTAGCTTAGGTGTTCATTCATTCCCACCAATAACAGTATGTTATACTGTACATGTTATCGAGTGGGATCCAGTAACATTAAATCTTGGATATAATTTGTGATTCTTTTGGATATACCGTAGGCTACTGTTCAAGTTGTGCCAGCCGCAAAAAATACTTCTGAGTATTTATATCTGTTGTACTATCAAATGAATGGGATATTTACAGGTGGAAGTCCAGCCACAGAGGAGTTAGATGTGATAACCCAAGCAGTGCGGGACATTTTGGGTTAAGGCACCAAGTCTGTGGGAGGACATGAACGGGGTTCAGATTCAACCTATGAGTTAGTGCAGACTATCATAATAGACAGGTAAATACCAACTGCCCAGTCATACAGTGTTTCTTATAACAATGATTGTTTTAATATCAGATGACAGTATTCTATGAAACATCAGATGACAGTCTCATTTGCTTTAATATTAGATGAAAATAAATGAGATACTTTCCAACTTTAAGCTGTAAGAATCATGGTTTTATATAAAATAATCATACTGTTCTTTCTGAGAAAGATGGCTTCTTGATGTGACATCCTTAGAGCAATAGAGAACACTGTTTCAGTGAATCCACTATAGGTGTTTTAAATTGAAGTTCATATTTTTTAGTAATGGGCAGCAACTGGAAACAATATATTTATTGTAATGTACTGTGAAATTATTGTACATTGTTTCTTGAAAGAACTTCTGTGAAATGACCTTACACTCATTTTACATAACTTTATTTATCATGTGCAATTCATTGCATAGGTATGGTGTGCACAACAGTTAGGATACATTCCTGTTTACATCAGTGCAAAAATTATTTTGTTTTTCATTACAAAATATACACTGTAGTATATAATTTACTGAACAGATTATATTTAATACTAATGGCACTTTCCTTGGTTACAGTGAAAACTCAGTATTGGATGGAACTCTCTTGGCTCCATTACCAGCAGCACCACAGTCACCCATGCCTCGACCACCACCAGCAGAGGCAGCACTCCTACCACCATCACAACCAGCAGAGGTGGCACGTGTCGCTGCGCATCACCACCACATCAGGCACCCATGCCTCCAGCAACACCAGTGCAGCATCAACATCCTCTTGGAGATGATGATGTTGAGGCTCTAACAAAGAAGAAACTATAATTAGAAATTGAATTACTTGAACTTCGTAAAGAAAATGAACTTGAAAAACATAAGGTAGATTTTGAATTACTTGAACTCCAGAAAAAAAGGTTGGAAAACCAATTGCTTAATGAATAACTAAGTTGTAAGTTTGAAAATGTGCAATGCCCACACAGTTAAGTTAATAATGGATAATTTATTCTAGAAACAATAGTGCAATAATGCTCAGACCAGAGATATTATGTTACATTTTTTGGAAAAATATATTTGTTTTGTATAAGTAGCATGTTTCATTTATAAGCCTTCTAATGACATGACAGTGGGGATATATAAGAACAGCCATGATGATGATGAAGATGCATTGGGTGGATATCTTACCTGGCAGTGGGGCATTGGTGAACATAAAGATCACTCAGCATTTCTGCAAAAACAGGAAATAGAATAAATTTTATAAGTTGAACAACTCAGATCATGGTTAAGGTCATCATGTCATTACAGTACTTTATTGTAATCAAATATTGATGTTATATTTACACAACTCACCCAAAGTGCAGATTACAAAAAAAATCTCTAGCGGAGGCCATCTCGTGCATGTCCTACTGCAGCTGCCTCTGGAAGCGGCAAAGGGTTGCCACCGACTCCATCTTCAGGCTCGTGGTGCTCGTCTGGTAGGTTTATATTTCGCTGTTTGCAGATGTTGTACAGGACGCCACAGGCAGTAATGACCTCACAGGTTTTCCCAGGACAAAGCCTGGTTTCTCCATGGAGGACATGAAATCGACGTTTCAGATGCCCTATGCCTCTCTCAACAACCGACCGTGTCTGCTTGTAAGCTCTGAAATATATAGTACGGTATATAACCTTAACATTTTTGCTGTTCATATGCACATTGCCAGGCTTAAGCTTTAAGGAAGTGGTTGCAATGACGCAAAATTATGAAATCACTGTCACATAAACTGGTGCTACAGTAGTTGGCCACCTAATTCTATCCTAATGTGACCTGACTTTACCTGAATGAAATACTACAGTGACAAGAGAATAAGCTTCCTCATGTTGATATTATCAAATCTCTCCATCAAATCATGAATGAATTGCTAAACTCAGTACAGGCAACACGATGTGGAACAAAAAATAGAATGCCAAGGCAATTTGCTTTGGCCTTTTATTTTTTTCCCCTCTCATCGTTCATCGTTCATTTTTGAAGGCACCTCTCTAGGGCTCAAGCAAAAGCCTCCAGATAAAAAAAAAAGATACGGTTCCCTTTTCTTCCCTATACCCTATTTCTCCTCTATAATTTACTTTTTTCGGCATATTATGAACTGTAGTTGAAAACCTAATCTGACAGCTTTAGGGAAAATATCACTTAGCAGTTATGACTAATTATGTGAAGAAGCAAACCTTCTTTGATGAAATTACCAGGAAGTTTGCAAGATACAACTGCCAAATATACTGACATAAATAATGCATATGCAATACAGGAATGGTATTAGTGCACAAGTTACTAATATGAATTATGAGGTAAGTTTGCTTTGGTAAATTTGGTTTTCTTGTTTTGCTCAGTTTTGTTAGGTCAATTAGGATGTTAGGTTAGGTTTTGATAGGTCTGTGGTTTGGTTGGCAGCTTCTGAAACTTTACCTATTTAGATACCTTGTTTCTTTTCTGACCTGACATTATTACTGTAATGATTGTGGGACATTAACTTGAAACAAAGCTTAACATTTTTGTACATTTTCATGGTTTTTACGTGGATGGAATTTGGTTTGGAACTAAATGTACTTGAAAAAGCTTGACTTAGTGTTTTTTTTTTTTTTTTTTTTTTTTCCGGCCTATCAACCATTGGGGCCGAAGCCCCTGGTTATTAAGGCCATGTATATATATATATATATATATATATATATATATATATATATATATATTTATATATATTTATATATATATATATATATATACAAACATATATATATACATACACACACACACACACACACACACACACACACACACACTTCCATGCATACATACAGACACATTTTCATGCAAACGTACATATATATATAATAATTTTAATCTTATTTATTTATTTTTTTTGTATTTTTATTTTATTTTTTTCTTGATTTTATATTTTTTATACCTTATAATATAAAGACAAACTAATCTAAAGACCCTAAAATTAATCACCTAACAGACAAATCGCTAACCTATACTAAATCCTACAGAGACAAATAGCTAGACCTACACTAATGGTAAAAATACCTCGACTAACAGAACACCATCGACTTGACTTAGTGCTGAGTTTGCATAGTATATATACATCTCTCTCTCTCTCTCTCTCTCTCTCTCTCTCTCTCTCTGTGTGTGTGTGTATATATATATATATATATATATATATATATATATATATATATATATATATATATATGATCACAGTAAAAAAAATTGATAAGCCTAACCTAGCAACTTAACCAAATACCCTAAGCAAACCAATAAATAATAAGGAAGTTACCTGTTGTATCTCTCCTGAGCGTTGGTTTGAGGCCGCAGATATGGTCAGAAGCCATCGCTTGGACGGATAGGCAGAGTCTCCCAGTAGATGGCATCTGACAGGTACTAAATTTCTTTCCATGAGCATGTGCAGACCACTCTCACGTAATATCCGGGCATCATGGGTAGCTCCAGGCCATTTTGCCACAAGATCAATGATATTGTACTGTGCATCAAATGCTATTTGTATATTGATGCTGTGAAAATTTTTCCTGTTGACATACTCATGCTCATAGTCTTTAGGAGAAATTATTCTAATGTGGGTCCCATCAATGACTCCAACCACACCAGGAAAACCTGCAATAGCCATAAACTCTGCCCGATTCCTTTGAATATCTCTTGGATGTATAGGGAAGCGGATAAACTGTCTCACAATATTTGGTCTTGATAATGCATGTACTGTTTGTGTTATGGCTCTGCTGATAGTTGGCTGAGTAGGCCCAAAATCATCACTACTACAAAGTTGCATTTTTCCTGTTGCTAGGTATCTTAATGTCAACATCACTTTCAACTCAGCAGAGAGGGCTTTGTTCCTGGATGTAGGACTGGTTATGGTATCTCTGATGAAGTCAGTCACAAACAGAATTCCAGCATGATCCAGCCTATATCTTCTTATAAGTTCACGGTCGTCAAATAATTCAAGTGGGTTTTTTCTTCCCTTGAAAGTGCGCTGGCGCCTTTGTTGTTGTTCATTCATGATCACTAGTAGATCGTAAACAAGTTAGGAGTGGGTAGGTTGTACTCCTACTGTTCTGCAGATTTATGAGTACTCTTAACTCGGTAGGACATTTTATGATATGCTCTTACGACTTGGAACCTTCTCTTAGCGAAGTTAGGACCTGTTTCCAGCTCTTAGGAGGTTTAGAAGGTTTTATGCATGCCGCCCCAGGGGTACACCACACTCCTAACTTTATGCTAAAATCTTCACGAAAGAACATCTCTCAAAATGCAACATTTAATGGTGCTGTGGTAGCAGGTACGAACATGAACGAAACAAGACACCTAGTAACTTCCCGCTCCTTCTGTCACCTCACCAAAACCCTTTCCAACATTTTCATTTCATTCGCATTTCCTCTTCTTTTCTGCTTTGGTGGCTCTGTAGCCGTTTTTTCACTGAAAAGTCAGAAAGTTTTACTCAGGCATTCTACTATAATTTCGCTTTAGATGATTCCTGTGCTGTTCTTCCGCCCCCCCCCCTCCTCCAAGTTCCTTATTACTAACAGTAATAGTTTTTTAACTGATGTAATTTCTCCCTTTGCTGGCCTCAATGATAGGCAGTACAAAGCGAGTTTTTGGGCATAAAGAGCGACCAGCATTTGTGATACACTATATTTCATTTTCGCAAACTGAGCAATTTTATGTTGGGATAATTGTTTTGTAAAACATCACATACAAAACTTAACTGACCGACCTAACATCTGCAGAAAAAAAAAAAATCACTGCTTTGCTTCATTAGATAAAAAGCCAATAACCACTAAAAAGCTTGACAGTCGGGTCGGGTCGGACCGGTCTTGGTCGGATAAACCCATCCACAATAATTTTCTACCCATACACCAACAACAAACTTTCCTCACTCGCCGCTACCAAGGAGCACGGGCTTGGTGGGGTCCTTTCTATTATTCTAAAGAACTGTGCTTCTGTGCTTACAAAATAGTAAACTGTTTCTCCTCCGTATGTCGACTTGTACCTTTGTTTCTTAATTGGAAATTTGCTGTCAGTCATCCTGTCCCAAAACAGAATGATCATTACCAACCCTATATCTATCGACCAGTTTCTTTATCATCATGTACTTCTAAGGTTTTTGAATCTCTCTCTCTCTCTCTCTCTCTCTCTCTCTCTCTCTCTCTCTCTCTCTCTCTCTCTCTCTCTCTCTATATATATATATATATATATATGTATATATATATATATATATATATATATATATATATATATCTATATAGATATATCTATATATCTATATATATTTATCTATCTATATATATATATATATATATATAAAATCATCATCATCATCATCAGCCGTTTGAGTATCCACTGCAGGACTGGCCTATCCCAACCGAAGTGGGGACGATACAGCCAATGTACCTCTACCAAGTGGCTTAGGCTGTCTGGTAGAGAGTGTATGTTGGGTGAGAAGTGCTTGTAAGTGTAATTATAGTGTTGGAGTGGCTTTGGATGTGTGTGTAGTCTGTGAACCAAGTGTAATCGGCCCGCGCATGCCAACTGGGTGCAAGCATACTTTATAGTAAGCGACACTGGTTCAACCACAGCACCCCTTGTGTCCGCCAATGCAGTACGTGGCTGGGTGAGCACTCCCAAAGTTTATTACCCTGGCGGGGTGCAAACCCTGGTTCACCCGTGTACGAAACGCACACTCTGCCACTGTACCACAGAGGCTCGCTCGCTCTCTCTCTCTCTCTCTCTCTCTCTCTCTCTCTCTCTCTCTCTGTATATATATATATATATATATATATATATATATATATATATATATAAAGAAAACTAAAGCACCTTTCGTATTGTATCCTTCTTTCCGCTTGTCAGTGCCGATTCTGCCAGGAATGCCCCACTGGCGATCTTCTCACCTTCTCTTTAGACTCTTGTGCATCCTCCTTGGAGGACTCTGGCGAAAGCTTTGCCATTGCACTGGACGTCTCAAAGGCTTTTGATCGAGTCTAGCACAGATCCTTATTTTATAAAAATATCCCTCTTACGGTTTCCATCATTCTACCTGTGCTTTCACCTCTAGCTTCTTTTCTGGTCGTTCTATAGTTGTTGCTGTAGACGGCCATTGATCTTTTCCCTGACCTGTTAATGATGGTGTTCCTCGGAGTTCTGTTCTGTCCCAACACTCTCCCTTCTATTCGTCAGTTACATTCTAAGCTGAACATTTAACCCTCTCCACTTTAATGCCTATGGTTTCACCCTTTACCTTTCCATCCGCTTCTTGCAGCGTCTATCACAGCAGTTGCCTCAACAGACACAGAATGAGGCTACAGCATGCCTTAATTTCTGACTTGGTTCATATCTCTGAATGAGGTAAAAGTATCATTGTTTTAAACCCCAGCCGTGCTGAATGGTTGTAGGTAGTTTACTTCACAGAGTCATTGTTTTATAATCTATACAAATTGTATCTCATATGAGGCTTGTAGTGTGGCCCATGCAGAACTTCATCATGCCTCATATGAGGGGTAATGCATCAAAAACTTAATTTCTTGGTCTTTGAATCTGCCAAAATCTTACAAAGAAGTATTGTTTAATATTCAGCAATATCCAGATCAGTTCTGCATCATCTCTGTACATAATCTTGTGTTTTCATTCTCTTTGAATTTATCATAGAAAAATCATATTACTTCTCTTGCAGTATCTGCTTCCAAGAGGTTAGGTGTCATAAGCTGCCTCTTTGTCTTGTTTACTCCTGCACAAGCGTTGACTATATGTAAGAATCTTATTCGTCCCTTTATAGAGAACAAATCGTACATGTGAGGAGGCTCCCTATATATGGGGCTAGTCAACAGGAAGGAGTCAATGGATTTTCATTCCATTAACTCTTTTCTTACTGTCACTCCTCAAACACTGTCTTCCCACGGCAATGTTGCATCATTATCTCTTTGCTATAGCTAATTTAATGGCCACTGCTCTCCTGAAATGTCTGTTTGCGTCTCCCTCCATTCAGGCGGGTGCGTACCAACCATCTGACAGCAAATACTCACCTGTTTTTCTGTCCAACTTTCTAATGCAAGATGTACCAAGTACCTCTATTCCTTCATGTATGCAACAGGTAAACCTTGGAACTGTCTTCATCAGTTTGCATTTCCTTCTGCCTATGACCTCCAAACATTTTAACGCAATGAACCGTATTTTTTTTTTTTTTTTTTTTTTTTTTTTTTTTGAGGGTACAATCTTGCTAGCATCTAACCTTTGGTTCCCTTTTCCTTACATTACAATAATCAAGCAATATTTATGCAATTTAAGAAGGCTTTGTAATTGTGGACAGGTAGGTGAATGTCATATCTGACCCCAGCATTTCAATTAGCCTATCCTAAAACGAATGTTGTCTGGAAGCAACATAAAAGAAACCATAAAAAAAAAAAAAAAATCACCTGATTGAAGGATATAACTGCATGCAAACAATATTGAAGATGCAATATTCAGGGTTACATAAAGGCTAGCAACTTGACACCACCTAAAAAAAAAAAAAAAATCTCCCTAATCCTGCATGGCGTCGTCCAAGTGTAATAAAAGCAAAAATATATAGGTTCTGACAGGTTTAATAGGAGCGCCGATAAACTGAGAAAATAATATTCAGAAGGACTAAAGTGTTGCAACGTGCTATAAAGAGAAACCCTAACTGCAAGAAGTCTTACCATACCTAAAGGTTGCCAGGCGTTAGTAAAAATATTACTGAAATTACGTCATCGGAGTGGGAGGGGGGTGAACAATGGAAGAGCAACTGAAGAAAGGACGAAATAATATTTAGATGAACAGTAAGCAGCTGACCTCATGACAAAACCATCACATTAAAAAAAAAAAAATCACTATGCAAAATTAAATCGTCTGTTGATAGCAAGCATACAAGAAGTAAAATATGAAGACATTTCAAGGATTAAAAGAAGTGCAAAGCAAATGGGGATGAAACATTGCGATAGACAAAAGGATAGCATTCTTACATTACACACAAGGGGATTGGTAGCATGGAAGACTCATTGCTCAACCAGCCTTGTCTGACTCTTGTAAATATTACCTGAAATGCTCAAATGTCCTCTCTTGTGACTGGAAAAGAGAGTTCTGCTCTCTCTCTCTCTCTCTCTCTCTCTCTCTCTCTCTCTCTCTCTCTCTCTCTAATGTTTTTTTTATATATATATATATATATATATATATATATATATATATATATAGATAGATAGATAGATAGATAGATAGAGAGAGAGAGAGAGAGAGAGAGATTGTTACGTCCACAATCCATGCTGCCACAGGCTCCAACAGCAATAGTCCAGTATAGGATGGACGTTGCCCAGTGAGTTGCTCTTCCTAGGGTCAGCATTTCAGTGTGCAACAACAGATCAACTGAGGTGTCGTATGTAAACACGAGCTCATCAAGTTCGTTATCTTTATTTTCCAAATAATTACACTGCCAGCTCCACAAATCCAGTACTACACTAATTTTATAAGGCGATAAGTACAACTGAAAATGACTGAAACTACGCTCTTCTCTCCCCCATCTTTTTAAAACATTGCATGATACTCGAATGATCTTCCACATACTCCTGGCAGCAACAGTTCCCAAATCTGAGACATCCAAATCATTTCGAGTTTTCTTACATTACGTAGCACTCTGAATACTTCATCATAGAAACTGAAGTTAAATTTCACAATTTAAAAATCAGTCACCTAAATAAAACATTATATAGAAAAAGAGACTAAAGATTAATGCTTAACTTTACAAAATACCTCCACTCACAGCAGCAGGCTATCTGGCAACTCTGACTCGTAAGTGACACTGTGAGAACCAACAAGAACTCTCCAGTACCACACAACGAACACTCTTGCTTCTCAACACAACACCCTCCCTAGTCCTTTTGTTATCCCAACAAAACTGCACATTATTCACAGGCATAATTCTTATCCAAACTCAACATTTAATTAGACACAAGAAAGTCCTTCAACTTACCTGGTCTTCCCTTATGCCACTTCCGACGACATCCCTGCTCATCCACACAGTCCACTCCTCCTGGAATGAATTGGTCCTCTTCCTGATCCACTTCTTCCCTAGGGAGACTGTTGCAATCCTCTTCCTCTTGTGCTTCAGCTCCTTGGTCCTCCTCAACACCATCGGCTGTGGGTGAGCACGATTCCCTGGAGACATCACAGCCGTACTGTCCTGGCCCATGGTACTGCCACAGATGATTCACACATAGCACCTTTGGGCGAGCCTTCCTGCCTCCTTGAATCCAATTCGTTAGGTCTGACAGGCAGTCCATCACAGTGCAGGGCCCATCCCATGGGATCTGCAGATTCAGTGACTGTCCCTTCTTCCACTGAGGATTGTATAGCCAAACTTTGTCACAATTCTTGAAGACCTGGCATCATACTTGCACTTCATCATATCGCCTGAAAACTTCGAAGCACCTCAAACTTGGTGGTGTACCACAGCCAGTCTTTCCTGAAGATGCTTTGCATACCCGAGGTGTCTTAGGCAGCTCATCACCAGGTGTTCTTCCCATCAACAGATTAACTGGCAGTCTTAAATCGTAGCCCAGCATTAGTTTCGCAGATGTAGTTGGTAGACTCATGGGATGCAGACCAATATGCCATCAGCATTGCAAGTAATCTCTGGTCACATTCCATCTGCCCCTCTACACAGTACTCGGCCAGTTCTTGTCCCTGGGTCCAGAAGAACTTTTTCACAATCCCATCTGACTGTGACCTTAGTAGGGTCGTCACGGTCTTCTTTATCTCCAGTAACTTGCAGAACTAGCTGAAAACAGCAGACCCGGGTCTGAGTTTAGCTC
The DNA here is from genome assembly GCF_032717465.1 of Coenobita brevimanus. Lineage (NCBI taxonomy): Eukaryota > Metazoa > Arthropoda > Malacostraca > Decapoda > Coenobitidae > Coenobita > Coenobita brevimanus. The sequence goes on from NC_137031.1 coordinate 9,459,695, forward strand.
TTGAGGCATCCCAAAATGACAGAAGAACTGGTCAAGAAACACCTGAGCAACAGTTGCAGCTTCCTGGTCGGTGACAGGACAGGCTTCTGGCAACTTTGTAAAGAAGTCCATGGCAACACATAAATACCAGTTTCCTATCTCGGTGAGTAGCAGAGGTTCGGCAATGTCCGCCACGACTCCTTCCATCAGTGCACCCACTTGGTACAGCTGAAGCGGGGTACAATCCCGTTTCGTGGGTCCTTTCTTGGCACAGCATACATCACAGGCCAGACATCACTTTTCAACATCCTGATGCATGCTAATCAAGTAGAACCTCTATCACAGTCGACTTAGCATTTTCTTCACTCCCAGGTGCCCGTAGTGATCTGGTTATGAGACTCTTCTAAGGCCTCAGACCACATATTCTTAGGAACCACCAGCTGCCAGTACTTGCTGAGACCATCGGGTGGTTCCCACTGATGGTCCAGGACTCTGTTGTTCAAACAAAAAAGGTCCCACTGAATCAAGTTACTCTTAGCTGCAGGGCTGAACTGGGAAACTTCTTCCCAAAATGGTCTCACTGTACTCCTCTGCAGCCATTCTAGCACTGGTTGTTAATCCATATGCTCCATCTGCATCCCCTTTGAGTTTTCTTCAACTTTCACTGTAGTACAGCTGCATTTCTTGCTACGATCTTCATTCATACTACACCACTTGTAATCTGCGTCACAAGCCCATGACTCAGGCTGTCAGCATTGCCATGGACCCTCCCAGGATGGTACTGCACCTCATAGTTGTGCTGGTCCAGCTTCCCGAGCCGGCGTGCCAGTTATCCTCCTGCAGCCTTCTTCTTAGCGTTCTTCTCCATTGGACAGTCATAAATGAAGTGTCCTACCTCACCACATGGACAACACCCCTTTGTTGCATTTCCTTGCATTGTTTTGTTCTTGCTCCTTCTTCCATTTGTAACAATCCTCCTTCTTGTGTCCTGGCTTCCCGCAGAACTAGCAACCTCCTCCAATCTTCTCCTGTTCCCTCTTCCACATGTAGCAGTCCTCTTTCCTATGTCCTGGCTTTTTGCAATACCATCAACTTTCTTCAAATACTCCACTTCACGTACCTGCCCCTTTCTTGCCTTGAATGCTGCGCTATGACCTACCTGCAAACTGGAAGTATTGGACCTGACGTAGGACTCAAATTCCAGAGCCCTGGTTAGTGCTTTTTGCTGCTTCCTGGTTGTGCCTGCTTCATCTGCACTTTCAACTCTGCACTATCAAGAGCATCGATGAACTGGTCCCTCAGAGGAATAGCCAACCGATTTAGTGCTGCTCCCCAGATGATGGGCAAGCTGCTAAAGGAATTCGTCTTTAGCCCATACAGGGGTCCGGAATCTTGCTCAGTAAACCTCAGTCTGGTACATTGTCCTATATCTGCACTTCAGCACATCTACTTGGGACTGATAACTGTTCCTCAGCTCCATTGATATCTGGCCAAGAATTTCCATTCTGGCACCCTTGAGGCTAGTAGCATGCTGAACTGCCCTTTGTCTATCAACCCAACCATTCTAATCAGCAAGTAACTCAGACTGCACACAGTAACCTTCCCAAGATACTCTACCATCAAATTCCTGAGGTTTCTTTTTAATTAGACCCCCATAACAGCCGTGCTCTTAACTGGGTTGGGGCCTAAAAACAGGAGCATCATAATTAAGTCCAGGCCTCAAAACTTCTGCATTCTGATTATTGAACCCTGTAATGTTACCTTTAGATGCTTGGGATTCGTTAAGATTGACTATACACTGTCCTTTTTTCTTTTTCTTTTTTTCATATGCTCCCTGTACATTAACATGAGGCTCAGTAGTGCAAGATTTCTCTGAAGCCTCAATTCTCTCACTAATCATCTTTAGCTGCTCGTCTACATGCTGTCTGTAATCCATCACAATTCCCTCACTAATTATCTTTAAGTGGTCGTCTCCATGTTTGGCCTGAGTGTTAACTTGCTGTCTGCAATCCATCATGTTACTGCTTACTTCACACTTCTGTTGCAGTATCTCAGCAGCTGTCCTTGTAGTTGATCTTTGAGTTCTTTCTTGGGCTCTGTCTGATCTTCACTTTGTGGCTGTAGTTGTTCATTAAGTTCTTTCTTGAACTCTATCTGTTCTTCCCTTTGTGCTTGTAGTAACTTCATGAGTGCAGCCAGGGACACCTCTTCCTGCCCAGGTCGGCTCCATGTCTGCACAGCTTCCGACTTCATGACGAAGATTTGTCTCTGCAGCACTTTTCGATCCCAACTCCTGACACCACTTATTACGTCCACACCCCACATTGCCACAGGCTCCAACAGCAGTAGTTCAATATAGGAAGGACATTGCCCAGAGAGTTGCTCTTCCCATGGTCAGCCTTTCAGCATGCAACAACAGATCAACTGAGGCATCGTTTCTAAACATGAGCTTCTCACGTTCGTTGCCTTCATTTTCCAAAAAATTACACTGCCAGCATCACAATTCCAGAGCTACACTAAATTCACAAGGTCACAAGTACAACTAAAACTGCATGAAACTGCGCTGTTCTCTCCCCCATCCTTTTAAAACATTGCATGATACTCGAATGATCTACCACATACTCCTACCTGCAACAGTTCCCAAATCGAAGACATCCAGAATATTCCAGAGTTTTCTTACATTGCATAGCACTCAAAATTCTTCGGCATATAGTCTAAAAATAAATTATATTATTTAACAATCAGTCACCTAAAGAAATCATTACAGACAAAAAGAGAATAAAAATTAATGTATAACTTTACAAAATACCTCTGCTCGCAGCACCAGGCTATCTGGCAACCCTGACTTGTAACTGAAACTGTGGGAACCAACAGGAACTCTCCAGTACCACACAACTAGCACTCTTGCTTCTTAACTATATATATATATATATATATATATATATATATATATATATATATATATATATGAAGGCAGTTCCCATCACCTCCCCCTTGCCACATTATTTATACATACTGACAGCTAAGCTTTAAATATGTGTAATTTGCAAAATAAATCATAAGAGAAAAGGTGCAAGTGAGTTCCAAAACCAATGAGGATACAAGCTCCCCCCCCCACACACACATTGGAGAGAGGGGGGTGAAGAGTTTTATTATCTTTTTTCCGAAAAGAAGTAAGTAGAAAATTTGCAACAATTAATTAATCCAATAACAGCAAGGCATCTTTCTTGGCTGAATAAAGTCACCTGTCTCTGACAAGAACACCATACGTCAGTTGACTGTAGCAGGTAAAAGATACGTTGGGAATAATTTTAATATATAAAGTGCTTCAGGGATCTCTTGGATGCATGAAATTGTCTTGAGGTTACTAGAATATGTAAGTCGATCTTACCCGGTCCATGGTTTGTGAAACTGCTTTCTTTTTGTGAAGAGTGAAAAGTGGTATGGACGAAGAGAACTGGGTAGTAAGAGGTTGAGATACTGGTGATTAGTGGGAGAGGTCGGGACGACTTCATTCTGTACATAAGATGAAATATTTCGGCTCTAGGTGGGCAGTAAGCTCCGAATTTCCTGGCAAAACCATCACATTTAAAAACAAAAATCCACTATACAAAATGAAATCGTCTGTTTGTAGCAAGCATACAGGATATTAAATATGATGACACTTTTAGGCTTAATTGAAGTGCAAAGTGAGTGGGGATGAAACACTGCGGTTTTGACAGAGGAGCGTTTTGTTAACTACTGCTAGAAGGTTACTGTACATTACTGTGTGTGTGTGTGTGTGTGTGTGTGTGTGTGTGTGTGTGTGTGTGTGTGTGTGTGTGTGTGTGTGAGAGAGAGAGAGAGAGAGAGAAAAAAAAAAGTGACGTGAGTGTAACAGGCTGGGGGAATTCTTTTCTGTGGTTGGGAAGAGCACTGGGGGCACACTGCGTGATGTAGGCTGGGCAGCATGTAATTGGTGGACTGTAATCAAACCTGTCCCAGTCTCAACGTTTATCCCGGCTGGGACGCGAGGTGTCATATTATGTTACTAGGCAGGAAGTGAAGGAGTGAAGAGTGGACGGGGAAGGGAGAGTTGAAGGGCAAGGACAGGGGTGGGAGGGAAGTGATAAGAGGTTTTAGGGCGGAGGAGAGCTGGCAGAGGGACTGTGGAAGACGGAGAAAAGTTACGAGGGACCAGGAAAGGCACAGGAAGATAAGACCGTGAGAGGCGATTGGGAGGCGAGGCGGCATATGGTAAAGGGAAGGAGCATGGAGAGGGGGAGGTTGGTGAAGGGGCGTCGGATACAATAGGTCTTTGTGGGAGATGAATGGTGGGAGGGTAACAGAGTAAGTTATGGGAAAGTGGGTCTGACGGAGATCTGGTGTTGGTGCTGGTAATATTTATCGCTGCATGACACTGTGAAACAGAGTGCTTTGGTATTTGAGAGAGAGAGAGACAGACAGAGACAGAGACAGACAGACAGACAGACAGACAGACAGAGGTTTATTATTATAAAAACGATTTTTTCTAGTTGCCGTAGTTGTCATCATTTTGTCATTATTAAGACCATCATTATCATCATCATCATCATCATCATCATCATCATCATCATTATCATTAGTAGCAGCAGCAGCAGTATATATATTATTATCACCATTACTGCGAACAAAGAACATCAGCATCATCACCATTACAGTAAAAGCCAACATCATCATCATCACCACCAGCATTGTCAAATTTCACTCCAACTTTCACCACAACATTATCGTCACTATCACCACCATCATTTTAACAGTTATTGTCATCATCATCATCATCGTTTATACATTATGACAAACTACGTATGCAGGTTTCATACATGGGCACTGTAAAGCAACAGCTAACATAACTGTTATTACAAGCATGCGGCAGTCATAATCACCATCATCCTCTGACTCACTGTGACAAACGAGGTGTGCAGGATTCAGAAACAATAAGAAAACAGTGAAGTTTTATTATTTACAACCTGTGGCACGTATACGACAGATAAATACCTTAGTCTGACCTGAACATATGAAACCTAGCTGTTAACTGTAATTCTACCTAACCATCTATTAACCTATTACCATTTTTTTTTCAACCTGGCAGGAAGTGTAAGGGTTCGAGGCTAGACTTTTGAGCCCAAAATTTAAGGCGTGTGACCAGTCGTTCACCTCTGAATGGCACCACGTGAGAAATAAACCCCTAGTTTCCCCTTGGATATAAATCCCATAATGGACATACGATGGGAGCGCCTTAACCTACCTAACCACCAAGCATCCATTCAGTTTTATGATTACCGACCAGTGTAATAAATTACTTCCAGGGATACACAAAACAAGTTGCCTGGTCACACAGCATAGAGTCACCTGAAGGTAGCAATACATCGAGTGAGTGTCTGGCGGTTAAAACTAGCGATAAATATACGAAAATACAGTTAGTTTCGTGGTGCCCCTACCATCCAGTCATTACACTTCGCCACTGGTGATGGAGAGGGACACTTTCACGTGGTGCCACTACCATAACCGAGCTATTCCTTTAACCGTTTATACAAAAATCCCTCTATTGTCTTCCTGTCCCCGAAAGGTGGATGGTGGACTGCCAGAGAACAACTTAAGCCTGCTGCAGTCCATTGGGTTCACGCTTCAGATTAGCCTGAGGTTGCAGCCACTAGTACTACTACCACACATTGTCGCTCAGTATGCAGAGGGAAATTGCTGACTTAATTACTGGAGAGCTGTTATCTCTCTCTCTCTCTCTCTCTCTCTCTCTCTCTCTCTCTTTCATTACTTGGTGTGTGTGTGTTTCAGGTGGTTTTATACATTACACAGTATATGATTTGTGTTAATTGTAGAGTATTATTCGTGTACTTTAAATTACGTAGTGTTATACAACAGACACAATATTTCAGACCTCACACACTTCTTCTCTTACCACTGCTATACTCTCCCTCCTTCCTTGGTGGTATTTGAATGCTAATATAACACACACACACACACACACACACACACACACATAGATGAGAGCTGTTGATGCATTGGTTAGCACATCCAACTCAGATCTGTACGAATCCCAGTTAAATTATCAGCCCAGCTGGACTGTTAGGTGCCGTAAATTTCCAAGTTCTCGCTGCTCGCCCAGAAATACGGTTCAGGAGCTGGATGCAACACAGACACTTGCAGGCCGAGTTCTGGAGGAAGATTCGGACTTGTCGAAAATTGTGTCTTTCCTTATGACCTTACTGCATTGATTGGCAAAGTGTAGGGTAGTGGCCGAGTGGTTAAAGAGGTAGCCTGTTTTCTGAAATGACGCGAGTTCGACCCCAGGCTGAGGTAGGGAATAGTGTGATGTGTTAAACAGACCCACATACTTGTCATAAAAACACTCCCGCTAGTACCAGTTCACCAGTCGTGAAGGAGACTGCCATAGCATGTTGGTATTAGTGCCGAAGTGGTGACATGTGTTCGTGTGTGGTACGTCGTAAGACTACTGGATCTCATGAAACGGGCTTAGTCTCTGTCTAGATAGTACACATAGGAAAAATTTTATATGATACGTGCCATTTATGACCAAATAAAGAAAACTCGCTTATTTTCCCCAAGCATTATTTTTCTCACAATTGGTGTAACTGTGGCCGATATGTGTTTACCTGACTGAATTAACCACTCCCGCAACTTAGTCGAGGCTAAATGAAATTCAGGTTTCCCTAGTAATAACGAGCGAATGAATTTTCGTCCTTTATTGTTCCAGTCATACTACAATGTGCCATCAGCTGAGATGAATGGAGTTAGGGTTCTTTGTCAGGTTAGAACAAAGGCTCTGATATATTGCAACTTGTCATTCGTACAGGAATCATTCATCGCACAAAACGGCTCGCATACAGACTCTTCCGCATCTTATAGGTCGTGTACTGTTTATTACACGATGGTTGGTGATATGCAGGGTGGCCCATATATTATGTATCTCAGTTCCTCTGTGTTACAGGGAAGCGTTATTCAGCATTACCAGTGTAGGCTATATTGTGCATCATTTGTTACCACTATAACCGTTTTCATTCTTTATAATGTATACTGTCTTGAATCCTACTGGCTGTATGATTTGACAGTTTTCAGGAAGCAGCCAAAGTGACAGACTTTCTCACATCAACAAACTAAGCTGTCACTGCAACACACAAAGTGGGAAAGTTCAATTTATGGATCACCCTCTATATTTATGAGACATACAATATACAGTACTTTATTTCACATGATGAACAGCTCTTTTATTTCTAGCAGGTATCTTTTTATCTTCACACTTGACAAAGCTCTCATACTTAGGACACGAAAAACATTTCCTTCTTCTGACTTTCATGCAAAACTGAGTGAGAAATATGATAGGTGCATTAAGCTACTTCACTCCCCTCCTCACCCCCCCCCCCCAGGCAGACAGAATACATAAACATTCCAGTGGACATGTGCGCTAGACTAAGCCGCTTAAACAACACATCCACCCCTCTCAGGCCACCCAGGTAGGACTCATTATGCAGAATGCCAGTCAGTTGGTGGATGGTGAGTAGCATGGTGGGCTCTGAACTGCTGAGTGGCTGATTCTATCAGAACTGCTACATCCAAGATATTGAAGATTTAAAATTTGCTAAAACTGTCTTAGGTGCCTTGTGGTGCTGAATTAAGACAATTTCATGTGACGGCACTGATTTAAACAAATTTGTCTGTTGCTCAGTTATACAAACGTCCCTCAGTTCACACAAAAAATGGGATGGTGAACTGCATGAGGAGGCACACTTTAGACTGCAGTCCTCTGTGTTAACGTTCATAGAGCTTGAGGGTACAGCATCTTCTGCTGCTACTGTATGCCTGTATAGTTCTTGAACCGGAAATCCTTCAGTATTGAACAGAGGATAATTGACAACAGGGGTGCGTAAATCTGCTTATCTTACAGTCTACCATCCTTCTTTCCAGTACAAGGGGGAATTGAGGGATGCTTACATAACCGGGCCAATGGAATGCATCCATCTCCAGCACCTGTGTATCAGGTGCACTACACAGAATTACAGTGAACACCTTTATTCAGATGTTGTATTGTGTATTTTATTTTCCTAATTCCAGACGACTTTATTCACTTTTATAGAAAAAAAAAAAAAAGACAATGCATCACCGGACTCAAGGAGTTAACTTCCTATCGCAAATGTAATTTAATTTGGCAGGAAAAAAGGAAACGCACTGCAGAAACTTTAATTGTTTATTGTGCTGTATGAAATACAAATCTTAGGATCCTATTTTAAGCGCCTTGGACAGTTCGTAACACCTCACCCTTAGCAACTTACTCTGCACATCACACTTGAGTATTCGCTTGTATGTTACTGATAAAAACTATGCCGATACTAAACCTATTTATACAACACACAGTAATATGTTAAAGTGTTACGTCTATATACCTAGGCTACTTCCCCAAAAGAAAGGGAGGTATTACATGCTAAATAAAGTATCAGAATGGGTCTAAATAACGCTTAGTTTCGAGAAAGTTTTTACACAAACTGCGTTTGTGTTGACATTTGCTCTCTCTCTCTCTCTCTCTCTGGCTACCTACCTACCTATTTATTTCCCTGCCTATCTATCTGACCATCTAATCAAGTGTCCCAGTATTTACGAGAGAGAGAGAGAGAGAGAGAGAGAGAGAGAGAGAGAGAGAGAGAGAGAGAGAGAGAAGGGGGGGGGAATGGGTAGTTAGGCAGATAGATACAGAAATACTTGGTTAGTTAGATATGCTTACATAGAAGGAATGTGTCGCATTAAGTATCGTTTTACACACACACACACACACACACACACACACACACCTATCCATTTATGTTTTGTACACACATTAATCCACCTCCGTGTCTATTTATGATCATCCATTTTCTCCTCGGTGTGCGTGTCAGAAGGGGAGGGGGGCCTTTGATGAGAAAATGGCATGTCCAAAGTTTCTGCTGTTTTCTGTTGGCGTGTTTTGGAAAAGAATTGAAGTATCGAAAAAAGAAAGTGGGGTAAGTGCTAGTTTCTTCATCTCTGCTTGTGTGTTTTTTTTTTTTTTCCGTTTCTCTCTCTCTCTCTCTCTCTCTCTCTCTCTCTCTCTCTCTCTCTCTTTCTCAAGATTATTAAATGCTTTTTAATATTATCTCCGTTAAAAAGTGATACGGTCTCTTCGGGAAGAAGAAACGTTTGTAATATTGCATCCAGAAAGTGATTGTGGTATTCAATTATTCTATCTTTGATCATTTTAATGTGTTGGTGTATAATACATTCTTTTAATATACTCTGTCCGCTCTGTATTATTATTATTTTTTAGTGTGATTAACTGTATGCTTAAACTTATATAGGACAGACGAATAGCAGCTGCCCTTTCTTAACGAAAATTTTTGATACACATAACGATGACGGAATATATTTGATATTCATTTATAGTTGTTGCTACCAGGTACTGTGGGCTGCAAGATAACCATACCCAATTAACCATGGGCGTTCCTCAAGTAATCGTCAAAAATTATTGAGTTGTATTACACACTGCGATGCAAGATTTGAGCATACGACACTTAGTCTCAGCCCATCCAAAAGTGCGACATAAGTTCGTGGTGGTGGTGGTGGTGGTGGTGGTGGTGGTATTGTTATCTCGCCCAGACGGAGTCCGTGAGGTATTGTTTTTGGTCGTTTCTTTCTTTGTTAGCAACATTACAAAAAAAAAAAAAAAACGGCTGAATAAAATTAAGTGAAACTTTCAGGATATGTGGGAACTGGTCCTAAAAGAAAGTGATTAAACTCTAGAGGTAATCGAGTGACCTTGAAAGGTCAAAATCAAGGTCACGGGTTATCAGAGGGCTATAACTTGAAAACGGTTGAAGATAGAAATATTTACTATTATGAACATACAGGAACTCGTAATATGGGATTTCATTTGGCACCAAGACCTTTGACCTTGAATGACCTTGAGGTCACGGATATTCAGGAGGCTGTAACTCAAAACTGGTTGAAGACCGAGAGATATTTACTGTTATCAACATATAGGAAATCCCAGATGAGTATTTTCCTAAGAGGATGTCGTCAAAGCACCTGGCTGTAGAATGTGGTCCATTATTAATGCACTGTCTCTCCATACATATTACATGATGCCAGGGAGATTGGACTTGTTTTATGGCCTGGGCAAGGCTTGAAAAATACTCGAAAACCAGAAAATGGCCATGCAGGACCCAGCCTCAAAAGTATAATTACTAGGCCAGACATGGTTGAAGTCCACTCCCAGACTTATGCCCAGACTTGCACCCCTGAAAGTGTTAGAACTTTCAGGTAGTTTCAAGCACATTACTAAGATGAAAGTGTTACTCAATATGAAAAATGTGAAATTTCATAGGAGTATTTCAAGGAATTAAGACAATGCAGCTGCCCCTTTGACTACCCAAACCTTTAGTTTTTAGGGTGATACTGCACAGGATAAGAATTCATCACCCATATTTCATAATAACAAAACAATTTTAGTATCCGAATGGTATAGTGACTGCATGGTTTTATCCCAGGGCGGCAAGCTGCTGACACACCGGTTCTGCCCTCCACTCACATAGCTGATCTGTGCTTATATTGCACAATTTCCAGTTCATATATCACTTCCAAAACATTACTATAGTGGCGGCGCACGACTCTGAAGTTGTCATTATCGTACCCTGGGAACCTACCCGTTAACTGTGCTTCCAATTTCGTGTATAATATGATATGCCTGTGATTCGTGTATATTATGTTCGTGTTTAATAATATTCATGTATAATATATTTGTGTATAACAATATGATTCGTGTATAATATGATACGAAATTGAAAGCACAGTTGATGGGTAGGTTGCCAGGGTATGACAATGACAAACTCAGAGTCATGCACCGTGACTAAACCATGGATCTAACAATCAAAACACCTTTTAAGGAATTAGAAGTCGATGAACTAACTCATAGTGGCGATGCAAGATGAAAAGGCTCTAGGCTGGAGGACACAGTGTTGTCACAGAGAGCATAAACAGAAGAGAAAGTGTCTCCCCCCTTCACAGTCAAACACTCAACCTCCCCTTAGGGGTCCTCATGATAAACTTTTAAAACCACTAATGTTGTTTCCTTTTAGTAATGTCGATAAATATCAAAAAATATATTGTCACTATTGGTAGAATGTAAATAAAAAATGTCATTGTTCAAGTGAAAAAAAAAAAAAATACTGAATCGATGTAAAGAATGAATAACATTATGACAAGTGTACTAAAACATGGGACACTGACCTCTAAGTGTCAGGTGACAGTTATATTCAATGCATAATTGGTGGGCCAGAAAAACCGGGGGACAGCTATAACTGCAAGTGTTATCGCACCACAGTTTGAAGTGGCAGCCACTTGATCTCGTCACCAAAGGGTGGGGATAGCCTCCCGGCACCCAAGGCAAGCATATCTCAGTCATCTCTGTGACTTTTTCAGGTGTATGATGATGTTTGCTTAACCCCTCCATGGCTGTCAGAGTTAAATGACGTTATACCATAGCATGGCTGCCAGCGTCAATGCAGCACGACTCGTGGAAAACTGCAAAAATTTGGGGGACGTGAACAAACATCTGGGACGTGTTGAGACTGACCTACACTACACTCCAACACACCCCATCATTCATTTCAGAGCCTGCTGCCATTATGAGTGGATTTTCAGTTTTTTTGCTCGTGGCCATGCCTAAACATGTATAGCTACACCCGTTATCTTGACCCAGATTAAAATATGATCTTTCTCCTCCCTTATGAAGCACACACAACCACCTGTTTGCGATTATAAATAAATACAGGCTTTAAAAAAGACGTGAAAATGAGAGGAAAAATACATTTTCGTTTTGGTATCTTTATCTCTTTGCACAGGTTTGTTGTACTGGTTTGGATCATTCAATGCGGTGTAACTTGAAGAACGCTTTGAAAACTTTTGGGAAGTGAATGAACATCTGGGAAATCTTGAGATGACCTTGACTACACTCCCTCACCCCATCTGTCAGTTCACGCCTGCTGCCATGACAACTGGATGTACGATTTTTTTGCTCGTGGCCATGTCTAAATACACACAGTTACACACAGTATCTTGACCCAGACAGAAAACATTATCTTTCTTCTCCCTTATGAAACAAACACAACCACCCTTGTTTATGATTATAAATAAATATGGGCATAACCAAGAAAATGAAAATAAGAGAAAGTACATTTTTCTTGGTATCTTAAAAATCTTTACCAATTTGCTCATGTTTGTTGTACTGGTTTGAATCATTTTACATATTTTTTGCCTTGCACTAACATTACACCAATGTTTTCCATGTTCACACGATGTTTTGGTAGGTGGAAAGGCCTCCCTTCCTTTTCCCCCAATCATCTCATGTGAGGTGCGAATTGCAGGTCATCTCGCATTTCAACCCTCACTGTTCAGCCTATACACTCAAGCGATGACATTTATCTTTTCTAAGTCTAAAAGTATAATCTCATGCCTCCCATTTCTCACAAACTCCATCATCCAGAGTAGAAAAATAAGTCAACCACAAACACAATAAACATCAAAAAATGCTATATAAACTCGTATTTTTTTTTAAACCTCACATATTATGTACTGATAAACTTCGAAATACATATATCTAGTCATTTCACACCATTTTACCACCACTGACATTGTTTTACATAAAAAAAAAATAATAATTAAACATCGAAGCAATTCCTCGGTGTGACCGATATCATCTGTGTAAATTTGTGAACTTTCCATGCTTCACTGCGCGTCACACGATGGGTCTAGGAAGCTCAAAATTGCATTGCCAAGTCCGTTTGATGTTCCACTTCAATATGGCAATAAAAAAAATCGAGTTTCGGAACTTCAAAAATCCGCCCCGATGTCGGCCAGTGGGTCCTGACAAATTACATTCCCTCAACCACAGAAGGGTTAAGCCTTGCATCCGATTCCATTCCTGCCTCATATGGACCCCTTACCTCATCCACCCCCTGCCAAGCTTCTTTCCATTGTTACATAGCCTATGATTTCATCATCCTTTGTGTAATTTTAACGCACAGTATGCTGCATGTTTGATCACGAGCGTGTTCTGCCTCAGTCCCCCCCTTCTACCGTTATAGTAGAGTAAGTCGTCCTTTCTGTTATTCAGTACGGGATTGTCGACCGTTTGTCCCCATCGCTTCATTTGCGCGTCCTTATTACAAGTTGTGTCGGGCTCTGCTGGCCCCTATATAATGAGCTCAGTCTCTGCATCATTGCCACTTAGATCTGCTCCTCATTTTGTTCACATCTCTGTCCTCCCCTGTACAGATATTATTATTGTGAGTGCTCAAGAAGTCTCCAACCATCTAGCAGCTGTGTGTAATTTGAGTATAACTGTCGTTGCATTTTTTCTTGTACTGTATAGCATAAGTTTAATTTGTAGGCCTAGTGAAGTTTTTGTAATTCGTGTGGGGCTCTTTATGTCAGTCATTTTTGATAATAGTTTGTATTTGTAATTATTTATCTGGCATTCACTGAGTATTATCTGGTATCTCATTTTATCAGGGCTGACTTAGATAAAATTTACTCTTGCTAATTTCGTGTTAATAGAGGCTATTGCAGTTAACCATATATTTAACCTGTTTTTTGCCATTACATTATCCTTATGAGTCCTGAATGTTTTGTTGTTAATTTAAGCATTAAACTTTAACTTGTAATTTTACCTAACTCTTTTGTTTTGAACCTGGAACTTTACGGGACAGTAGTGATTTTTAGCATTCTCACTTAAAGTGTACGTTATCTTTCTCTGTTCCGTAACATAAATTTGGCGACCTCATATCAGGATATTCAGGATATTATCATAAGGATATTGTTTGATATTTTGTGACTGTGATATATTCATGATGGCTACTATTTCTACACTTGATGAAGCCAAAGATTTTTTGTCAAATGTGCAAACAGTGTGTGATATAGAAAACAGAACAAAGAATGAACTTAAGCTTGTTGCTCAACAATTGGGAATTGCAGTTCACTCTCATCATTCTAAAGATCAAATTGTTGGCATGATTAATAAAAGCTTGTTTAATGTAACTCCTCCAAATGAGCAAACGCAGATTGAATTAGCTAAGTTACAGCTAGCTCTGCAGGAGGCTAAGGCTAAGGAGGCGGAGTCTCGTGTTAAGGAAGCAAATGCTCGTATTGAAGAGGCACAGGTACAGGCTCAGGCACAAATTGAACTTGCCAGGATTCAGGCAGACCATGAGTATCGCATGAAACAAGGTGGAACTGGATCATCTAGCTCTGATGATTTTGATGTGGCTAAAAATGTTAAACTTGTCCCTCCTTTTAATGAATCTGATTTAACAAAGTATTTTCAGTTGTTTGAGAGGGTAGCTACAGGTTTTAATTGGCCTAAGGAGTATTGGCCAGTACTCCTTCAAACTGTTCTCACCGGTAAAGCTCAAGTAACTTATGCATCTTTGCCTCAGGATCAGTCTGATAATTATGATGTAGTTAAGAGCTTAATTCTTAAGGCCTATGAGCTTGTTCCTGAAGCCTATAGAGTAAAATTTAGGACAACTTACAAGCAAGATAAGCAATCCCATGCTGAGTATGCAAAAATCAAAGAAGATCTGTTAGAGCAGTGGTTAAATTCTAAGAATGTGGATTCTGATTTTGACAAATTTAAGCAGATGATTTTGCTGGAGGACTTCAAAAGGTGTATTAGTAAAGATGTAAGCCTATATCTTGATGAGAAAAGAATAGATAATTTGTCTGATGCTGCAGTTTTAGCTGATGAGTATGTTCTCACTCACAAGAGATATTCTAGAGAAAAAGGGAAAGCTGAGAGTAAGTACGTTGCCTCTACTCAGAGTACAGGTAACAGGAAAGAGAATAAAGATGATGTTTCTCAGGAAGTAAATACCAGCTTCACCTCTAGATTTCAGAAAAAGTAAATGTACATATTGTAGTAAGCTTGGTCATACTACGGAGAGATGTTTCAGAGGACAGCGTGATGTGAACAAAAAGGAGTCTTTAAATATTCAGTCAATTGGTCTAGTGTCCACTCTTGAGAGTTCCCAGAATTCTTTAACTGAGTTAACTGAACCTGCTTTGAGGGGTAACTTAAATTCTCATGATGGAGCTCCTCTTTTGAGCAGTAGCGTGGGTGACACTCTCAAGAGTTCATGTGCTAATTTCCTGTCTGATGGTTTTGTCAGTCCTCTGGACAGTAATGACAGGAAATCAGTTAAAATATATCGTGATACAGGTGCTTGCCAATCCCTTATGCTGACCAGTGTTCTAGGCTCTAATTTTAATTCCTCTGATGAAACTGTAATCTTACAAGGTGTAGGGAATAATTACTTCTCTGTTCCTCTGTGCAGAGTGAATTTAGAGTCTGGTTTTGTTAATGGTTCCGTTATGGTTGGGTTGGTTGAGACACTCCCAATGTCAGGTGTAACTTTCTTACTTGGAAATGATATTGGTGGAAGTCAAGTGTGTCCAGCTCCTCAGTTGTCTAGTGAGCCGGTGGCTGCGTCCCACGATTGTGATGTCCCTGATGTGTTCCCTGCATGTGCTGTCACTAGGGCTAAGTCTAAAGTTACTGGTGATTTAGAGGATAATGATGATGATGATGTTATCCTAGCTGACACTTTTCTTGCTAATTTGGACCACTCACCAGATGAGGCAGTACCCCGTAGTGTTGATAATTTGTCTCGTCAAGAGTTGGTTGAGTTGCAGGTTGCTGACCCTGAGTTGAAAGGTCTAGCTAACTCTGCTTACAGTGAAAGAAGAGTCAGCCGGTGCTTCTACTTGTTATTATGTAAAGTCAGGAGTACTTATGAGGAAGTGGAGACCCCCAACAGCATCAGCCGACTGTGAATGGGAGGTTGTACATCAAGTTGTCATCCCTCGTGTTTGTAGGCAGGATATCATTAGAGTGGCTCATGATTCCAGTTTGGCAGGACACCTTGGAGTGAGGAAGACTGTGGCACGCATTTTGAAACACTTCTACTGGCCAGGTATCTTCAGGGATGTTTCCTGGTATTGTAAGTCTTGTCACACCTGTCAAGTTGTGGGGAAGTGTAATCAGACCGAAAAGGTTGCACCTCTAGTTCCCATTCCTCCTTTTGAGGCGCCTTTCACCCGTGTGTTGGTGGATATTGTGGGCCCTCTTCCTAAGACTTCTTCAGGATTTTTCTTATGTGTTGACCATGATTGATATGGCTACTCGTTATCCTGAAGCCATTCCACTTAGAAACATCTCAGCAAAGAACGTGGTTAAGGAAATGCTAGGGTTCTTCACAAAGTTTGGTCTGCCCAAGGAGGTACAGTCAGACCGGGGAAGTAATTTCATGTCAAACGTTTTCAAGCAGTCTCTGAAAGAGTTGGGCATCACCCAGATCACGTCTTCAGCTTACCATCCCCAGACCCAAGGAGCGTTGGAGAGATATCATCAAACACTCAAATCGATGCTCAAGAAATACTGTTTGGAACATCAGAAAGACTGGGATAAAGGTCTTCCATTCGTTGTGTTTGCTGCAAGAGAATCTCCAAATGAATCACTGGGCTTCTCACCTTTTGAACTACTGTTTGGCCATGAAGTAAGAGGACCCCTTAAGCTACTCAAGGAATGCTGGCTGTCGGAGGAAGATGACGTCAACCTGCTGGAGTATGTGATGAATTTCAAAGAACGGCTGTCCACTGCTTTGCAGCTGGCGAGAGAGAATTTAGGAGCTGCTCAGGAGAAGATGAAGACTTGGTATGATAAGAAGTCCAGGTTACGCCACTTTCAGCCAGATCAGGTTTTGATTCTGTTACCAGTTCATGGGCAACCTCTTCAAGCCAAGTTTAGTGGCCCTTATTTCGTGGAGAAGAAACTCAGTGATGTCAACTATGTCATCGCCACACCAGATCGTAGAAAGAGCAAGCAACTATGTCACATCAACATGCTAAAGTTATATCACAGGCGGGACGAAAATAATCCAGTCTGCACTGTAGCTGTTCCACCCGAGTCTGCAAGTGAAGCTCTCCCATGCAGTATGAGCCTGAGTGATAGTTTGGGGAAGAATCCTTATATCATGAATGATCTCCAGACTAAGCTTTCTCATCTACCACCCAAGGAAAGGCAGGAGTTTTCGGCATTACTGCAGGAGTACCCGCAAGTGTTCCGTGCCACTCCAGGAAGAACCACTGTGTTGATGCATGATGTCGATGTTGGAGACGCAAAGCCAATTAAATTGCCTCCTTACCGTGTGAACCCAGTGAAAGTTCCTCTCATCCAGAAGGAGCTTGGCTACCTGTTGGACCACAAGATGATTGAGCCCTGTCAGAGCGAGTGGAGTTCTCCTGTCACTCTAGTCCCTAAGCCAGGTGGGTCACAGAGGCTTTGCATCGACTACAGACGTGTTAATCAGATAACCAAAACAGACACTTACCCTCTCCCTCGTGTGGAAGATTGCATAGACAAGATCGGAAAGGCTAGGTACATAAGTAAGTTTGATTTGTTAAAGGGATACTGGCAAGTACCTATGACTGAACGTGCTAGGGAGATCTCATGTTTTGTAACATTAGGAAAGGCTTTTGCATGTTCAGTAATGCCGTATGGTATGAAGAATGCACCAGCCACATTTCAGAAGCTCATGAATGTTGTAACAGAGGGTTTGGCAGGGTGTGTTGTTTATATTGATGATGTATTAATCTTCAGTGACAACTGGAAAGATCACCTATGCCATGTCAGTAAATTTCTTGACCGTTTAGTTCATGCTAATCTTGTAGCTAATTTATCAAAGTGTGAGTTTGGTCAAGCTAAAGTTCAGTACCTTAGGTATGTAATTGGTGATGGACATGTTGCACCACCAGGAGCTAAGGTTCAGGTTATAAGTGATCTTCCCAGACCTAAAAGTAGGAAAGAGCTACAAAAATTTTTGGGAATGGTAGGTTATTACAGGAGATTTGTTCTTAACTTTTCTATTCTTGTATCACCACTTACAGACCTACTGAAAAAGGGAGTTGAATTTGTCTGGACCGATAACTGTGAATCCTCTTTCAACAAACTTAAAGCTATTCTATTAAGTCAGCCAGTGCTCGCTACTCCAAATTTTGCTAAGCCTTTTAAGATGGCTTTGATGCAAGTGATACAGGAGCTGGGGCTGTTTTGCTGCAAGAGGATGATCAGGGTATTGAACATCCTGTATCTTATTACAGTAAGAAGTTCACTCCACCTCAAAAGAACTACTCAACTATTGAGAAAGAGCTTTTGGCCTTGATTTTGGGTTTACAGCATTTTTCATTTTATTTGTGTTCTGGTTTTGACCCCATAGTCATTTATACCGATCATAACCCACTGAAATTCCTTAGTAAGTTTAAAGATAAAAATCAGAGATTGACAAGATGGAGTCTACTTCTTCAGGAGTATTCATTAGACATACAACATGTCAAGGGGAAAGAAAATGTTATTGCAGATTGCTTATCCAGACTTTAGACAGATTGTTTTAGAGTAATAAGAAATTTCCTTAGTAAATTTCTTTTTCTCTGTGGGGAGGTGTTACATAGCCTATGATTTCATCATCCTTTGTGTAATTTTAACGCACAGTATGCTGCATGTTTGATCACGAGCGTGTTCTGCCTCAGTCCCCCCCTTCTACCGTTATAGTAGAGTAAGTCGTCCTTTCTGTTATTCAGTGCGGGATTGTCGACCGTTTGTCCCCATCACTTCATTTGCGCGTCCTTATTACAAGTTGTGTCGGGCTCTGCTGGCCCCTATATAATGAGCTCAGTCTCTGCATCATTGCCACTTAGATCTGCTCCTCATTTTGTTCACATCTCTGTCCTCCCCTGTACAGATATTATTATTGTGAGTGCTCAAGAAGTCTCCAACCATCTAGCAGCTGTGTGTAATTTGAGTATAACTGTCGTTGCATTTTTTCTTGTACTGTATAGCATAAGTTTAATTTGTAGGCCTAGTGAAGTTTTTGTAATTCGTGTGGGGTTCTTTATGTCAGTCATTTTTGATAATAGTTTGTATCTGTAATTATTTATCTGGCATTCACTGAGTATTATCTGGTATCTCATTTTATCAGGGCTGACTTAGATAAAATTTACTCTTGCTAATTTCGTGTTAATAGAGGCTATTGCAGTTAACCATATATTTAACCTGTTTTTTGCCATTACATTATCCTTATGAGTCCTGAATGTTTTGTTGTTAATTTAAGCATTAAACTTTAACTTGTAATTTTACCTAACTCTTTTGTTTTGAACCTGGAACTTTACGGGACAGTAGTGATTTTTAGCATTCTCACTTAAAGTGTACGTTATCTTTCTCTGTTCCGTAACACCATGGATACTAGGAAAGGGCTAAGTGATAGTGCCAAAGGGCACGTCTTGGATGCAACTGTGTCTAGTTTATCTAGTAATGGAGCAGTTATCCTGCTGACAGCAAAGCCACAGTTGAGGCAGCAAGTACACGCACGAATACAGCCTGCCTTGCATCGAAAAATACGTACGGTATATTCTTCTCGTCCATACTCATCAGTACAACAACCTACAGACCTTAGGATGCTTTTATTCACAAGAAGAATAGTTGATGGGTAATATGGTCTTTAATTTGTTTCCCTAACTGCTATACTTTCCGAGATATAATGATTTGAAAACAAGCAGTTTTGGGAAAAATGCCTGTATGGAGAGGCTGGCGGTAGTACAAGTCGCCAGGCTTGCAGGGGTTAAGGCATAAGGAATAAAAATATTACTGACATGTATTTTCAACCTGTACATCTGACCATCTTCCCCAAAACTTATGTGTTTGGTTCAGTGATGACACTTTGGAATGTAATAACTGAAAATGTGTAGAGAATCATCACTGAGGTATTTTTCTTTTTTGTTTTTATGTGTCCGACTCTGGGCATAGGCTTTACAGCCTGCTTCCAAGGCCCAGTAGTCCTCCTACATTCCATACATCTCTACATGTCACCACTTCGGCGCTAACACCCACCGTCCATATTGAATACATGCTAGGGCTGTCTCATACAGGACTGGTGTATTCTGGTATTAGCGGGGGTATTTTTACGACATGTCGGCGGGTCTTCTGGTAGATCAGTAACGTCTGCATTCATTAAATTCAAATCCTTAAACTATTCCCTGCCCCAGCGAGGATTTGAACCTGGGTCCGGTAGGACTGCAGGCCACCTCTCTACCGACTGAGCTACCGCCTCCCCCCTAGACACATAATCAAAATGGCCTTGGGCAGGAAATACTTTTATAAAGGAGAACTTTGTTACAAAATAAAAATGGGTGTTCTTATAATATATATATATATATATATATATATATATATATATATATATATATATATATATATATATATATATATATATATATATATTGAGAAGAGAGCACAACGAATGCGCGAGCAATTTCCACCCTAAAGTGGCTTTTGTGTACCACAGTATACAGTGTCCCTTAGAGACACATCACAGAGATATCATAGTCTGATTTTCCCAAGGTGCCCCTTTCCTTTCCCAAAGTAAACTGCCAGATGAGGCAACTAGTGCGCACTCTGAAGACTGAATTGAGCCTCAACCAGGGAACCTTATACAATTTCACTCACTATTCATGCCTTCCACTAACATGCCACCAGTTATGCGAAAGATTCCTTGTGGAACCAGATCATTCCTTTAATGAGGAATATTCGAAGTCAGACCACATCCCAGTGGGCCAGAGGAAAAAAAAAAACAGCAGCCTGGAAGTGTAACCTGTCTCTCACTGATTATCAAGTAAGAAAACAGACTATGAGTATCTGTCACGAATCCACGACATTGCATTATTATGGGAGTCAACAAACGCTAGAGGAAATCCTAGTAAACAGCTTCTAACCATCCCGTGTTTGTACTCCGATTAAATTTAGAAATATTAATCATTGGTTCAAGACTGAATGTCTTTATGCTCAGACATTAGTGTATCACTGAGCAAAATTATTATGTATTTACCATTCACTCCTCCCTTGTACCCGCTGGGAGAGGAAGTTCCACCTTCTTCCCACATATCATGCCCTGCATCGTGTGTGAACACAGCAGTCAGAGGCCGGCATCCACGAGAGAAGGACGTCATTCCAAAGCAGTGCGATCATTGCAGTGATCAGTGGAGAACACCTCTTTTGTCTTGGTGGTGTCTTAGCGACAGACTGCCCAGTCTTCTCACAGTTCTGTGACTCCTCATCTCTCCATTTACCAGTATTTTCTCTCTGTTTTCTAGATATATGACTGTTAGGTGGCTTAAGTGCGTGTGTGATCATAATTACTTACCTGAAGTTCTCCTGTTACGTAAGCATTTTGTTGTAATTAATATATATATATATTTTTTTTCTAATAATCATGGTGGCGCAACTGCCAGGGTCATATGCCGCCGTATAACAAAAAAGTAAAAAGTAAAAACAAAAAACAGAGGATAAACCACACAATCAAAATGAAGAAATTCTAAATATCCTTAAAAAGTCCTGCCTCCTTCACAAACGAGAGGGTTGCCCCTCCCAAGGCACAGGCATCCTCCCCAAGCACAGAGGAAAGATGATACACACCAACATCCGTTTGGTAGTCAGAGAGGAATCGACGACGCAAATCCTCAAGACTAGGGCACTCCACCAACAGGTGCCGAACAGTCAAGGGAACCAGACAGTCATCACAGAATGGAGGAGGAGCCCTTTCCATTAAAAAGTCATGAGAGAAACGGGTGTGGCCAATGCGGAGGCGGCACAAAGCAGTCTCCCATTGACGAGGGAAGCCCTGGTAACTGAAAGAGCCCACCTTCTGGCAAATCGAGAGCAACTTATTGGCACCTACAGCATCCCAATGCTCCTGCCAACAGCACCAAACTCTGGAGGCAATACAGGAGCGCATATCTGCAGCAGGCAGACGATACAGAGGGGACTGTGCAAGAGGGGGACGAGCTGCTGCCGCCTTGGCCAGCTGATCAGCTCGTTCATTCCCTGCCACTCCTACATGAGCTGGAACCCAACAGAAATCTACACGACGTCCACGACGCCCTAAAAGGAAAAGCCACTCTAAAATGGATAAAACCAAAGGATGAGAGGGATTAAAAGACTCCATTGCAGAAAGAGCACTTCGTGAGTCACTAAAAACAGTAAAAGCAGTGTGGGGGAGAGTGAAGAGAATCTGAAGGGCAAATAAAATAGCAGTCAGCTCAGCCGTAAAAACAGAAGCAGTCATAGGGAGGCTCCCACCTCGACAGAAGGTGGGAAACACCACACCAAAGCCCACACCCGCATCAGACTTGGATCCATCAGTATAAACTGGTATGGAGTCCCCATGAGAAGAGGCATGCTCTAAAAACAGAGAAAATAAAACCTGAGAAGGAAGGGAGGCCTTACTGAATGAGAAGAAACAACAAAATGTCACCCTGGGGAGAAGCCAGTAGCCCACCCTCGGGACACGGTGGGGACTGATCAGCACAGAAGGAACAGAGAAGCTAGACATAACTGACTGCACCCTGAAACCAAAGGGCTTTGGAAAGGATGGCCGAGTGGCAAAAATAGGTGACCGAGAATCTTGAGAGACCTTGACAAAGGGCACAGAGTCTGGGAGACGAGATAAGCGATACCAACATCGCATCAAAAGGGAAGAGCGAAGCAAGTCTAGAGGAAGGACACCAGCATCAGCCAACAAACTCGAAATCGGGGAAGATCGGAATGCCCCAGTGGCGAGACGAACACCAGCATGATGTATGGAATCTAAACTACGAAGCCGGGCTTCTGAGGCAGAAGAATAAACTTCACATCCATAATGAAGTTTGGATAAAATCAGAGACTGATGCAAGAGGAGGAGGGTCTTGCGATCAGCTCCCCAGTATGTGTGCGCTAAAACTTTCAAGAGACCCAGTGCTCTGAAACACTCAGCTTTTACGTACCTCAGGTGAGGGACCCAAGTCAACCGGCTGTCAAAAATCAGCCCTAAAAACCGGGTTTCCTTTAAACACGAAATACGACGCCCGTCTAAAAAAAGGTTTGGGTCAGGGTGGACTCCACGAATGCGGCAAAAATGCATGGCAACGGTCTTCTTGAAGGAAAATCGAAAACCTCGGTCATCAGCCCATCTAGAGACACGGTTGAGAGCCATCTGCATCCTCCTTTCTGCCATTGACATCTGTGAGGCAGTGACAGAGATTGATAAATCGTCAACATAGAGAGAGCCACGAACACCATCAGGGAGCACAGAAATAACGCTGTTAATTGCCACTGCGAAAAGGGTAACACTTAGTATGCTCCCTTGTGGCACACCATCCTCAAGGGGATGTGCAGTAGACAGCTCACTCCCGACTCGGACCAGAATAATACGATTAGATAAAAACTCCCGGATAAAAGTGGGGAGTCGCCCACGGAGACCAAACTCATAAAGTGATTGTAATATACCATGACGCCAGGAAGTGTCGTACGCCTTCTCCAAATCAAAGAACACTGTGATATGATGCTGGTTAGTTGCAAAAGCCTGGCAGATGGAAGATTCTAAAGAAAGGAGAACATCTGTGGTCGATCGCATCTTCCGAAACCCACACTGGACAGGAGACAAGTAACCACCCTTCTCTAAGTACCACATGAGCCGACTATTCACCATTTTTTCAAGGACCTTACAAAGGCAAGATGTCAGCGAGATAGGGCGATAATTAGTGGCCTGCAAGTGATCCTTGCCCGGCTTAGGGATGGGGAGAACCACAGCAACACCCCATGAGGCTGGAAACCCACCAGTGCACCAAATTCTGTTATACAGTGACAACAGAAAATGAAGGGCTGCATCAAGGCATATGGGACATCATCCAAGCCTGGAGAAGAGTCGCGACACTGCGACAATGCCGTCTGAAGTTCAGAAGCAGAAAAAGCAACATTATACGACTCCTCTGCAGTAGATGGAAAACTAATGCCCAAAGATTCCAGGTGCCGTCGTCGGCGTGCCGACGGGGATGAGGTGTCCTTCCTAGAGACATTAGCAAAATGAGCGGCAAATATCTCGGCAACAGACAAAGAATGAGCCACCACCACACCTGCACGAGATAAAACAGGAGGAGAGGGAACGGAAAATTTCCCTGAAATCTTCCTCACCCGTTTCCACACTTTTGTGAGAGGAGTCTGTGAAGAAATTGAAGAAACAAATGACTCCCAAGACTTCCTCCTAGCCTCCTTCATAACCTGCCGGGCATGAGCTCGGGCCCTCCTATATGCCACTAAGTAACCAGGGTCACCTCGGTGACGACGAAGTCGGGAGAAAGCAGCACGTTTAGCCCGAACAGCAGAAGCACACTCATCGGTCCACCAGGGAACTGGACGGCGAGGAAAGTGACCAGCTGTTCTCGGAATACTCTGCAGTGCCGCCGAGTGAAGTAAGTCTGTGAAATAATCAACAGCAGCATCAGTGCTGACAAAATCCTCCACACATCGGTTCGGGGAACACAGCTCCTCAAAAACCGGCCAGACTGCCCTATCCAAGCGCCAGCGGGGAAGACGACGCCGAGGCTCACTCTGTGTCGATCTTAATAAAATAGGGAAGTGGTCACTGCCATGTAAGTCGGGTAACACAGCCCATGTAAAATTCAGGGCTACCCCTGCAGAGCACAGAGACAAATCAATAGCAGTAAAAATACCCGTTTGACTATGGAAGTAAGTAACTTCACCAGAATTTAAAATGTACAGATCCACATCCTCCACAATGGAGGCTAACATAGTACCTCTAGAGTCAGCTGTGGAGCCACCCCACAAGGGATGATGACTGTTCATGTCAGCCAGCAGGAAATAGGGTGAGGGAAGTGCATGAATAAGATTTTCAAGATCAACCCTCTAAACAGTGGCACTAGGAGGGAGGTACAAAGAGCACACAGTATAATGACGGGGAAGGAAAATCTGGAGAGCAACAGCCTGCAGTGGAGTGTTAAGACTCACAGCAGTGAAAGGTATGTCACTGCGTACTAGAATAGCCACACCCCCACCATGACCCTGTCCAGGAAGAGGATCTGAATAAAAAACCTGGTAACCAGGTGGACTGGGAGGCGCAGCATCACCAACCATTGTCTCTTGTAGGCAAACACACACAGGTGAATACTCAGCCAGAAGCCAACGGAGTTCCTCCCAGTTGGCTCGTAAACCACGGCAGTTCCATTGAATAATATTAGCCATTAAAACTATTGAAATAAAAAAGGGGCAGGGGAGAAGGACAAACAGAAAACCATAAAAAAAAATACTAAAAATATTAAAATGGAGGAACTATATACCCAAAAGAAAGGGTCACTTAGTGGAAACCACTGAGCGACCCTGGGAGACAATCTTCTTGGGAATGCGGATACGCCCACGAAGGGCCTTGTCACGGGCAGCAGCATGGCTAGAACGAGGGCCTGGGGTCTGCGAAGTGTTGGGAGACTTCACAGACACCCGTCGCTGCCCAGCAGGAGAGGAAGAGCTACTCCGAACCCTGCCCGGGGCCCCCAGTGAACCAAGAGGTCGAGCAGGAGGGATTGGGGTCCTGGCCTCCAAACGAGGAGGGGGTAGGACAGGATCCTCAGAGGTAACCGGAGGAGGAACATCCGATACCCCGGAGGAAGAGGTGCCAGACTGACCTGACACCCCAGAAGCCCCCGAAGACCCAGGAGCAGGGTCTGAGGGCTGTTGCACAGATGGAGTGACTACAGAGGGTGTAGACTCCACGACCGACACCTTGCTTGGAGGATCTTCAAGACTCAAAGACTCTGAGGAACCACGATGACGTTTAGCGAATGAAGAATGTGCACCATGACTAACAGGGGATACCATAGATGTAGAGGTCGAGTCTTGAACTGTAGCGGAAACCGTCTCAAGTGCGGGAGATTGTTGCACTGGCATGGGATCAACAGATGAAGGCATAGGAGCTGACACAACAGGAGGAACTCGAGTCTGCTGCTGGACAGGTCGATGAGGACGGCTATGACCGGACAAAACTGACGCATAAGACACTCCGTTACGGAAAACAGATGACATGGCTCTACTCCTGGCCTCAGAAAAGCTTATTTTGTCACGATTACGGATGAGGAGGATCTCCTTCTCCAAGCAAAACCGAGCACAGTCTTTAGATGAAGCAGGATGTGCCTCGCCACAGTGCAAACAACAAACAGGTCCAGGACAGTCCTGTCCTGCATGAGTGGATTCTCCACAACTGACACACACCACTGGGAGGCCCTCTTGCAAACGACGACAGACTCGCCCAACATGCCCGTACATCTGACAGTGGTAGCAGCGTCGTGGGTTTGGTACAAAGGGTTTAACCCTAAGGGACAACCAAGCCACCTTGATGGATGAAGGCAGAACAGTACAGTCAAACGTCAGCAACAAGGATGGAGTTGGGGTAAGTACACCATCAACCTTCTTCCGAAACCTCTCCACTTTGACAACCCTGTGGACCTGGAGTTCTTCAAGTAACTTCTCTTCACTGTAGCGAAGTAAGTCTTTAGAGAAAACAACACCTCGACACTGATTGAAAAAAGCATGAGGGACACAAGAAAACAGCGCATCCGGGTCCTTACACTGGGCAGCCAGCCGGGAACCCTCTTCAGGGGATGTAACCTCCACTAGTAGGCTACCATCCCCCTGAGGTGAAATCTTCGGCTCCCTCCCACAGATTGACATAATGCGCCGATGAACAGTAAAAATATCTAAATTCCTAATAGGTTGACCATCCAAAGTACGAATGGTGTAGTACCTTGCAAAATCAACCCTCTCAAAGACACCTGGCAGGACCTCACGGGCATGTCCACTATATGTTGTTGTGTGTGTCCGGCTCTTCTTTGTAGTGGCTGTTGACCGTAAACCACTGGCACCAGGTAAGTATGGTTCCAGGGTGGCAATATGGGCCTCACCAGCCAGAGGCACAGGAGGCGCACAGGAGGGAGATTGTAAAGGATGGTCAGGGACAGAACCAGGGTCGTCAGCTGATGAGATTTTAATAGAGGCCATATTAGAAACAAACTACCTTCATTCCCCCACCCCTCAACCCACCATGGAGCCCAACAAGGGGAGGCCATATGCCAGGGAAAGCACCACTGGCGACCCCAGAGGTAGTGGGAAAGTATACGCAGGTAACCACCAAGGGACCCTGACAAGGGTGACTCCAGGACGATAGGAGCCACCAGGTCCCCCAGTGCCTGCTTGACCCTAAAGCCACTATGTGACTAGCCTGGGTGGCTAGCCAGTGACCAGCCGATTGACCTGGTCGGGCCCAACCAGGCCACCCGTCTAGCCAGAATAAGGGACCAAAGAGGTGTATTGCTAGCTGCAGGGCGCACCATGCAGCATCACTCAACCTCCAGGACTCCCGTCTCCCAGCATTACGGGACGCCACGCACGGCAAACACGTGGGGAGGCAACAGTCCCACCCTAGATGGCAAATGGGCAGGGACTGACATCACCAGTAGGCCTCCTCTACCAGTGATGTAGGGGGTGCTTGGTCCACGACACTGACAAATGCCGAACCCTACAAAGGTAGGCATGCCTCCAAGGTAGGTGGCACTGCCAGCCACGCTTCAAGCCCCGCCACCACGTCAAGGTGACCCCCCTCAGCGGGGTGTTGTAATTAATAAATTTTCAGCTTTTCTCTGCAACTCGATTAAATGTAAAATCATGTTTCACTTCTCCAAATTGCTCATACTTAATTTACTTTGCTCTCAGTTTGCACAAACTTTTCTTGAGATTAATCACGACTGATACTAAGCCAGTTCTCTCATATTAATTTGCAGTACAACCGTTTGCACAAGCTAGGAGAGGCAAAGGCAAGAGCCTGATTTAGTGTTACTAAGTTCCAGGTGAATTTATTAATTGTCAGGGGCAGGTTTTTTCTCTAAAGGCCGACAGTACAGAACTTATTCATTACCAGCGAGTGATTATTCCTTACTGACTACTGTCTGAAGAGAAAGTTTATTAATTTCTCGTAGTCTGAGAATTGTCGACGTAGGCCAGGATAAAGTAAAACTTAAGATTTTAATCTCATAAGTTAAATACTGTTTATAACCTCCCCTTCCTGTTCACAGTATCCCAAGTGCCATCACCCAAATACATACCTGAGAACTATTCTCACTTAAAATCATGGTACACATTATTTCCTGTAAAGTTACATGAGTACCAGTCAAAAGAAAGTAGCACCTTCACAATGGCATTAAGCTCAAAAGTATCAATTACAGTCAATGATTCCTGACAGAAAATACGTACTTAAGTCAACTGAGTATACAGCTGAGTATGTTTTTGAAACTATTACTATCACAGGTCAGTATACCTCATGCAAGAATCCCATTTTACACGTTAAGACAATGACCTTCCCTTACAGATACTTTCAGTACAGTCATACTATTGTTATTACTATTACAATGACCTTCCCTTACAAATACTTTCAATACAATCGTACTATTACTATCATAGTTCAGCATACATCATGCAAGAATCCCATTTTGCACTTTAGGACATTGGCCTTCCTTTACAAATACTTTCAGTACAATCATACATCCAAAGGTTGTCCTAATTCTAAAGTTCCTCGATCAGTCTTGATGGAGGTTTCCTCAATCTTGGCTGAAATTCTATGGCACAGTCCAAACCCATGTCACTACATACTTGAACATGTTCGTGTGGTTTTGGCCGTCACTCCTCAGTTTCA
This sequence comes from Coenobita brevimanus, assembly GCF_032717465.1. Lineage (NCBI taxonomy): Eukaryota > Metazoa > Arthropoda > Malacostraca > Decapoda > Coenobitidae > Coenobita > Coenobita brevimanus. Next base: position 9,488,344 of record NC_137031.1, read on the forward strand.
TAGTTTTTTTTTTTTTTTAATCTTGTTGGCTGCATGGTGGATCACCATATTGACAAACATATTCAACAGTTTATATGCCGAACCATCTCTAATGATTTCCAATGCCCCAGAATGGTCCAACCCACTATGTTCAACTTCCGACTTTTACCAAATAGAGGATTTTCATTTTTCACACACGCTTAATCGTCCTTTTCTACAAGCCCATTTTTCCGGCTCCTGTTTTCTCTGTCGAGAGTCTTTTTCGATTGCTGTTTCGAAGGTTCATGAATTATCTCACGGGTTACCCTTAATGCATCCCCCTCAACTGAGTCCTCAGTCACCAGGAGTGTTGCACTGTGGAGAGTTGCACTAATTTGTCTTGGGGCTCACCGGGAGAAAAATGTAAAATGAGGTGTCTCTTTCAAAGTGGTGTGAACAGCATGGTTTTAAATTCTCTGACACTTACTAGGATATTTTGGTCACTTAAGAGGATGACCTTTACACAGATTACTTAGCACACTTCTCATTGTGTGATGCATTCGCTCTGAGACACCATTCCTTGTGAGTGATAAGGCATAGTGTTGCCATGTTTATGTGGAACTGTTTGCAAACACTTTTGAACTGTTGGGAAGTAAACTCAATTCCAAGAACCAGCATTGTGGGAGTTTCAAAGTCACACAAGTATTCCTTGAACTTTGAACACACCTCCTCAGTGGTTTTGGTCCTAAATATATATAATTTAACATATCTACTGTAATGATCTACAACGGTGAGGGCATAACGGTAACCGTTTATTCCTTGACACGTCTGTCAAGTCTACACAAACACGTTCAAGAGGCTTCGTGACTGGTGGCAGTTCCTGCCACTTACATTGCAAACCTTGGGAACCTTTATGGATCTGAAACTCAATACATTCCGTCACATACAACGTAGCATCTGTACAAAGAGTTGCCAATAGAAATACGTTCCCAATTGGCCAGTAGTCTTCTTAACTCCCAAGTGTCCAGACTGTTCATCATGTGCAAATTTTAAGGTTTCTTTTATCGAACAGTTTGGCACAACTAATACAAAGTGAAGGTTATTGTCCTTCCTTGGCAGAGAGGGGCAAACCAGATCCTCTTGTAATGCAAACTTATTCAAAATGGCTCTAGGATAATGCTCTTGGGAACTACCCCAACCTCAAAGTAAGCGAGATCATGCCACCTGGACTCCTTCCTTTGCACCTCATTAAATTCCCCCTTGGCTAAGTCAAGCCAAATCTCGGGCTGACTGTGAACTGTAGGCTGACCAGCAACTACATTTAAGCGGCCTTTTGTATAATTCATATTAAAGGTATAGCCTTTCATGTCAATTATCCATATGTTCATTCCGGGGGACTTAGTTTTCCTACAGAAGACGGAAATTAGAGGCTGGTGGTCTGTCTGTCATCATTGTAAAGTAAGTTCCCCACAAAAAATGATGAAATTTCCTACATGCTAGCATAATGGCTAATGCTTCTTTGTCTGTGGTGCTGTACTTGGTTCCAGCTGGTTTGAGTTTCTTGGAAAAATATGCAATGGCACTAAGGCTGCCATCATCTTGCTGTTGCATTAAGGCTGCACCAACATCCATAGCACTCACATCAGTATGAAGAACAAAAGGTTTACTTAAATCAGCCTTCATTAGCACAGGTGACTGAACCAAAGCTTGTTTCAAGTCTCTGAAAGCTCTGTGACATTCTGGAGTCATGAAAATATTTTATCCTTCTGCAACAACTGTGTCAAGGGGTATGCTATCCTTGTAAAATTTTGAGTATGCTTCCTGTAAAATCCAAACACACCAAAGAACCTTCTCACTTCCTTTATATTCTTTGGGGGTTTCATATGATGAACTGTCTCAACACTTTCAGGATCGGGGATGCACCCTTCCTCAGACAGTATGTGGCCAAGAAACTTTACGTGCCTTTGACCAAGATGGCACTTTGTTACAATGAGTTTCAATCCTGATTGGTATAAATGGTGAAAGAGCATATCTAGGCGCTGTACTAATTCTTCAAAAGAAGGAGCCCACAAAATGACATCATCTAGATAGTTCTTTGCTCAGCCTTCCCTCAACAATTGGGTTAATATCTTTCTCATTGCTCTAGGAAATATAGCAGGATTGCAACTCAACCCAAAAGGAAAGTACTTAAATCTGTACAGAGTTATGCCAGCTGTAAAAGTGGTTAAGTCTCTACTGGTTTCATCTAAGACAACCTGGTAATAAGCTTCCTTAAGGTCTAATCATGCATATTTTTGGCCAGCTGCACTGTCTATCATCCCTTCCAGTTTGGGAAGTGGATGGAAGTCCACCTTCAATTTTATGTTCACTTGTCTGAAATCCAAGCACACCCTCTTTGATCCGTCCGGTTTGCTGACAAGAACAATTGGGCTAAACCAAGTTGCTGTGGATGGCTCTATTATGTTTCTATCCACCATTTCATCCAGCATATTGCTGATAATTTCGTTAGCTTTGTCTAGGTAACGATACACTGGGGCTCTGATTTGGGAGTTGTGCCTAACTGCTATCTTGGCTGGAGGTCCCTTGAATTTTCCTGCTTCTAACTTGTCAACAATAAACAGATGATGGTGTTGTTTTAGCGGTGCCTTAAGTTGCAACTGCTGTTTGATGTCAAGTGGTCCCACTTCTTTGTTTTAAGCAACTCGTCATATTTCTCCTCTCTGCTGACTGTAGTAGTGACACTATCAGTATGAGGGATCAAATCATTTGAAACTTTAGCTGCCGGACATGTGTACCCAATTTTTTTCAATGTCATTCTCCTCAAGGATCCGTTAAGTTGCTGTAATGATCCCAGGTTTAAGTACAATGTCTGCCTGGTTCTCATTGATAAAAGGCATGTGAATTTCCCCCCTAATGGAGACTAGTACACAATAGTGAATCGGCTAAACTTAAAGATGGGGGGAGATCTCCAAGACTGTGTTGAGTTCATCATTGACTGGGACAGGCAACACGGATGCTTGCAAACGTCTAACGACAAGTTCTTCCCGTAGCCAAAAATTCTCCAAAGGCTGCTTAACTGGGCAGGTCAGTCTCACATGTGTACGCTTCACTTATTGGGTGAATGGCGAAGGTGCCTAACTGGGTAAACAAACTCATCTCACTTAAATGTTTGCTGATGATGATCCTATTCCAAAGGAGCTTTGCCAAACGCACGTACTCCTAACTGGACATCAGTCTCGAGAAAGTGATCCGGGACTACGAAAGTTAGGTGTCGAACAGTCTCTGTGCTATCAATCAGAATATCCAGGTACACTAATCCTAACACAGGAAGTGGAGTTTTTGATAAGCCTATCACTGGAAGGTTCCTATTCTGTGACATTACTAATCCAAGCCGACTTACAAATTTCTTTGAAGCAAGAGGTAGTTCATTCCCCATGTCTACCAATACAGAACTCGATCTTTGGTCGGCAGTCAACAAAATGGTGGGACACTGAATAGGTCTAACCTTGCCTACTGTAGCTACTGCGATGGTCTGGACAGTCGTCCTGGGTAATCTGCATTTCCCTTGCTACAACCTACTCTTAAGTAGTCAAAACAAGCATTCCTTGCTGGTGTAAGGAGGCAAGTTGCTGACACATGATCAGTATTCTTACCTTAAGCACAATAAGTTTTCTTTGGAGGAAGTCTAAGGGTTTTCATCTGTTGAGTCTAGTTGTCACGTGCTCGTTTGATTCCGTCAGACCTATCTGTGCTTGAAGGCTTTGTCTCAGCAAGCTTTGATGGGGTCACCAGAGTCATATCTCTCCTGGAATTCACTTGTTTGATGTCCCTGTTAGATATTAACACAAGTCTTCTCTCATCCTCAACCTGTTTATGAAACTCAGTTAACGAGACAAAGTCAAGGAAATCACCGAGCTTATGCTAAGAAATTCCGTGAAGTCCCTGGAATAATTTCCTCTTAATTTTTCTGTATCAGAGATGCATGCTTTGGGGAATTTGGTCTCTAGATCTGCCACTTTACAATTAAATCAGTTCACAAAGGTTCAGGGACTTTCCTCTATATCATGTTGTTTCTTCAATAATTAGCTTAGCTTCAGTAATTTTAGGAATACCACAAAACTTAGCTCTCAGTCCTGTTGTAGGAAATATTTTCCCCCAGAGCAGTTGCGCTCTCTAAATTTATCATAGTTATCCCTGGTTAAAGGCAGAGGACGTAGAGACAGTTGTTAATTATTCAAGCGGTTTTAATAACCCAGAAACGACGTTCTCTTTAATAATTCTTGTTATTGATAAATTAAATGCTACTGCATTTAACCCCCGTGGACAACTATGCATTGTAAATACATGTAATTATGTGGTATTTTCCACGGACCTAAGCTGCGTCTGCGCGATAGGTGACGTGGCAAGCAGGGAAAGATTCCCCTGTTAAGGCAGATGTGGAATTAAGATATTTACATAGATAAAGGGAATATTTGGTCTAACTTTAGTTTAAGTAGAACTAAGATTAATTTGTTAGATTTGCCCTGTACATATCATGATGTAATTTAACTGTATTTAGTACTGTAATTAAATAAGAGTTGGCAACCCACAGTTCGATGAAGGGTTGGGTTTGCCGCGTTCACTCACTCTGCTCCTAGCTCTCGTGGAGTTAGCAAAGTTGTACATACACACCATAAGGACGCTTGCTTCCCCAAGCAGCTATACCAGGCAGCCTCATCGTCATCGGTTAATGATCACTCCCTCTTCATATAGCTAAGTAACCTTTACGAATTGGCCAGTTCAAAGGGGGATTAGCGAAGAGATAAGATAGAAGAATAGTATTGTAGGTGAGTTAAATTTAATTTACGTATCACCCAACTCTGAGACTTGTTTGATTTACTTAGACAACTTTAGGGAAGAGTAACGACCTACGAGTTGTTTACCGAGAAAATTCTTGCATAGCGGTCTCCCGGCAGGGATACCGACTTGGATACATTAGACATTTTTCACATTTTGGTGCCCAGATAAGGGCCCCGATTTGTTTACCAGAACTAATCAACATTTTTCACATTTTTGGTGCCCCGACCGAGTGAGGAAAACCGATGTGTGCCGAGGCGCTGAATGTGTTTAAAGTTGCTTTTGTGGGGCACAGTTTACTACCACGTTCGGTTTTAGTGGAAGACGTGGACGTAAGTGTCTATAGAGCTCCGGGAGGAACGGCAAACGCTTTCTCTGAAGATGAAAGGCTGAATGCCGTACTAGACTGGGAGCATGACCGTACCGTCCTTTTCCTTGGAGGAAATGATATCCATGAGGACGTGGAGGTCAATGAAGTTGTGGAGAATATTTTAGCAGTGGTAGGAGCCATAGAGGGCTCTTGTAAATCCTCAGTAGCCATAACCCTCCTCGAGCCAAGGAACCTGCCATATGGCTCTCCAGTTTGTTATGGAACATATAAATTAATTGGCAGAGCTGTAAACCGAAAGTTGCAACGGGCCAGGAAGGGAAGGGATTTTATACATTTTAATGCCAAGCCCTTCCAAGCAATGTTGAAATCTGATGGTATACATTTGAACCATCATGGTAGGGAAGCGGTTCTGCAGAAATTTATAAATTATGTAGAACATAAGAAAGGAGAGTTCTATGCTGTACAAGCTATGGGTGGGCCTATGGAGTATTGAGGTAATTAATTCTGAGCTCGGGGAATATGGGTGTTTTGGCAATTGAGTGTGGGGATGAAATAAAACCCTAGAGGTTTAATAACCCTGGGGAATAGGTTGAAATTATAGACCTAATCCCTACACTCCTCAAAATTAAACTAAATAATTAGCTGAGCTGTAATGAATATTACAAAATTGGGAGAGGGGATAATTTGCACATTGAGGACTCAATCCCTACCCTCTTCAAAATTTAAAATAATCAAATCATTACTAAGTTGAGGTAAAATTGTGGTTGGAATTCATAATTAAATTATTAAATTAGAACTCCGTCAACATGTCTGTTTCTTTATTGCAAAGATCTTCTAGTAGTAAGGCAGGATGGGTAACTAGACCCATAAATGATTGTAACCAGTCGTTGGACCAAATACCTCTGTCCAAGGAGAGAATAAATAGTCTCCTAAATATCCTGAAAGATCGATGGAGTAAGTACGAAGAGAGTTACTTAACTTTAGAAGCGGCTATAGTAAAGGCTGAGAATAAGGAACTCTTAGAGTCAGAAACTACGAAGTTTGAAGACAAATTAGAAGAATACTTAACTGTAGTAAAGACACTAGAGTCAGAAGTAGCTGACACTGCCGCGGAAACACAAGTTGTGGCACAGCAGAGTAGAGCTGTGTTACCACAAATAACGCTTCCGGAATTTGATGGGGAGCAGAACTGGAAATCTTTCTGGGATCAGTTCAAATATTTGGTACCACACGATAGAACAGATCTCCCTAAAGTCACCAAACTTACGTATTTATTAGGACAGGTCAAGGGAACACCATATCAACTGATAAAAGAATTACCAGTAGAAGAAAATAACTATGAAGTGGCTTTGACCATCCTTAGACAAAATTACGAAGACAGGGAACAAATTATAAATCAATTATTGCGGGCTCTAATACAATTACCCACGCCTAGGCACGATTTTGATTCCTTGCAAAAATTTAGAATTGCAATAAGTTTTAAGGGCCTTAGGTACTTACGAAGATATTAAGACATCAGATTGGGTGCTTTCAAGAATTGTATCCTTAAAGCTACCACCGAAAACCAAGGATGCTTTGTATGGTAGGTACCAGAAGGATAATTTCTCCTGTGAAGAGATAGAGGAAGGCTTGATGCAACTCTGTAAACATTTGCAAGGAACATTAAACACTACTGAGGTCAAACAGAAGACTGAAGTAAAGAAAAAACCCACTAACCAACTGATAGGGAAAGTTAAGTCAGAGAAGACTAAGTATGTGCCTAAAGAAGAGATAGGTACTTTCCTTAGCTCCACAAAGGCCGAGGATAAAGTATTAAAGATAAGGAATAGACATGCTGAGGATATTAAGGAATAAAACCTTCCATGGTAAAAGACAGGAAAGTTTGTGTCTTTTGTGGTGAGCAACATTCAAGTGTATCTTGTCAACAGTACCCTGATTATGCTTCTAGAGTAGGGAAGCTTCAGGAACTGGGATGTTGTATAATCTGTATGAACTCCGAACATACTGCCGCGGACTGTAAGACTAAATTAAATCTTTGCTTTAAATGCAAAAAAGATCATCATCATAGTGCTTTATGCCCTAGGGTGAAAATTGAGGTTCCTAAACCTGCAAGCGTCAATATGACAATTGCAAAAGGGAATGCTCCATTAGTAATGCCAGCTGCAGTACCAATAGCAGATGTGAAAGTATTGTTTGAGAATAGAAACCAATTAGTATGTACCCTGTTTGATACGGGTGCTCAGAAAACTTTCATTTCTGCAGATATTGTGGAAAAATTAAAGTTACCAGTTATCGGCAAGGTAAATCTAGCCATTACAGGATTCTTAACAACTAGGAAGACTCAGTCTTTTGATTTAGTTAGACTTGTAATATAATTAGGCAGATATAAATGCTGTATAACAGCAGCTGTGCTTGATACTATGGAGACAAGTATATACATAAAGGGATTGAAGGAAACCTCTGATCATCTACAAAGCTCAGGGATAAAGTTGGCTAAACAGAGTGTGGAATCAGATACTGTGGTCCCATAAAAATGATAATTGGTTCTGATTATTGTGGAAGATTCCTACATAGGACTTTAACCCGCCCCGTCCCGACCACTTTTTGACCACTGGTACCCCCCAATCCCGACCATTTTTCGACCCTTTTTTTTTTTTTTGCTAAAACTTTCGCTTTTGGTGAGAAACATCGAAAATTCATAGAGAAATCGCTCACCTGAGGTTTAAAATACTCATTACAGGTAGGAGAGCCTCCTTACCTTACTGGGTTTTCTATCAGGCTGGCACCAAAGAAAACGAGTTCTATGGGAGGATAACTATTTCACACCACTCATAAACGGTATTTATTTATTTACTGTTACGAATTTATATGTAGTACAAGAGTATATTGGTTTTCAAGCAGTAATATAGGCATTATAAGCATTGTTTCACTCACTAATACCTGACCTTTTTTTGCCACATTACCTGATCATCATTTCTAACTGTTTCTTCCTCTAATGCTATGTAAAGTTTGTCCTCCACATTGTCATTGATTGGGGAATCACTCTGGCCCTGAATTTCGTACCGTGGCATGACATGGCTATACTGGCCAGGTCACTGATAACAGGTGAATTGCTGAGAAAAGGGCATGCAGGGGGGGGAGGAGGTCATGCTGGGTAAGGCATTGTCTCTGCCTGGCATCTTGTTGAGGAAGGTGTCCGGTGTATACGTACCAAAAATGACTCGCGAAAATTGAAAATTGTGGAAATTATGAACCTTGCAATTGCAGGACGTTGAAGTACGTCCTCAGGATTAGCTGTGACAAAACGTGAGGACGTGGAAGTACGTCCTCGGGACGGCGCGGGTTAAAAAGGAATAAGGTACAGTTGTTCAAGAGTCCAGGAGGTAACCTTATTATGGGTCAGTTGCCTTTTCCAAAACAAGTTAAAGGAGAGGCCAAACTAGTAGACTCAGTCTTTGTTACCCCCACACAGTCATTGATGGTAGCTAGAATAGGTGCAGAATTAGAACCTACTCAGATAAATGACTTGTTGGATGAAAACATTGAACCTGTACACAAACTGTGGGACCTAGACAGTGTAGGAATACACTCTGAGGAACCAACCCATGAAGATAAAATAACATTGGACTTGTATAATCAGTCTGTGGAATTTAAGGATGGACAGTATTGGGTAGGATTACCATGGAAATTAAACCACTCAGAGTTACCAACAAATTACCAAACAGCTAAAGCTCAGTTAAATTCTCTTCTAAGAAAGTTGAGAGATAAACCAGAACATCTGATCCTATATGATAATATTATAAGGGATCAATTGAAGAATAAATGTATAGAAGAGGTAGAATACCCTGTTAACCACAAAGAAGGACACTACTTACCACATCATGCTGTAAGCAAGGATTCAGTAACTACTCCCATAAGGATAGTATTCAACTGTAGTAGTAAAGCGTCCAAGGGATCAGCTAGCTTGAACGATTGCCTATACTCAGGACCTACACTAACAGAGAAGTTAGGGAATGTGTTACTAAGATTTAGAGAGAAACCTTATGCTTACACAGCAGACATTAGTAAGGCTTTTCTCAGAATAGGACTGAGAGATGAGGATAGGAAATTTACAAAATTCCTCTGGCCTCATGATCCTCAAAATGAGGATAGTCTATTGAAAACTTACTGCTTCCGATCGGTGCTCTTTGGCTCTTGTGCTAGTCCTTTCCTACTTTGGAACACTTTAAAGCATCATTTTGAAAATGCCAAATGTCCAGAAATAGGGCAGGCTTTTTATATGGATAATTTGCAAGGTGTTGCTGATACAGAGTCGGAAGCTTTGAAGGCTTATGAAGTAGCCAATTCCGAATGTGGGAAGGCAAATTTGCCGTTAAAGAGCTGGAATACAAATTCACCGCTTTTGAGGAATAAAATAAAAGAGGACTATCCAGATTTTGACATTCCCAAAACTCAAAATGTGTTAGGTCTTAACTGGGATACAACAGCTGATGTAATAAGTTTGAAACCAATTAAGTTCTCTGACGTCACTCTCACCAAGAGGTCCTTGTTAAGTCAGGTTTCCACGCTATTTGACCCATTAGGATTTGTCAGTCCTATAGTCATTAGGGGCAAATGTTTAGTACAGGAGGCTTGGCGAGAAAAGTTAGACTGGGACACTGAATTAGGTGAGACATATGTGGAACAATGGGAACAGATTAGAAAGGAGTTTGAAACTACATCAAGCATATGTATTCCCAGGAAAATAAACAGTAATGAGAAGTCGCACTTACACATATTTTGTGATGCTTCTCAAAGGGCCTATGGAGCAGTAGCTTATTGCACAACAGGAGAGGATAGTAAGACTATAATGTCCAAAGCCAGAGTTGCGCCAATGAAAGAAAGAACCCTACCTCAAATGGAATTGGCTTCCATAGAAGTAGGAACTAAATTGGCCAGGTATATAACCATTACTCTTGATACTCAGTTTGAGGATATTTACATATGGACTGACAGTGAGATTTGTCTTTACTGGATAGGGAAGGAAGACAGTAAAATTCCTTTCGTCCGTAATAGAGTGAAGACTATTAAAGAGCTGTCTTCCAAATTTAAATTCATGCATGTGTCCTCCAAACAGAATCCAGCTGATCTGCTCTCGAAAGGTTCGACCGTAAAGAGACTGATCAAAGATAATTTGTGGTTTAAAGGTCCTAAATGGTTACTCACTAAGGATTGGCCTGAACAGAAACAGTACAGTATTGCCGAGGTTAGTGTAGTGAACTTGGATCCTGTAGTACCTGAGCCAGAAGTAATTGACATCAGCCGATTCCCGTCAATAAGACAACTTCTAAATACTACTAAATTGGTTGTTGAATTTTTGAATAAGAAGGTGGGGTTTCAGAAATTAGATCCCCTAGAATACTGGCTGAAAAGAGTACAAAGAAATTCTTACGGGGAAATATATAAACTTTTAGGCCAAGACACTGGAAAGGGGAATAAGCTGATAAAGAATTTAGGCTTGTTCTTAGACGGAAAAGGTCTGATAAGATGTCGTGGCCGATTGGTAAAGGCTGACTTGCCCATCCAAACCAAACATCCCATTTTATTACCTAAAAGTGGATGCTTTATACAACTTATTATAAAGGAAGCCCATGATTCCACTCTCCATGGAGGTGTACCGCAGACCTTAGCCCAAATTCGGTAAAGGTACTGGATTCCTAAGGGTAGACAGGTTATTAAAAAATATCTCAAAAACTGCATCATTTGTAGGAGGTATGAGCAGCGACCTTATATCTACCCAGGACCACCAGCCCTACCGAAGGATAGGGTGAACATAAGTCGGCCCTTCCATATAACAGGAGTGGACTACACAGGGGCTATAACTGTTACGGGTGAGGAAACTCCCCATAAAGTTTACATTTGTTTATTTACTTGTGCCTATACAAGGGCAGTCCATCTAGAACTGGCGGAAGACCTAAGCTCTGAGACATTCCTCAATGTCTTTCGCAGATTTGCCGCTAGAAGGTCTTGTCCTGGCAAGTTAATAAGCGACAACGGAACTAATTTCGTTGAAGCATCACCCTTACTGTTGAACCTAATGAACGACCCAAAAGTTAAGTCGGCGCTGGGAATCCGAAATTGTATTTGGCAGTTCACAGCTCCAAGAGCTCCATGGCAAAATGGATTTACCGAAAGAATAATTGGTATTGTCAAGAACTGCCTGAGGAAAACATTACATAGAACTAAGATCACGAGAGAAGATTTAAGAACAGTAAAAACTGAAATTGAAGCCAGGATTAATAATAGACCTCTGACTTATCAAGATGACACTAGCGACTCGCTAGAGGCCTTAACACCGGCTCACATGTTATATGGCAGGAAGCTCCATCCGATGCCTTGTGTGGATATCCAGGAAGAAGTTGATGATCCTAACATAGAAACTAATGATTTAGGACAACATCTGCGGAAGGGATATCTACATCTGAAAAGGGTGCTGGATACTTGGAATAGACATTGGAGCGAAGAGTATCTTTTGAGCCTACGTGAGAGGTTTTATGGAGCTTAAGCTGCCAGCAACAAATCAGTTATTAACATAGGAGATGTGGTCTTAGTGAAGACTGAACAGCCAAGATCCCAGTGGCCATTAGCTAAAGTGATCTCCACACACCCAGATTCTGAAGTGGTGCTGAGACTCGTAAAAATAAAATGCAGGGGACATACCAGTATAAAAACTATTGATAAACTGGTACCCCTTGAGTTAGCAGCCACTCCGGATTCAGAGAATGGTGAAGATCAAACGGGTCAAGAGGCGCGACCTAGTAGGGACGCAGCACAGGGTTCTCGAGAACTATCGAGGGAACTCTTGGCTAAGGGTCATATTACATGATACAACGTATCATTTTCCGCCGGCCCCAAAACTGTGGGAAATATTTTCCCCCAGAGCAGTTGCGCTCTCTAAATTCATCATAGTTATCCCTGGTTAAAGGCAGAGGACGTAGAGACTGTTGTTAATTATTCAAGCGGTTTTAATAACCCAGAAACGACGTTCTCTTTAATAATTCTTGTTATTGATAAATTAAATGCTACTGCATTTAACCCCCGTGGACAACTATGCATTGTAAATACATGTAATTATGTGGTATTTTCCACTGACCTAAGCTGCGTCTGTGCGATAGGTGACGTGGCAAGCAGGGAAAGATTCCCCTGTTAAGGCAGATGTGGAATTAAGATATTTACATAGATAAAGGGAATATTTGGTCTAACTTTAGTTTAAGTGGAACTAAGATTAATTTGTTAGATTTGCCCTGTACATACCATGATGTAATTTAACTGTATTTAGTACTGTAATTAAATAAGAGTTGGCAACCCACAGTTCAATGAAGGGTTGGGGTTGCCGCGTTCACTCACTCTGCTCCTAGCTCTCGTGGAGTTAGCAAAGTTGTACATACACACCATAAGGACGCTTGCTTCCCCAAGCAGCTATACCAGGCAGCCTCATCGTCATCGGTTAACGATCACTCCCTCTTCATATAGCTAAGTAACCTTCACGAATTGGCCAGTTCAAGGGGGGATTAGCGAAGAGATAAGATAGAAGAATAGTATTGTAGGTGAGTTAAATTTAATTTACATATCACCTAACTCTGAGACTTGTTTGATTTACTTAGACAACTTTAGGGAAGAGTAACGACCTACGAGTTGTGTACCGAGAAAATTCTTGCATAGCGGTCTCCCGGCAGGGATACCGACTTGGATACATTAGACATTTTTCACATTTTGGTGCCCAGATACGGGCCCCGATTTGTTTACCAGAACTATTCAACATTTTTCACACCTGTTCTTGCTGAACAGGATTAAAATTTATCAGAGTATGTAAAGGCTTGTCAACTCGGATTCAACCAATTTGCAGCCTTTCCACATCAGATGTCACACATGATTGAACTAGCCCATACAATTTTGCCAGGCCACTTTCAGCTTCAATTCCTTTTAGATCAGTTAAATTTACCATAGGAATGTCACTAGATCTAATAACAGATTGTTTGGACAAGGAAGTACCTGGGTGAGGGGACTGTTAAGGAAAGAGGGAGTTGATGTAACTGATGGGAGGAATGGATTAGGATTAGTTTGGTTAGGATCAGGGGGTGAATGCAAGTGGTTGTGTGATGCATTTTTCAAATCAAACATTTCATCCCTCAGTGTTTCCATTAAGGTTTGCCGTTCAGTTATAATCTGCATCACATTTATCATGTAATCAAGCTGTACATTATCCGTGATATCCCGAAGGCCATCCTCGGTTCCCCTGAACTGACTGTCATCAGCTCCATCTGCATAAATTAACAACAATGGCACAGATGAAACAAATGGGAAACAAAAGACAACAGGGTAGCTGGCATCTCAGTAGGCATGTACCATAAGGTTAGGTTAAACACAGGGGTTCGATGGGAATCTTTAAGCCCTTAACCCAAGGCATCCCATGAACGTCTGAGTACGTTGCAACACTGCATTTGCCGGTCCCGTCGACGTACTGGTATGTCGCGCAATTGCAAGGTTCATAATTTGCACAATTTTTAATTTTTGCGCGTGATTTTCCATACCTATACACGGGACACCATCCTCTGTTCCTCTCCAAGATGCCAAGCAGGAACAATGCCTTACACCGCATAACCTCCCCCCCCCTGCATCCCATTTCTCGGCAAATCACTTGTTACCAGTGACCTGGCCAATAAAGACATTCAGGGCCAGAATGATTCCCCAATCGATGACAATGTGGAGGACAAAGTTTACATAGCATTAGAGGAAGAAACAGTCAGAAATGATGATCAGGTAATGTGGCAAAAAAAGGTCAGGAATGGTGATGAGTTATTGAGTGAAACAATGCTTATAATGCCTATATTACTGTTTGAAAACCAATATACTCTCATACTACATATAAATTCGTACCAAGTAAATAAATAAATACCAATTATGAGTGGTGTGAAATAGTTACCCTCCCATAGAACTCGTTTTCTTTGGTGCCAGCCTGTTAGAAAACCCAGCAAGGTAAGGAGGTACTGCTACCTGGATCGAGTATTTTAAACCTCTGTTGAGCAATTTCTCTATGAATTTTCGATGTTTCTCACCAAAAGTGGAGGTTTTAGCCATAAACAAAATTTTCGAAAATATCTCGGGATTTGGGGGTGTCGGAGGTGCGAAATAACTCGGGACGTGACGGGTTAAACGAAGAAAAATTCACACACACACACACACACACACACACACACACACACACACACAAAATGCATGAAAACAGGCTTAAAATATCCCATTAAGTTGCCACCAAAATGTACTGACCGAAAACAACCACTTTCAAAATAATTAACCAGTAAATTTAAATTTAAGAAGATTATGAATGTTTGAGAACTTAGGGACTGTTGTTGTTAGTACATCAAAAAATAATAATAATAAATGGACTTCATATAACGAGGTGTCCACCCCATAGTTTGGTGAAGGGCACAAGATACATTATGGTAGCACTGACCCTTCAATTAGTACTAGACATCCAAAACGTTGATTCAGCTCTGGACTGTCTAATTAAGTTTTCTGGGAAGATGAGTATTTTCCTAAGAGGACATCGTCAAAACACCTGGCTGTAGATGGTGGTCCTTTATTAATGCACTGCCTCTCCATACATCTTAGATAATGCCAGGGAGACTGGACTTGTTCTATGGCCTGGGCAAGGCTTGAAAAATACGCGAAAACCAGATAATGGGCATTTTTTTTATGCTAGGAAGAAGGAACCAAAGTCCAGGAGCCCGCAAACTATTCCGTCAAAAAAAAAAAAAAAAAAAAAAAAAACAATACAAGAGAGTACCAAATTCAAGATCCAATCGTTTTGAGATGCCTGGACACAGTGCGTTTGAAAAGTTGGGAATCATAGGAAGCAGGAAATACAGACAGAGGGAGACAGCTCCAGAGATGACCTGTTGCATAAATGAAGGACTGGGAGTAACGGTTAACTCTTGCATTAGAGAGTTGGACAGAAAAGGGATGAGAATTTGTTGCTAGACGGGTGCTACGTGCCTGTTGTAGAGGTGGAGGGATGCAAGCAGACAGTTCAGAGGAGCAGTCACCACTAAAGTAGCGACAGAAAAGAGATAAAGATGCAACAGTGCAGTGAAGAGACAGAAGTTTAAGGGAGCCAGTAAGAGAAGGAGAGTTAATGAAATGAAAAGCATTTGACTCCACCTTATTGAGAAGAACTGTATGTGGGTACCCTCCCCACACATGAGAGTTGTACTCTACACAGGGGCGAATAAAACCTGTGTATAAAGTCAACAACTGTGCAGGGGTAAAGAAGGTACGGTGTCAGCTTAGCACACCTAATCTCTTGGGAGCATATTTTACAAGAGATGTAATATGATCTTTCCAAAATAAATCCCGAGTGAATGAAACCCCAAGCATGTTCTAGGATGATGCAGGATTAAGCTGGATATTCTTAAACAGTAGTAGGTACTCCTGTGGAAGATTTTGTCAGGTTGATAGGTGTAAGAACTGATTCTTTGATGCATTAAAAACGACAAGATTATTTTTACCCCAGTCAGAGATACAAGCCAAGTCAGACATTAGATGTGCCATATCCTCATCCCTTGTTTGTTCAAGTAACTACCGAGATGGACATTGCAGCAGCCAAATGGAAATGTGAAGGGTGTAGTCATCAGCGTATGAGTGGATAGGGTTAGATGTACAGCTTAGAAGGTCATTGATGAATAAAATGAAGAGAGTTGGTGACAGGACAGAGCCCTGACGAACACCACTGTTGATAGATCTAGAAGAACGATGGCCATCAACAACAGTGGCTATAGAGCGACCAGAAAGGAAGCTATAGATGAAGGCACAGACAGAAGGATAGAAACCGTAAGAGGGCAGTTTGGAAATTAAAGATTTATGCCAGACTCGATCGAACGCCTTTGAGATGTCAAGTGCAATGACAAAGCTTTCCCCAACGTCCCGAAAGGAGGATGACCAGGAGTCCGAAAGGTAGGTGAGAAGATCGACAGTGGAGCGTCCCTGATGGAACCTATACTGACGATCAGAAAGAAGGTTGTTATAGGAAAAATGCTATAAAAATTTTCTATTAAGAATTGACTCGAAAACCTTTGCGACACAGGATTTTAATGCAATTGGATGAGAGTTAGAGGGCTTGGAATGGTCACCCCTCTTTCGGACTGCCTGAATGAAAGTAAACTTCCAGCAAGAAGGAAAGGTACAAGTTGAAAGACAAAGGCAAAAGAGTTTACCTAGGCAGGGTGTAAGCACAGAAGTACAGTTTTTGAGGACAACAGGAGAGACTCAGTCGGGTCCATATACCTTGTTAATAACGAGGCCAATGATGGTAGAAAATACTTCAGCTGAGGAAATTTTATTATCAGCCATGAAGAAGTCTGAGGGGGGAAGTGTTGAAAGAATAGCACTGGAATCATCTAAGGTGGAATTGGAGGAGAAAGTCTGATTGAAGAGATCTGTTTTATCAGTAGAAGAAATAGCTACAGGACAATTAGAGTAGAAAAGAGGAGGGAAGGATGATGAGGTAAAGTTGATAGAAAGATTTTTGGCAATGTGACAGAAGGAGTGAGAAGAATTTGAGTTGGAGAGTTGAGAGCACTTAATATGGATGAAATTATTTTTAGCAGAGCGAAGAACAGAGCACGATTCCGGCCAGAAACATAAAAAAGACGTGATTCAGGGGTGGGTTGGATTCTGTATCTTTTATAGGCCCTCTCCTTGTTGTGAACAGCATTAGAACAAGCGTGATTAAACCAAGGCTTTCTTGCATTAGTCAAAGGATATGAGAAGGGAATGTATGCTTCCATGCCCAGAAGAATAACCTCCATAATGCGCAAGGCACACTCAGATGGCTCCCGGCCATGGAAGCAATTATCATTCAAGAGAAAATTAAAGAAGTACTGTCTGAGGGCCTCCCAATCCGCAGCTCCAAAGTGCCACAGTCGACGTTTTTTTGGCAGTTCAACACGCTGTACCGGAGAGATAGGACAGGTTAAGGTAATAAGGTTGTGATCAGAGGAGCCCAATGGAGAGCAAAGATTAACAGCGTGCAGAAGCATTAGTTGTAAGGAAGAGGTCAAGTATGTTCGCGCTCTCTCCAATATGGTTAGTGATACCGGTAGGGTGCTGTACAAACTGCTCTAGGTCATTAGGGATAGAAATGATGTAGGCTTGTTCACCAGGTGGATCAGTGAAAGGAGAGGAGAGCCAAAGGTTGTGGTAAATATTGAAAACTCCTAGAATGGAGATTTCAGAAAAAGGAGAAATGGATAGAATGAGTTCCATCGTAGAAGTAAGATAGGCAAAGAATTTTTCGTAGTCAGTAGAATTAGGGGATAAGTAAATAGTACAGATATATTTAAACCAGGAAAGCACTTAAAACGCTGGGTGGTAAACTTATAACCAACCGACATGTGTTCCCTATGTGACAGCAAGTGGGTTGGCGGAGGGTTAGTGCCCTTCCCCGGAAAAATAGCTAACTAAAAATACGAACAAGAAGCCTCGGACCAGGACTGACCAAAAGATGATCACTAAGGACAGGACAAAGGACATGATACGGATGGCAACGTGGAATGTAAAGAGTGCAAATGATCAGTTGAAAGAGAGTGAGATTGTCCAGGTGCTTGAGGGTGCGAAAGTGGATGTATGTGAATTAAGTAAAACTAAATGGAGAGGAGAGAGTGTGAGAGAATCGAAGTATGTATGGGGTACATGTGCAGGAGTAGGTGAGAATGAGAGGACAAAAGAAGGAGTGTGTATTGTTGTGAGTAACAGATGGAAGGAGAATATAAGACAGTATGGATCAGTTGGGTCAAGGATTGTGTGGGTAAGATTAAAAGTTGGATTACAAATGTGCGCGATTGTGTCTGTGTATGTGCCAACGCAAGATCGTGCAAGCAGAGTGGGAGAAGAGTTCTGGACAAATGTGGAACTGTTCATGGAAAAGTTTGAAAGGAATGAGAGAGTGTTTTTGATTGGTAACATGAACGGTAAAGTAAGGAATGTAAAGGTGGATGGAGTAGTTGGTGAGTGGGGTGTGCCTGCTGAGATAGATGAGAATGGCAGTGCTTTAGAGGACATTGGTGCCAGGAGGGGGTTGGTGATAGCCAATACCCTCTTCAGGCACAAAATGATCCATAGGTATACATGGTGAGTGATGACAAGGGTAGGTGGTGAATTGAATGGAAGGAAGGCAATGATTGATTATGTGTGTGTGGATGAAAGGATGCGACGATGTGTAATGGATGCAAGAGCATATAGAGGTTGTGGGAGTGGACTTTCTGACCACTACTTGGTGGTAATCGGAATCAAGGTCCAAGGAAAATTAAGAAATAGAAGGGAAGGCCGGGTGGAAGGAGTAGATGCAAGGAGAGTGGAAAGGTTACAAGAGGATGAGAAAAAGGCAGAACATAAGAAAGAAGTGGAGGAACGATTGGGTAAATATGAATTGGAGCAGATGGGGGATGTGGAAGGTGTGTGCAAGATATTCACAGAACAAATATGTGCAGCAGGTTATGTGGTGTGTGGGGTAAAGAGAAGACGAAAGAGGGTGCAAGGAACAGCATGGTGGAATGAAGAGGTCAGACAGGCTGTGGCACAAAAGAAGAAAGCATATCATGAATGGATGAGAAATAGGGGCGTGGAAAATGTTGCGAGATGGAAGAGAGAGTTATATGTAGAAAGGAAGAGAGAGGTGAAAAGATTAGTAAGAGAGAGTAAGGAGAGAGTGGATGAGGAATTTGGAAGGAATTTGAAAGTAAATAGCAAGGACTATAAGAAAATGTTCTGGAAAGAGGTAAAGAGAGTTAGACAGGGTGGCAGTGAAGTTAGTAGGGGAGTGAAAGATAAAAATGGTAGATTACTGGTGGAGAAAGGAGAAAAAGTGAGCAGATGGAGAGAACACTTTAAGGAACTGTTGAACCTAGAGAATGAAAGTAATGGGTGGGGAATGGCTGGGAGAAAGAGGAAGGTGAGCAGACAGGAAGAAATCAGTAGGATGGATTTGGAGAAAGCATATGACAGCATGGATAGACAAGGATTGTGGAAAGTATTACGAATATATGGAGTAGATGGGAAGTTGATGAATGCTGTGAAGGGTATGTATGAAGGGGCTAAGGCTGCAGTGCGTGTGGATAGTGAACTGGGTGAATTTTTCTACAGTATTTAAAGGTTGGGTTGAAACAGGGATGTCATGTCTCAATGGTTGTTCAATCTGTACATGGATGGGGTTATTAATGAGATACAAGGTAGGACAGTGGATGTCGGATTGGCCCTAGTGTGAGAGGGCAGTGTTTGGAAACTCCCTGTACTGTTGTTTGCAGATGATACTGTGTTGTTAAGAGAAGATGAAGGAGAGCTGCAGGGCTTCGTGGATGAGTTCGGGAGAGTGTGTAAGAAACGGAATCTAAAGGTGAATGTAGGGAAGAGTAAAGTTATGATCTTCGAGAGAAGTGAAGTCAGTGAATGTACAGTGAGGTTGGATGAGGAAGAAATGGAAAATGTGAGTACGTTTAAATACTTGGGGGTAGTGTGATGAGTAAGGATGGAAGTTTGGAGAGTGAAGTGCTTGAAAGGGTATAGCAAGGAAGAAAGGTTGCTGGGTCCTTGAAAGCAGTGATAAGAAACAGGGAAGTGTGCGTGGAAGTGCAAAAGTTACTACATGACAGTTTTGTGATACCAGCTCTAACGTATGGAAGAGAAGCTTGGACGTTGTTGGAAGGACACAATTCAAAAGTGAAAGCGGTGGAAATGAGTTATTTGAGAGTAGCCTGTGGAGTCACATGGAGAGACAGGCTGACAAATGAGGATGTAAAGGAGCGTTGTGGTGTGGATGTGGACATGATAGGAAGCGTTAGGAGAAACACATTGAGGTGGTTTGGCCATGTGGAAAGGATGGAGAGTGAGAGACTGACGAGGAGAGTGTATGTGAGTGAGGTGGAGTGAGAGACAGGGAGAGGCCAAGGATGAGATGGAGGGATGTAGTGGAGAGGTATATAAGAGATGGGGGGGAGGGGTAAGTTGGGAACAGGGCAGTGAAATGGCAGGGGACAGGGTGACGTGCAGGCGATTTGTTTGTGGCCACCCCGAACGGGATTAAGGCGTCTGGCAATAGACAGAATAGACAGATAGAATGACAGGAAAGCCGAAGCCAGAGAGTAGAGAAATCAGAAGAATTAAGTTCGGGAACATGGGAGCAAGATAAGTCGTTGCGTACAAATACACAACAGACACTTTTGGCTTTGAAATAAGTCTAGAGAAAGTAGGAAGATACAGAAAAGGGTTTGCTATCAGTTGCCTCAGACAGCTCAGTCTCAGTTGGGAAGGGAAGGTGAGGTTTAGAGGAAGAGAGGTGGTGCTCAACAGAGCCAAAGTTAGAGGAAAGGCCGCGAATTTTGCAGAAATGAAGAAGTGAGTCAGACAGTGGTTCCAGGCAGCTCGTTGAGTCGTCACCGGGAGAGAGGCGGATGATGGGGGCATTTATGGTCCTCCCTCCCCCGCAGACTCCAAGACTTGGTTATTGGTCGCCATTTTCTTTTCTAATTTTGAAAAGGATGTGTAGTGTTTACTGTGCATGTAGTTTGGTGTTGACGGTTAGAGAATCTTGTACTGGAGAGAATGCTGGCCTACTCTCTGTGTGGGGGATGGCCAGGAACTAGTCCCGAGGGCTGATGAAACGGAAGCTTCAGCTCTCCCTGTCATCAGCTTTCCACCCACCTTGGGAGTACTGCCCTGCTCGACTGGTGCTACAGTCTACTCCTGGGCCATGCAGGACCCAGCCTCAAAAATATAATTACTAGGCCAGACATGGTTGAAATCTACTCCCAGAAATACGCCCAGAATTGTACCCCTGAAAGTGTTGGAACTTTCAGGTAGTTTCAAGCAAATTACCAAAATGAAACTGTTCCTTTTAGTATGAAAAATGAAAATTTTCATAGGAAGATTTCAAGGAATTCAGACAATGCAGCCGCCCCTTTGAGTCGTTCGGGTGATACTGCACGGGGTAAGAATTCATCACCCATTTTTCATATTAACAAAACAGTTTTAGTATCCGAATGGTATACGCGACTGCATGGTTTTATCCTAGTGCAGCAAGCTGCTGACACACCTGTTCTGCCCTCCTGTCACACAGCTGCTCTCTACTGTACTTGTCATATTTCAAAATTTCCAGGGTAAATATCACTTCCAAAACATTACTAGCCTAGTTATAATACAATAAAAATACCTATTAGGCAATTAGAAGTAGATGCACTAACTCATGATGAGGCTACGAGAAGATAAGGCTTCAGGCTCGAGAACACAATATGGTCACAGAGTGCGTAAACAGAGAAGAGAGGGCATCACTCCTATCACAGTCAAACATTCATCCTCCCTTTTGGGATCTTTATGATAAAGTTTTTAAACCACTTATATTTCTGTTTTGGTAATGTGGATAAATATCATAAAATATATAGGAACTCATTGGTAATATGTTAGTCTCAAGTGTCATCATTCATCGGAAAAAATAAATACTGAATTGATGTAAAGAATATATAAAATTATTGTAATAATTTAAATGAAACTTACCAAATTCAACACTAGTCGTGCCTGGATTCAATTCCCGGCCCACGCGCGTCAAACGTATGCACGTTATCACTGAGCCAAACAGAGGATCCCTACTTCGTCCTGGCAACACTAGCATTTGTAGACCCTATTACATCCCTTTTTTCTCCCCTTGGTGATTAATCTGGTTTTCGAACACACACATGGTACAGTAGCATTGGAAGCCACCATTGGGGACCCAGCAGACCACAATGAACAGCTCATCCTTGGGTCTGAAAGGACTAGGACGAGGTCAGCTAACCATGGAACAGCAAATTGCCAACCAAGCCTCGCCACACATCCCATACCGCTGCCATCCAATGTGAAATGAAACTTCGCAAGTTAATCATTAGTCTGGATGTGACTCGATCCCCGGCCCACACGCTCCACCCGTGAGCTTGTTACCACTGAAACAGAGGATCCCCACTTTGTTTATGGGCAATGCGGACATCTGTAGACCTCATTACATTATGACAAGTGTACAAAACCGTGGGATATTAAAGTGTAAGGAGTAATAACATTATTGGTATTTATTTTCAACCTGTATAACAGCACTTCTCTGTGACTTGCAAAATATTCCAGTTAATATCTTATAGTTGATTATTCAGGATGGAGAAAGAGCAATTTCGCACCTAGATATTGTGAAAAGGATATAGACACTGGATGATCAGCAAGTTCCATTATACAAACAGTTTCTGATTATCACCAAACTCTTCATTAATGGTGTGCCAATCCCGGTAAAACCAGGTATTTAGGCGAGGTATGGTTAGATACATGAAACTATTATTAACGCTATCATCAGAAGAGGTATTGTTTAACCCCTTTATTTTTATCAGGGACTAGCTTCAAACCAAACTGTATACGAATATTTGTGGACTGCTTTCAAGGTTTAAGAACAGCTATGTTAGCATAGGAATGGGAAGATCACTTAACACCATATGTTAGACACAAGATTATTACAAGCCTTTCATACTTCACACGAGAGTAAGACTAACTTATTTTGTACCGCACATGCACTGAGTGAACTTCTCTATCCGAATGTTAAATTGAAACGGGGAAGTGTCATGTCTCCATGGTTGTTCAGTCTGTATATGGATAGAGTTATAAAAGAGATACAAGGTTGGACAGTGGATGTTGGAGCAGCCCTAATGAGAGAGAGCAGGGTTTGAAAACTTCCTGATCTCTTGTGTGCAGAAGATACTATATTGTTAAATGATGACGAAAGGGAACTGCAAGGGTTGTTGAATGAGTTTGGGAGAGTGTGTAAGAAACGAAATATAAAGGTGAATGTAAGGAAGAATGAAGTTGTGATATTCGAGAGGAATGAAGTAACTCATTGCCCTGTGAGGCTAGATGGTGAGGAAATGGAAAAAGCTAGTGTACCTGGGCAGTGTGATGAGTAAGGATGGACGTGTGGAGGATGAAGTGCTTGAAAGGGTATAAGAGGGAAGAAAGTTTGCTGGTTCTTTTAAGGCAGTGATAAAAAATAAGGAAGCGAGCATGAAAGTAAAATGTTGCTGCATGATAGTAACGTGATACCACCTCTAAAGTATGAAAGCAAAGCTTGGATCATGTTGGAAGGACACAAGTCAAGAGTGAGAGAAGTGAAAATGAATGACCTGAGGGGAGCATGTGCAGTTACATGGAAAGATAGACCGACAAATGAGGAAGTGAAGGAGCGTTGTCGTGTGGATGTGGATGTGACAGAAAGCGTTAGGAGAAATACACCGCGGTGGTTTGGCCCTGTGGAGGGGATAGAAGCGAGAGACTAAAGAGGAGATTGTATGCAAGTGAGGTGCAAGGGGGGAGAGGGAGGGGGAACCCAAGGATCAGATGGAGGGATGGAGTGGAGAGGTATATGAGAGAGGGTGGTGTGAGCTGGGGGGAGAGCAGCGAAATATTAGGGGACAGGGCGACATGGAGGCGATTTGTTTGTGGCCACCCCTAACGGGATTAAGGAGTCTGGCTGTGGATAGATAGATAGGCATACACAGCCCGTAATATCACTAAATCCTTTATTATCAGTGTATGCTCAGGGATTAATGCAACGTGTTTACTCTAACATGACAAAGATTCCTAACCCCATTAAGCTATCTTGATGGCAAATTGTGGCTAGTAAAACTGAAGGGTATATAAAACTAGCAACAATGGAGGCTTGTTTGCACATGATGGTTATTTATGTACACCGAATTTCATACAACCTTGTCTTTTCACTCAGATTGTGAGAGTGGTCCAGTTCTGTCAGATGAAGACCAACTGACAATTAATACTTTCATTCCTGGTGACGTTTTTCTTTTTTCCCTTGCTTATTCTGTGTACACCGAACCCTTGAACTTCAAAAAATCTCTCCTAAGTTTAATAAAACAGTGAGGAGATAAGTATACAAAAGACCTCACTGGACTGAAAGGATTAACTTTTTCATGGTTTTATGACTCACTCTCGGCTGGATCAAAATCTTTGGCGTTAGCTAAAAAAAAAAAAAAATAGTAGTGTCGACCAAAACGAGGGTGGTGGCACCAGCATTTTATCACTACATGGCTGTTATGACTCATTCTGACTTGAAAGAAGAGGCGTCTGGAGAGAGTAAAAATAACCCAAGAAAGACGTCATCTAGAGAAATTCATATAAATATAGCTGATATGAGATCTTACAGTTCTTGTATACCGTTTTCTGAATTGTTTTTTCCACCGAGATGTTATTGTGAACACTATTAAGTAGTCACTGTATCATATTGCGTTGTCCCCGCTGAGGGGGGTCACCTTGACGTGGTGGTGGGGCTTGAAGCGTGGCTGGCAGTGCCACCTACTTTGGAGGCATGCCTACCTTTGTAGGGTTCGGCATTTGTCAGTGTCGTGGACCAAGCACCCCCTACATCACTGGTAGAGGAGGCCTACTGGTGATGTCAGTCCCTGCCCATTTGCCATCTAGGGCGGGACTGTTGCCTCCCCACGTGTTTGCCGTGCGTGGCGTCCCGTAATGCTGGGAGACGGGAGTCCTGGAGGTTGAGTGATGCTGCATGGTGCGCCCTGCAGCTAGCAATTCACCTCTTTGGTCCCTTATTCTGGCTAGACGGGTGGCCTGGTTGGGCCCGACCAGGTCAATCGGCTGGTCACTGGCTAGCCATCCAGGCTAGTCACATAGTGGCTTTAGGGTCAAGCGGGCACTGGGGGACCTGGTGGCTCCTATCGTCCTGGAGTCACCCTTGTCAGGGTCCCTTGGTGGTTACCTGCGTATACTTTCCCACTACCTCTGGGGTCGCCAGTGGTGCTTTCCCTGGCATATGGCCTCCCCTTGTTGGGCTCCATGGTGGGTGGAGGGGTGGGGGAATGAAGGTAGTTTTTTTTGTAATATGGCCTCTAATAAAATTTTATCAGCTGACGACCCTGGTTCTGTCCCTGACCATCCTTTACAATCTCCCTCCTGTGCGCCTCCTGTGCCTCTGGCTGGTGAGGCCCATATTGCCACCCTGGAACCATACCTACCTGGTTCCAGTGGTTTACGGTCAACGGCCACTACAAAGAAGAGCCGGACACACACAACAACATATAGTGGACATGCCCGTGAGGTCCTGCCGGGTGTCTTTGAGAGGGTTGATTTTGCAAGGTACTACACCATTCGTACTTTGGATGGTCAACCTATTGGGAATTTGGATATTTATACTGTTCATCAGCGCATTATGTCAATCTGTGGGAGGGAGCCGAAGATTTCACCTCAGGGGGATGGTAGCCTACTAGTGGAGGTTACATCCCCTGAAGAGGGTTCCCGGCTGGCTGCCCAGTGTAAGGACCCGGATGCGCTGTTTTCTTGTGTCCCTCATGCTTTTTTCAATCAGTGTCGAGGTGTTGTTTTCTCCAAAGACTTACTTCGCTACAGTGAAGAGAAGCTACTTGAAGAACTCCAGGTCCACAGGGTTGTCAAAGTGGAGAGGTTTCGGAAGAAGGTTGATGGTGTACTTACCCCAACTCCATCCTTGTTGCTGACGTTCGACTGTACTGTTCTCCCTTCATCCATCAAGGTGGCTTGGTTGTCCCTTAGGGTCAAACCCTTTGTACCAAACCCTCGACGCTGCTACCACTGTCAGATGTACGGGCATGTTGGGCGAGTCTGTCGTCGTTTGCAAGAGGGCCTCCCAGTGGTGTGTGTCAGTTGTGGAGAATCCACTCATGCAGGACAGGACTGTCCTGGACCTGTTTGTTGTTTGCACTGTGGCGAGGCACATCCTGCTTCATCTAAAGACTGTGCCCGGTTTTGCTTGGAGAAGGAGATCCTCCTCATCCGTAATAGTGATAGAATAAGCTTTTCTGAGGCCAGGAGTAGAGCCATGTCATCTGTTTTCCATAACGGAGTGTCTTATGCGTCAGTTTTGTCCGGTCATAGCCGTCCTCATCGTCCTGTCCAGCAGCAGACTCGAGTTCCTCCTGTTGTGTCAGCTCCTATGCCTTCATCTGTTGATACCATGCCAGTGCAACAATCTCCTGCACTTGAGACGGTTGCCGCTACAGTTCAAGACTCGACCTCTACATCTATGGTATTCCCTGGTAGTCATGGTGCACATTCTTCATTTGCTAAACGTCATCGTGGTTCCTCAGAGTCTTTGAGTCTTGAAGATCCTCCAAGCAAGGTGTCGGTCATGGAGTCCACATCCTCTGTAGTTAGTCCATCTGTGCAACAGCCCTCAGACCCTGCTTCTGGGTCTTCGGGAGCTTCCGGGGTGTCAGGTCAGTCTGGCACCTCTACCTTCGGGGTATCGGATGTTCCTCCTCCGGTTACCTCTGAGGATCCTGTCCTGCCCCCTCCACGTTTGGAGGCCAGGACCCCAATTCCTCCTGCTCGACCTCTTGGTTCACTGGGGGCCCCGGGCAGGGTTCGGAGTAGCTCTTCCTCTCCTGCTGGGCAGCGACGGGTGTCTGTGAAGTCTCCCAACACTTCGCAGACCCCAGGCCCTCGTTCTAGCCATGCTGCTGCCCGTGGCAAGCCCTTTAGTGGGCGTATCCGCATTCCCAAGAAGATTGTCTCCCAGGGTCGCTCAGTGGTTTCCACTAATGACCCTTTCTTTTGTGTATATAGTTCCTCCATTTTTAAATTTTTAGTATTTTTTTATGGTTTTCTGTTTGTCCCTCTCCCCTGCCCCTTTTTATTTCAATAGTTTTAATGGCTAATATTATTCAGTGGAACTGCCGTGGTTTACGAGCCAACTGGGAGGAACTCCGTTGGCTTCTGGCTGAGTATTCACCTGTGTGTGTTTGCCTACAAGAGACAATGGTTGGTGATGCTGCTGCCTCCCAGTCCACCTGGTTACCAGGTTTTTTATTCAGATCCTCTTCCTGGACAGGGTCATGGTGGGGGTGTGGCTATTCTAGTACGCAGTGACATACCTTTCACTGCTGTGAGTCTTAACACTCCACTGCAGGCTGTTGCTCTCCAGATTTTTCTTCCCCGTCGTTATACTGTGTGCTCTTTGTACCTCCCTCCTAGTGCCACTATTGAGAGGGTTGATCTTGAAAATCTTATTCGTGCACTTCCCTCACCCTATTTCTTGCTGGCCGACATGAACAGTCATCATCCCCTGTGGGGTGGCTCCACAGCTGATGCTAGAGGTACTATGTTAGCCTCCATTGTGGAGGATGTGGACCTGTATATTTTAAATTCCGGTGAAGTTACTTACTTCCATAGTCAAACGGGTATTTTTACTTCTATTGATTTGTCTCTGTGCTCTGCAGGGGTAGCCCTGAATTTTACATGGGCTGTGTTACCGGACTTACATGGCAGTGACCACTTCCCTATTTTATTAAGATCGACACAGAGTGAGCCTCGGCGTCATATTCCCCGCTGGTGCTTGGATAGGGCGGTCTGGCCGGTTTTTGAGGAGCTGTGTTCCCCAAACCGATGTGTGGAGGATTTTGTCAGCACTGATGCCGCTGTTGAGTATTTCACAGACTTACTACACTCGGCGGCACTGCAGAGTATTCCGAGAACAGCTGGTCACTTTCCTTGCCGCCCAGTTCCCTGGTGGACTGCTGTTCGGGCTAAACGTGCTGCTTTCTCCCGACTTCGTCGTCACCGAGGTGACCCTGGTTACTTAGCGGCATATAGGAGGGCCCGAGCTCATGCCCGGCGGGTTATGAAGGAGGCTAGGAGGAAGTCTTGGGCATCATTTGTTTCTTCAATTTCTTCACAGACTCCCCTCACAAAAGTGTGGAAACGGGTAAGGAAGATTTTAGGGAAATTTCCCGTTCCCTCTCCTGTTTTATCTCATGCAGGTGTGGTGGTGGCTCATTCTTCATCTGTTGCCGAGATATTTGCAGCTCATTTTGCTAATGTCTCTAGGAAGGATACCTCATCCCCATCGGCACGCCGACGACGACACCTGGAATCTTTGGGCATTAGTTTTCCATCTACTGCGGAGGAGTCGTATAATGTTGCTTTTTCTACTTCTGAACTTCAGACGGCATTGTCGCAGTGTCGCGACTCGTCTCCAGGCTTGGATGATGTCCCATATGCCTTCTTACACCACTTGCCTGATGCAGCCCTTCATTTTCTGTTGTCACTGTATAACAGAATTTGGTGCAATGGTGGGTTTCCGACCTCATGGGGTGTTGCTGTGGTTCTCCCCATCCCTAAGCCGGGTAAGGATCACTTGCAGGCCACTAATTATCGCCCTATCTTGCTGACATCTTGCCTTTGTAAGGTCCTCGAAAAGATGGTGAATAGTCGGCTCGTGTGGTACTTAGAGAAGGGTGGTTACTTGTCTCCAGTCCAGTGTGGGTTTCGGAAGATGCGGTCGACCACAGATGCTCTCCTTTCTTTAGAATCTTCCATCTGCCAGGCTTTTGCAACTACCCAGCATCATATCACAGTGTTCTTTGATTTGGAGAAGGCGTACAACACTTCCTGGCGTCATGGTATATTGCAATCTCTTTATGAGTTTGGTCTCCGTGGGCAACTCCCCACTTTTATCCGGGAGTTTTTATCTAATCGTTTAATTCGGGTCCGAGTCGGGAGTGAGCTGTCTACTGCACATCCCCTTGAGGATGGTGTGCCACAAGGGAGCATACTAAGCGTTACCCTTTTCGCAGTGGCAATTAACAGCATTATTTCTGTGCTCCCTGATGGTGTTCGTGGCTCTCTCTATGTTGACGATTTATCAATCTCTGTCACTGCCTCACGGATGTCAATGGCAGAAAGAAGGATGCAGATGGCTCTTAACCGTGTCTCTAGATGGGCTGATGAACAAGGTTTTCGATTTTCCTTCAAGAAGACCGTTGCCATGCATTTTTGCCGCGTTCGTGGAGTCCACCCTGACCCAAACCTTTTTTTAGACGGGCGTCGTATTTCGTGTTTAAAGGAAACCCGGTTTTTAGGGCTGATTTTTGACAGCCGGTTGACCTGGGTCCCTCACTTGAGGTACGTAAAAGCTGAGTGTCTCAGAGCATTGGGTCTCTTGAAAGTTTTAGCGCACACATACTGGGGAGCTGATCGCAAGACCCTCCTCCTCTTGCATCAGTCTCTGATTTTATCCAAACTTCATTATGGATGTGAAGTTTATTCCTCTGCCTCAGAAGCCCGGCTTCGTATTTTAGATTCCATACATCATGCTGGTGTTCGTCTTGCCACTGGGGCATTCCGATCTTCCCCGATTTCGAGTTTGTTGGCTGATGCTGGTGTCCTTCCTTTAGACTTGCTCCGCTCTTCCCTTTTGATGAGATGTTGGTATCGCTTATCCCGTCTCCCAGACTCTGTGCCCTTTGTCAAGGTCTCTCAAGATTCTCGGTCACTTATTTTTGCCACTCGGCCATCCTTTCCAAAGCCCTTTGGTTTCAGGGTGCAGTCGATTATGTCTAGCTTCTCTGTTCCTTCTGTGCCGATCACTCCCCACCGTGTCCCGAGGGTGGGCTACTGGCTTCTTCCCAGGGTGACATTTTGTCGTTTCTTCTCATCCAGTAAGGCCTCCCTTCCTTCTCAGGTTTTATTTTCTCTGTTTTTAGAGCATGCCTCTTCTCATGGGGACTCCATACCAGTTTATACTGATGGATCTAAGTCTGATGCGGGTGTGGGCTTTGGTGTGGTGTTTCCCCACCTTCTGTCGAGGTGGGAGCCTCCCTGTGACTGCTTCTGTTTTTACGGCTGAGCTGACTGCTATTTTATTTGCCCTTCAGATTCTCTTCACTCTCCCCCACACTGCTTTTACTGTTTTTAGTGACTCACGAAGTGCTCTTTCTGCAATGGAGTCTTTTAATCCCTCTCATCCTTTGGTTTTATCCATTTTAGAGTGGCTTTTCCTTTTAGGGCGTCGTGGACGTCGTGTAGATTTCTGTTGGGTTCCACCTCATGTAGGAGTGGCAGGGAATGAACGAGCTGATCAGCTGGCCAAGGCGGCAGCGGCTCGTCCCCCTCTTGCACAGTCCCCTTTGTATCGTCTGCCTGCTGCAGATATGCACTCGTTTATTGCCTTCAGGGTTTGGTGCTGTTGGCAGGAGCATTGGGATGCGTGGGTGCCAATAAGTTGCGCTCGATTTGCCAGAAGGTGGGCTCATTCAGTTACCAGGGCTTCCCTCGTCAATGGGAGACCGCTTTGTGCCGCCTCCGCATTGGTCATACCCGTTTCTCTCACGGTTTTTTAATGGAGAGGGCTCCTCCTCCATTCTGTAATGACTGTCTGCTTCCCTTGACTGTTCGGCACCTGTTGGTGGAGTGTCCTAGTCTTGAGGATTTGCGTCGTCGGTTCCTCTCTGACCACCAAACGGATGGAGGTGTGTATCATCTTTCCTCCCTGCTTGGGGAGGATGCCTGTGTCTTGGGAGGGGCAACCCTCTCCTTTGTGAAGGAGGCAGGACTTCTTAAAGATATTTAGAATTTCTCCTTTTTTATTGTGTGGCTTATCCTCTGTTTTTTGTTTTCTGCTTTTTACTTCTTTGCTATACGGCGGCATATGACCCTGGCAGTTGCGCCGCCATGATTATTAGGAAAAAAAAAAAAAAAAAATATTGCGTTGTAATCAGTAATATACGCTGAATGCGTGATCTCCTAAATATATGTACGTAATTTTCACATCATACTTGTTGTTGCCATTGATTAACCTAATCTGTCTGGCCAAGCAGACACGTCGCCCACAGCTAGGCGACTGCTTTTGTGGGGCCGTCTTATAAGTACAGGTACGGTGCATACAGTGTAGGGAATCAGCGCCCCCGTGTGGGTTAAATCAGGGTCATTCTGACTACGAGGTGCAGGGAAATAGGATGTTTGGGTCCCGCATGAATGCCACAGCTGCTCCACCCAGGGTGCAGATTGCTCGATGCCAACAAGTGTAGGTTTCTCGTCAGCTCCACTTTGTAGTTGTAGCTGCAGGTGCGCCTGCGTGTGTGTGTGTGTGTGTGTGTGTGTGTGTGTGTGTGTGTGTGTGTGTGTGTGTGTGTGTGTGTGTGTGTGTGTGTTTATGTGTGTGTATGTGTGTGTGTATGCTTTCTCACTTCAAATTCATACATCATGAATCGTGTCTGTAACTCAAGCACTAGAATGCTTCTCTTTTTAGCTAAATTAAAGATTAGATCAAAGGAGTTTACGGAGCACAGCGACGCTTTGCTGAATCCATGACACTGGTGCCTGACTGCACATTTGTTTGCCCGGACCATTATCGAATGTCTTCTTCCCAGTTCCTCACACACACTATATGCACCAATTTTGATCTAAATCAAATCGAAAATTCATGATATATTTTGCTGACAAACATTCATATATACCTAAACAGATAAAGAGGTACGTTGTGTGCAAAGAACAAAAGTCATTTACAATACTTACACATGTGGTGTCGCTAGAAACCGTCTGAGGGCGGCATGAAACAGCATCTAAGAAGACGTCATCTCCTTAACCAGAATATAATCGTCAGGAAGCAGTCCTTAGACTATATTCAAGGTCCTATAGGCGGCTTCTAGCACCTCTTCTTAGGTAATTTATTACCACGGCCAGATGGAGTCCGGCGAGGTATTCTTCTTGGTCAAGTTTCTTTCTTTGTTTTATTGTTTGTTGGTTAGTTTGTCAGCAGCATTACGGAAAAAACGGCTGAATGAAATTACATGAAACTTTCAGGATATGTGGGCACTGGTCCCAAAAGAAAGTGATTAAATTTTGGAGGTAACCGAGTGACCATAAAAGGTCAAATTCAAGGATTTTCAGACGGCAATAACATGAAACCATTTGAAGATAGAGATATTTACTATTATCAGCATACAGGAACTTCCATATGGCTTTCATTTGGCACCAAGACCTTTGACACTGAATGATCCTGAAAGGTTAGACTCAAGGTCACAAATATTCAAGGTACTATAACTCGAAGCTGGTTGAAGATATATATTTAATATTATCAACAAATGGGAAGTCCCATATGGGCTTTTAAATGATACCATGATCTTTGACCTTAAGTGACCTTGATACGCCAAACTCAAATTCATGGTTTTTCAGGGGCTACAACTCGAAACTGGTTAAAGATTAAGAGATATTTACTGTTATCACCATATAGGATGTCCCATTATTTTTTTATTGGTACCATGACCTTTGATGTTAAGTAACCTTGAAAGGTCAAACTCAAGGTCACGGATTTTCAGGGGGCTATTATTCGAAACTGGTTGAAGACAGAGATATTTACTGTTATCAAGAAACAAGAAGTCTCATACTGGTTTTCATTTGGCACCATGGCCTTTGACCTTGAGTGACCTTGAGAGATCAAACACAAGATCACGGATTTTCAGAGGACCATAACTTGAAAAATGTTGAAAATAAAATAACTGCTGTCGAGCGAGGTTTGTTGTGCCCGGCACCACTTGTTTGACATATTGAAACTTAGCGTTCTTTTGAATTGTATATACGGTTTATCGTTTTCTTTTCAACAGCGTTTGCATCATTAACATATAAGATGACACTGAGATGCAATTAGCAGCATTAATCGCAAAGGAAGAGGTGCTAAGAAAACTCCAAAGACCCGTAAAATAAAGAACCCACTATCCCTGTCCTTCAGCTTTAAGATTCTGAGAATATTCTGAGGGAAATACAATTTGTAAACGTAGCACATGGAGAGCTAAAAAAAAAAAAAAAAGAAGCCACGTTAGCATCACCAGTGCAAAGATTTTTTTTTTTTCCTTCCTGAGCAGGAGAGTAAATAATCCTAAAGAAATTGAATGAAATGAAAGTAACTGCAGTGGAAAATTTCATGAATAACAATGGATTAAGAATACATGTAAAGAGTTTGAAACGTACTTCAGGGTAGAAAGACTGTTGATTCATTAAACGCAGTGATAAGAAATAGGGCAATGAGTATGGAAGTAAAAAGAAGTCGTTGTATGACAATACTGTGATCCCCACGCTAACATAGGAAAGTGAAGTTTAGACCATGCTGGGGGGAAAACAAGTTGACAGTGAGAACTAGTGGAAGTAAGTTATTTGAGAGAAGCCTGTAGACTGCAAATAGAGACAGATAGACAACTATGAAAGTATAGGAGGCTGTAGTGTTGATGCAGGTGTGATTGAAAGTGTTGAAAGAAGTACTCTGAGATGATTTGGTCACGTG
The DNA here is from genome assembly GCF_032717465.1 of Coenobita brevimanus. NCBI lineage: Eukaryota > Metazoa > Arthropoda > Malacostraca > Decapoda > Coenobitidae > Coenobita > Coenobita brevimanus. The sequence continues at coordinate 9,521,622 of NC_137031.1, forward strand.
AAGAGGATGGAGAATGAGAGGCTGACCAAATGCGTGTACATTACAAGTTTCCTTCAAACAGTTTTCGGCCTCGTCCTGAAACAAGGCGAGTCATCACAACTTTTGGGTATGAATGTATACTATAAAGCCTCATACGACTATAGACAAAAACTCAAATCTTTTTCTTTATTTGTTTGTAAATGAGGACCTTTCAAATTCGGTAAGTTACGACAAAACCAAAAATGGACAAGAAAGAAGCCAGTTTTGTAATCGTGTCGGAAAAAAAAAAAAAAAAAAAGGTACAACCCCCAAGGAAGTCTATGAAGACACTGTCAACTCACTTGATGGGGACTCTCCTTGCTATAAAGTCATTAAGAAGTGGACTGCTGATTTCAAATGGGGCTGGGAGAGCACCGAAGATGACCCACGTTCGGGATGCCCCAAATCATCGACCATAGATGATCAAGTGGAGGTAGTTCACCTCATGGTTTTGAATGGCAAACGTTTGTCAGTGCGACAGATAGCCGACACCATGAGCATCAGCGTTGGCTTAGTGCACACGATTTTGACTGACATATAATGTGCGAATAAGCTGTCTGCAGGATGGGTCCCTAGAATGTGGACACCAGATCAGAATCTGACCAGATTGGAAAGTTCAAGGAAAATTTTGGCTCGTTTCCACCCTGATCCAGCCAATATATTCCGGAGATTAGTGACCCAGGATAAGACATGGGTTCATCACTCACAACCTCAATTAAAGAGTTAAACCAAACAATGGAAACACAACTGTTCTCCACCTCCGAAAATATTCAGGCAAGTGACATCTGTAGGCAAGGTGATGGTGTCAACGTTTTGGGACACAGAGAGAGTGCTCATGATTAATATTTTGCAAAAGGGTCAAACCATTAATGGGGCATATTATGCATTCGACCTGCGACAGTTGAAAGAAACAGTCAAACTGAAACGGAGAGGAAAGCTGCATGTGGGTGTGCTGTTGCTCCAGGACAATGCCCCTCTTCACCCGGCATAGGTGACAGTGGCTGAAGTAGCCAACTGTGGCTCTGAACTGTTGCCTCATGCTCCATATTCCCCTTACCTGGCTCCGTCTGACTTCTATCTATTACCCAAACTGAAATCCCACTTGTGTGCTCACCATTTCTGGAGTGATGAAGTCATCAATGCTGTTGAGGCGTATTTCGAGGCTCGAGATGCGACTTTCTTCTGCGACGGGCTTACTCTAGAATGCGTGAACATCGGTGGACCAAGTGTATTGAACTTGTGGGCGACGATGTTCAGTGAAAATACAAGAACAGTCTTTCTTCTGTGACTTTTTTTTGGGTTGAAGCCGAGAAGTTTTTGAAGGAGCACATATGTTGGTGTATTGAAGGAGGAGACTAAGGATGAGATAGAGCAGTGGTTTCCAACCTCTTCCAATTCTCGTCCCCCCTCACTGAATGACACGTTCCCTGCGCCCCCCTTCCTCAAATACTGCATTTTACTGGCCTAGTTGGCACATCTCAATAAATATCATAGATTCTTAATCTTTGAAATTGTTTGTATATTCAGATAACTAGATTTGTTATTCATATCTGAAATATTTTCTCCATATTTAGAAATTACTGAATTCCATCATAATTCATAGTTTTCAAATATAATTACCCTCTTTATCAACCCCTCGCGCCCCCCTAGGCAGCCCTTCGTGCCCCCCTAGGGGGGCACGCCCCACAGGTTAGAAACCACTGAGATAGAGGGTGGGGGTGGAGAAATATATGAGAGAATGAGGTGCATATTTGACGGAGGGCAGCCAAATAGCAGAGGACAGGGTGACGTGAGGGCGATATGTTCGTCCCTAACAGGATGAAGGCATCTTGCAATAGACAGACAAAGTGAAAAATGAGGTGAAGTGCTGGGTGTGACGCTGAATAGGATGAGGTGTGGTTATACAAGACAATCTGAGGGAAATATGGTGAGGTGAAATGAGAAAAAGTAAGGTGAAATAACATGACCAAAAGTAAAAATAATAGGGTTTGGATAGGATTGTTATAAGTGTGACTGAGAGAGAGAGAGAGAGAGAGTGACTGAGAGAGAGAAAGAGAGAGAGAGAGAGTGACTGAGAGAGAGAGAGAGAGAGAGAGAGAGAGAGAGAGAGAGAGAGAGAGAGAGAGAGAGAGAGCACAATTCATACAATACGTTCTGGTGTAAATAGGGTTGGATTAAAATGAGATATAGTCAAAAAGAATAAACTAAAGTGAGCTGGTACTCGTATGAGCTAACGTCAATAACCACGTCTATACCCACACCCACACTCATACCCACGCCTAGACTCAATTGCACTCACAACGATACGCACACTCGCACCCGCAAACACAACCACACCTACGCCCACACCGACACCACACCCACACCAGTACCCACATCCTTACCGAAATCCACACACTGGCCGGAAGAGACAAAAGATGGACGCCCCGCACAACTTTGGCAATAAGGGGAAGTCTGGGAATATAAACTTAATTCTTTGTGGGAACGTCTCTCAGGAGTGTTATTACACAAACTGGAGGGGATCGAATCTGGGTTGGTACAAGGTCTTATCCATGTCTCATATGTGGTCTTTCTGTCGGGGTGCAATAACAGGAAGAGTAAAATGATAATACTCAACCATATGTTTCCCCTTTCGAGGTGTAGGGGCCATGCGCTAGGCCGCCGTAATTATGAACACTGAAGATTGGATGGCCGTCTTTCTTCGTATGATATTAATTAATCGAAAAACCTCCTGCCTCCTCTTCGAGAATTAATTGTTGCTTCCTAGGTACTAAATAAATGGAAAAACAGTCGCTCTGAGTAGATCGCTCTAACCATCAAACCACTACGAGCCTTATGACAGAAACAAAACTTGGCAAATTGACAAAGTCAGCTGAATTAAATTGTTTCACGTTGGGTAAACAAGAGTGGTAGACCTGTCTCCGACAATGGGAGGAGTTATGGTATCACTATCACCTCCCTCAGGCTTCTATGACAGTCTCATCTTAATATAATCATCTAGCATTACCTGACACAGAATATGATTAATATTATGAACATTCTCACTCCCTGGTGTTTGCAGGAATAAATCATAAACTGCAACGGTCCCGCGACAAGATTAAATACTGTTCGATATGGAAAATAAAACTGTGGGAGGAAGGACAAGGGAGGGGAAGGGATTGTGGGAGAGGCGAGGCGAATGAAAAACAAAGGAGCGATACAGTAACATGGTGCTAGTTGACCAACAACTGCATCTCTGAATGGTTTATAGAATTAATAAGAATAACTGATTAAAACAAATACTAGATATATTTTTATACAAAAATATTAAGTAGTCGATAAATATGGAAAATGCATGAATACAGTAGTTAATAGAAACAGATAATAATAATAAGCAAATGAGATAGTCTTGAAACTAAATCATGTTTTCCTGATAAAATATGACATCCTATTTTATGGCTAAACATGACGTGCTGGGTAAAAACTGAAATCATTTTCGGAATCAGTGACCGCTAATTACCTTGAATTAAGTGTTATTTGTTAGTCAGCAAAATTTGATGTAGGGCTGTGTTATTTACTGTATAGGTGCACTTACACATATTGTCTAATTCACGTTCTTTAGCACTATCACTTAGCCCCTCGTATATAAGCACATGGGCGGAGGATGCTTGGAGTGCATGGAAGTGGTCTGGCCTGGGCATGCAGACAAGGAATCGGACAAAGCAGAGGGTAACTGTATCACCATAATTCATGGTAGTGGCGCAACAATAACTAAATGGTTCAAGTCACGTGCTCAGTTGAGTCAGCTGATTTGTGTAGGAGAAATGGTGGGGCAAAATCCCAGAGGGCCATTCAGACAATGGAGGCAGAGCATGCAGTTTCTTAACTGCATGACATCCGGATGTCCCCGACACCCTGCCTCACCCCCGTGCTCGGACGAAGTCCGCACATTTTGGGTTAATATTACTATACAGTAGATATCTGGAGTAACAAACAGATGCGTAACATTGTAGGAGTAACTGCCCACTTCATACATGACAGGAAGTAATGTTATCCTGTCGGAGGTTTACAGACTGTCACACTTCAGAGAATACCCTTGATCGCTTTGAGGATGTAATTTCCTTTTTTTTTTTTTTTTTTTTTTTTTTTTTAAGATCACCAAAGTGTCTTATAATTATAATTACAGACAATGCATCAAACATGCTTAAAGCTTTCTCCTTAGCTGTACGTAAGTACCCTGAGAAAGAATATTATATTCTACAGGTAGAAAGATCTGATATTGGTTCAGAGAATAACTCAGAATCAGATAGTGAATATCTACATATACAAAACTCTTCAGACGGTGTATTGACTTTCCTTCTTGAACATGGCCCATGTTTTTCACACACTTTGCAGCTTGTTGTAATAGGTGGAATGAGGGAGGAAGGATTACCACATTTGTATCAAAAGTGTCTGCTCTAATAGCATACATCAGAAAATCTTCTCATGCAACAAATTTGCTAGAGCCACAGGCCAGACTGTAGGCAGCAACACCAACATGATGAAGTTCTCAAGTTAATATGATTAAGTTTATAATGAAAATTCTTGAAGAAAAGTATGACAAACTAGAGAATATTGTATCTTACCCAGTGGTGTGCAGTGGAAACGAAGAAGGACCTTCCGCAAGTGCAGTCTACAGTCCAAAGTTCACTGCTTTGTGCAAGCACAAGTGCGCAATCTAATAAGTATTTAGCTTGTGCAATGTCGCAAAGTGCAAGTGCAAACCATTTGCATATATTTGTGGGAATTACTGTAAAATATTGAGATATTTAAATAAAATAGCATACTTACTTTCTTTTATTTCAGTGGTTTCCAACCTGTGGGGTGCGCCCCCCAGGGGGGCACGAAGGGCTGCCTGGGGGGGCGCGAAGGGTTGATAAAGAAGGTAATTATATTTGAAAACTATGAATTATGTTGGAATTCAGTAATTTCTAAATATGGAGAAAATATTTCAGATATGAATAACATATCTAGTTTTCTGAATATACAAACAATTTCAAAGATTAAGAATCTATGATATTTATTGACATGTGTCAACTAGGCCAGTAAAATGCAGTATTTGAGAAAGGGGGGAGCAGGGAACGTGTCATTCAGTGAGGAGGGGCGAGAATTAGAAAAGGTTGGAAACCACTGTTTTAATTATTAGTATTTTCTATTATTTGTAATTTGCACAAGTGCTCAGTCTAATATTTAGCTTGCGCAATATTGCTAAGCACTAGCGCAAACCATTTGCTTATATTCTTGTGGGAATTACTGTAAATTATTGAGATATTTAAGTAAAATAGCATACTTACTTTTATTTATTATTATTCTATCTATCTATTGCTAGACACCTTAATCCCGTAAGGGATGGCCACTGGCCACAAACAAGCAACAAATCGCCTCCATGTCACCCTGTCCCCCACCATTTCACTGCCCTGCTCCCTGCTCAAACCCCCCTCTCTCATATACTTCTCCACTCCATCCCTCCATCCCATCCTTGGCCTCCCCCTCCCTCCACCTCACTCACATACACTCTCCTCGGTAGTCTCGCACTCTCCCTCCTCTCGATATGACCAAACCACCTCAGTGTGTTTCTCCTAACGCTTCCTATCACATCCACACCACAACAATCCTTCACTTCCTCATTTGTCAGTCTGTCTCTCCATGTAACTCCATATGCTCCTCTCAGATAACTCATTTATTTCAACAGCTCTTACTCTTGACTTCTGTCCTCCAAGAAGGTCAAAGCTTCACTTCCATACATAAGAGTTGGTATCACAATACTCTCATGTTTTTTTTTTTTTTTTTTTTTTTTAAATAACAGAACGGAGGAAGGAAAAACAAATGGAGAAAAAAAATAATCCATACACCAGATTACTGGTGTCCTCTGTTCATAAAATGTCTGTAACAGTTAGACTTGAACAGTTGTAGGTTGAAATTTGGAGGAAAACAACTCTGGGGAAGCGAGTTCCAGAGAGATGCAGTTCGGGGAATGAAAGAATTCTGATAGGCAGAAGTTCTGCAATATGGTTGAGTGACATTCCAGTCATGAGCGCTACCAGATGCCCGTGTAGCACGAGGGAAGGCATGGAGAGGTGGCACCATGGACGCAACTTCATCTGAGCATTTGCCAAAAAATATCTGTAAAATAATGCAAGGGAGGCAACATTCCTTCTTACTTGCAGGGAGGTAGTTTATATGTAATGGCAGGGTTGTTAATGATTCTAACAGCTTTATTCTGAATTTTGTCTAGTTGTCTTAATGCAACCTCTCCACAACCATTCCACAAGGGTGAGCAATATTCAAGCTGAGAGCGCACATGACTCTTATAAATTATAGCTAACTGCTCATCGGCGAAGAAGTTACGGACTCTGTACAATAATCCAAGTTTCTTTGAGGCGGTTTTAGCAAGTGATCTGACATGAGAGGTCCAGCTGAGGGCACTGTTAAGTGAGACACCAAGAATTTCAATACTTTTGGAGATGGGAACATTAGTAGCACTGAAGGTAATGTACGAATCTGGCAATATCTGTCTATTAGTAAACTGTATATATTTAGTTTTACTAGCATTAAAAGAGACAAGGTTGTTTTGTCCCCATTCACTGATTGTAGATAGATCTTGATTTATGGAGATGGCTGTATTGAGCTGAGAGGTAGAGATATTAGACTTTGCAAATGGATGTCTGAGTGTGAATGAACTATGTAGTGTTGAGTCATCTGCATATGAGTGAATGGGATTGTGAGTGACAGATAAGAGATCATTAATATGAACCAGAAATAGGGTTGGCGCCAGAACTGATCCCTGCGGCACGCCGGCGTTAATTGAGTGGAAATTCGAATATACATCATCTACTTTTACTCTTATTTTCCTGTCACTAAGATAAGAAGAAATCAAAGGAACAAAAGACGTTAGTCCATAGCAAGGGAGTTTGGACCGCAGGGAACGGTGCCATACTCTGTCGAAAGCTTTAGAGATATCAAGAGCTACTGCATGAGTTTCTCCAAAAAGATCAATTGATTGATGGATGGTATGAGTTAAGAGATTGAGTATGTCAATGGTTGATCTTTCGTGGCGAAAACCGTATTGTCTATCATTAATTAAGTTGTTGGATTCAAGATGTTTAACAATATGCTTATTAATTAAAGTTTCAAATACCTTACCAAGAGAAGATGTGATAGCTATTGGTCTGTAATTGGAGGGGTCAGACGAACTTCCTTTCTTCGGAACTGGGTGGATATTGGCTTCTTTCCATGAATTTGGGAATAAAGAAGTACGTATGCATAGTCTGAATAATTTAGCTAGGACAGAGGCAAGTTCAGGGGAACACTTTTTCAAAACAATTGGCGGAATTCCATCTGGACCTGGAGCTTTGTTGGTAGGTAAATTGTCTAGGATGGATTTTACAAATCTTGTCTGTATTTTAAGTGGGGCAATTTCGGGAGAATCAAGTTCCAGTACTGAGACATTCTGGCTGGTATCATCTATTGTAGAGTTTCTTGCAAAGGTACTAGCAAAGATATCTGCTTTCCCACGTGGGTCATTTGTAATATTGCCATCTGAGTGAGTGGGCGAGCTGCAGAACGGAGGGACAGGGAAACAAAGGTGTGATGTTGCCAGTTTTACTTTTATCTTCATTTTCGCAAGACGTTTTATTTAATAATTCAATATAGATATACAATAGCATGTGTAATTCCTTACAAGATCATTAAAACATATTTATTAAGTCAAATATCCACAGCCTAATAAATTATTAGGCTGTGGATATCTGATTTAAATAATATGTTTTATTGATTTTTATAAGGACTAGCATATGCTACTCTTAATAAATAATGAATTTTTCATCTATTATTATTTACTACTAATAATAATTTAAAAAATATTAAAATAAATTATCTCTGTTGAAGCATTTTAAGAAATGCTACTACCCTCCGTTCCTCCCGCCTCCCCCCAGCAATCCAGAGCTCTCGTGACCCGCTTGAGCCTCCCCCATCCCTTGTCCAGACATTAGGGAAGCTCCTAACAGGCGTGCAAGGTAGGTGGACAAGCGCAACTAAATTTGCACTTGTGCACCTTCCTTTTCATGTGCAAAAGCTCAATATTGCACATGGTCTCGTGCAGTGCACAATGCACAAATTATATTCACCAGAGCACAACGGTGCACAATTGCGCTTTGCGCAAGTGTTTGCGCACCTGTGTAGCACTGATCTTACCCTTCTTATCAGGATTGGCCTGTGCTTATTGAACTGGTAGCAATCTTGGCACCATTTGCTGAAGCAACCAATATAGCTCAAGCTAAGAACATTGTCACAACTTGCTATGTCATACTTTGTGTCCTAGGCCTGAAATCTGAAATGAATAACATGCATTCAAAGAACAACAGTCATCTTGTACTGGAAATCAAAAAGTCAATACAAACTAGACCGACACCTAATAAAAACATTCTGTCTTCTGATTGGCTAGAGCCTTAGACCCCGGGTCCAAACTTAATTGGTGTATTAATAATTCAGGTCCACGTGACTTTAAACGCAGGCTGTTAAAACATAAAACTGAAAAGCTGCAATGATGTACTGCATCTGAAACAGTAAATTCACAGAAAGAATAAGATATACACTCTTCCCCAGCCCCAAGTAAAATAAGAAGAGACTATCTTTATAGACCTGCAGTGAAACTACTGCAGGCAATTAAATTTAAAAATTTCTCTCTTTGAAACTCATAGAATATGTGATATAGTTTTATTAAAATGTCTCCTTGGGCCCTGTTTACACGAGCCATTTTTAAATGCGGCGTCTACCTCCAGGGAAATGCGGTGGTAGACGCTGTGTTTCCCTGGTGGAAATATTAACCACATGAAAACCTCAAACCGCTGAACAAATGCACAGTAGGAAGGGATATGTTGGATCGCATGTTTGGACCAGCAGTTGAGAAAAACACGCGGTAGCATGTGTACGGTCCAATACACAATCATTGTCTTTGCTAACGCTCATTAGGAAACATGCATTTGGAAACACCTCGTGTGAACAGGGCCTTATAGTCGAAACCGAAAATCGCCTAAATGTTAGCTGATGCATCAGCTGACATAACAGCTGGCATGTTAAATCGACTCAAATTTTCCAACCGAGCAACTTTGTATTTCACAAGATAATGCTCAGAGCTATTCAAGAGCCAATATTCGAACTTTCCTTCAAGGAGAAAGAAAGAGATCCCCCAGGTGTACCACTTATAGACCTATTGACTTTGCCACAGGTAAAAAGTCAACTGTGTAGTTTTATTGTCACATCTACTTAACCAGTTCTGTCAGCTTCATCACCTGTGGAAGCAGAACTGAAAAACTACTTAGAGAGCCCCTGCACCTGGGAAGACAGCAGCCCATTGCAATTCTGGAAAGCTAACGAGACTGATTACCCATACCTGACAGGACTAGCCTAGCGCTATCTGTTTGAACCTCCTTTGCTCCAGTGGAGCACACATTTAGTATTGGAGGGAAGATGCTGTATGCAGGAGTGAATGTTGTTGGCTCAGTGATAAGCCATTTTGAGATGTTAATGTTCATTATGAGCAATGGACATTTGTCAGAGGCATAACATTCTCAGTATGCTTTGTGGATGGAAAATTAATTGCACTTTTAACCCTCCACATCCCAACAAATTTTTCACCAATCCCCCCCCCCCCAATCCCAGCAGACTTTTAAAAAAATTGGGGGGGGGCTAAAACCTCCACTTTTTATGAGAAACATCGAAAATTCGGAAAGTGCTCAGTTGAGTTTAGAAATACCAATACAGGTAACAGTACCCTCACCTTGGTACCGTATTCTCTCAGGCCAGACTCCAGAGAAGACGTTTTCTTGGGAGGGGTACCTATTCCAAACCACTCATTATATGTAAATATGTATTTATTTGGTGCAAATTTATATGTAGTACAAGAGTATATTGGTTATCACACAATACTATAGGCAATATCAGTGTTGTTCACTCACCAAACACATCAACATATGGCACCTTCCTTTACAATGTTACCACCTCATCACTTCTGCTTGTTTCTTCCTTTGTCCTTCACCCCAGGAATCACTTTTGCCTTGAATTTCGTCATTGGAGAGACCGTGGTGCAACATGTCTTTACTGGCCAGGTCACTGCTAACAGGTGAGTTACCGAGAAAATGGTGTGCAAGGGGGGGTACGGGTGGTCAGGTGGAGCAAGGCATTATGCCCACCTGACGTTGGGTAGAGGAAGGTCTCCCACATATACTTACCAAAAATCACCCGTGAAACTTGACAAATGTGCAAATGACGGACCTTGCAATTGCAAAACCTATGGATACGTCGTCGGGTGTCACCGTGACAAAATGTGGCAATGTATCAATACCTTGTCAGGATGCCTCAGGTCAAAATGTTATACTTACAAAAGTAATACTGTATTTTCTCAAGATACAAGTTTTCAGTTAATATCCCAGCATCATGTAGTTTTCATGCATAACTGAAATTTATCCTTAACCTGCCGACTCCCATTGATGTATATATATGTCCACACGTTTTAGTCACTGTGACTCCCGTTGACATGTATAAACGCGCAGCAATCGCAAGGTCCCTAACTTGGACAATTTTCAAATTTTGCGCGTGATTCTCGGTACATATACACAGGACACCTTCCTCTACAAGATGCCAGGCAGGGTCAATGCCTTACCTTGCATGACCTCCCCCCCCACGCCATTGTCTTGGCAATTCACCTGTTCCCAGTCACCTGGCCATTTAAGACATGTTGTGCCACGGTACGAAATTCCAGATCAGAGTGATTCCCCAATTGATGACAATGTGGAGGACAAAGTTTACATAACATTGGAGGAGGAAACAGTCAGAAATAGTGATCAGGTAATGTCGCCAAAAAAGGTCAGGTATGTTGATGTTTCGTGAGTGAAACAATGCTTATATTGCCTATATTACTGTGTGAAAACCAATATACTCTCGTACTACATATAAATTCGTACCAAATAAATATATAAATACTGTTTATGAGTGGTGTGGAATAGTTACTCTCCCATAGAACTCGTTTTCTTTGGAGCCACCCTGATAGAAAACACAGTAAGCTAAGAGGTAATGCTACCTGTATAGAGTATTTTAAACCTCAGGTGAGCGATTTCTCTATGAAGTTTCGATGTTTCTCACCAAAAGCGGAGGTTTGAGCCAAAAAAAACATTCTAAAATTGGTCGGGATTGGGGGGGGGGGCAGTGGTGGAAAATCGGTCGGGACAGGGCAGGTTAAATCCTTTTTTTAATTGCCTTCCATAAGTTCTTGGCTACGTTTCCATGAAATTTGAAATAGATGCACAATATCACCATTTAGGATCACAAAACTGGCATTATTAAAACAAAATATCCTTAAAACACTGACGAAAAAATGCAAATCCTATAAGATTAGACAACTAGAGACTTGGCTTAGTATGAAATCTCATATTACAGTTCTATTGTAACTAGCCTACTAGAAAATGCAAACTACACTGCAACTGCTATGATTAAGTTTGATATCCTGGTACAGAATACTGGCACTAGTCACGAAAGCATTATCTCTGCATAACTTTAGTACGGTACCAGGCTGATCTGTAGCTAGAAGTTATTTTTTAAACAAAATGTTCATGAATATTCATCAATATTTTCTTAAAGAATTCGTATTTGCATATGAATTCAAAGTATTTCTTTACATTCGTAATCAAATTCGTAGAAATATGAAGTATCGTTTGCTTATTAGAAAGCTTAACTCTTGTATTCACTCAATCCCTGACAACAAAGAAAGGCAAAACAAGGAAAAGCCAGAGGGATGTAAGAAATTAATACAAAAAAAAGATAATGGAACACAGGAAACTAACATCGTATCTCATAGAAGTGGAGAGGGAGAATTAAAACACAAACAGAGAGAGAAAAAAAAAGGTACCTATTTACTTATTGTGTAGCCACAATAAGGAACTATTTATAGTATGTAATGTATGGTATGAAATTCTGGAATCATTAAACATATGCAAGTCTGTGACCTTTAAAAGCAGTTCAAGGTCATTCATAGTTGGAACATGTACCATACTTAGATTAACCTAAGGTCTTTTGTAATATCAACAAGATCTGAAGCACAGGTGTGGAAGAACGCAAGAGTACATTTTACAGTTTGTTTCAATAACTGGCTAACTGTATGTTTTACTGTAACCATATTCCTTCCAGATAATAAGAGGGACCACAACTATATTCGTGTAAAGTTACAGCTTTACAGAGTTTGTGGTTTTCTCTAAAAATGTGACAAAGAAAACTCTGAGCAGATTTGAATTCAGTACTTTCCACTAGGCTAACTGGTAAACAATTCAGCAAAAAAATTCAGCCAACTTTTTATCAAAAGATTTTCAACCAAATAATTCTCAGTTAGTTTCTGAGATATTTCAATTTCAAATGTGCAGTTTTAGCACCAAGAATGAGTATATGACCTTCAAAAATAGGTCAAGGCCATTTATATTTGGCACAGGTAGGCCTACTTGGGTTACTCTAGAGTACCTTCCTGTTCAATATCATCAAGCTCTAAGAAAAGAAGATGCAAAGGTGCAAAGAATAATAAATACTAGTTACCTATATACTTGTGTAGCCACAATAAGGAAGCTTTGCCATAACTATTTATGGTATTAATTGTCTTTGTAAGCAGGCGTACATTTTACATTTGTCTAAATAACGGGCTAACTGTATGCTTAACTGTAACCACAATCCTTTCAGATAAGGAAAAGGACCACAGCTATACCGTTCTTCTGTAAAGTTACAGCTTTTTTGGTTTTTCCCTAAAACATGTTACAAAGAAAAAACTGAGCACATTGAATGCGGTACTTTTCACTTGGCTAAACGGCAAAATGTTCAGCCAAAATTCTCAGCAAAAGTTTTAATCATAGGATTTTCAACCAAATAACTGTATCTTAATTAGTTTCTGAGATATATCAGTTTCAAGTATGCAATTTTTGCACCAGAAATGAGTATATGACCTTCAGAAATAGGTCAAGGTCATTCATAATTGGCACAAGTTCTTGGGTTTCCCTGGGTATGTTGCTGTATAATATCATCAACAGCTAAGAAAAAAGTACAAGGAAAATAATAATATTTACCAAAACAATAAGCTTAGACATATATATGGCGAAGCTTAATAATACGAAAACAATAAGTTTCGCCATTTGTATGGTGAAGCTGAATCAACAAGGAACGCTCACACAGTGAAACACCCACGTCGATTAGTTGGTCTGAGGGCTGAACATAAGAATTTGTTCTTTAACAGACTGCACTCAAATTGAGTTCACTCCAGCTTGATTCTTAATATTTCGACCAGCTTGGATATAAGTCCTTCGAAACCTAGCTGTCTTTTCCCAATATCAACTATCTTCATTTTGTACTGTCCGTCAGTCCTTTTACCAAATCTGGTCCAAAATGAGTAGAAACTGATTTCTCTCTCTCTCTCTTTTCCCCAAGAGTTTCCAGCTACTGGTGTAAAGTGTCTAGCTCGTTTTGGTATTTGGTTTAGCTTCCAGTCCTTAGAAAACATCAGCTGTACCTCGGGAAGCCTGAAGAAATTGTGTGTGTGTGTGTAAATGTGAATGGAATTTTACTGATTTACCACGAGACCCGCAGACACGACAAAACAACCCGTTAAAACTGATAGACCAATTCTCTAACAGAAGGTGCAAGTGGTGGCATGTGAAGGTGTAAGCTATGTAGCAGGACTTGGGACCCTAAAGGAACGTGATAATAAAGACTAAGCCTGAGGTGGACGGTTCAGAGATAAAGTTCTGGCAGTTCACCAAGTAGACGGACAACCACAAATCTCACACAGCTTGACGAGATGTGAGGTGGCATGCAGGCGGACCATAATTGAGCCTCAGAACCAGCGGCAGAGGAGGCAGTAAAGTAAATGATCAAGAAAATAACACCAGAGAGAAGCGCATAGGCAACATCCGGCCATTATACCCCGCCAGATGCGGTCACTTGCCAGATATGGGCAGGGCAGCGGAGGTGTGGATGCCAGTGAATATTCGGGTGAGGGGGTAGGAGAGGGCTGTTGTGAGGTAGGAGAGGGCTGGGGTGAGGTTAGAGAGGGTTGAGGTGTGGGCGTGGGTGGGGACCGAGGTGTGGGCATGGGTGGGGTTAGCTTCCCCTTCTCTCCATGCCTCCGACCCTTTCAACGTTTTTCACGCTTTCTGCCCTTTTCACCACCGCCACCCTGTTCCTCCTGCTCCCACCCTTCTTGCTGGTCCCAGCCATCTTCCTGGAACCAGCCCTCCTGCTGGGACCAGTCCTCCTGCTGGTCCCACCCGTCCTGCTGATCCCAACCTTCTTGCTGGGACCAGCGTTCTTGCTGGGACCAGCCTTCGTGCTGGAACCAGCCCTCCTCCTGGGACCAATCTTCTTCCTGATCCCAGCCCTGCTGCTCCGACCAATCTTCTTGCTGGGACCATCCCTCCTGCTGGGACCAATTTTCTTGCTGGGACCAGCCCTCCTGCTGGGACCAATTTTCTTGCTGGGACCAGCCCTCCTGCTGGGACCAGTCTTCTTGTTGGTTCAAGCCTGTTAGAGGTTGAGTGTGGTGAATTTTTCTTTGTTTTTTCACTGTCATTTTTTCTGAAGCTCTAATTACGCTGTTGTAAAGGATAGTGAGCATAGATTAGTCTACAACTACTGGGGTTGAAGAGGATGGGAAGGAGACTAGTACACACACACACACACACAAAGGAGGCAGTCAAAGGAGGCAGATGTGCGACATCGGCGCTCCGTACCGAACCAACACGGCCAGTGGCATTACCTAAATTAGTGTCTTTGTATGAATCAAGCTCTATACCAGGTTAGACTAAATGATTTTTCATTATTAAAAGAAAAAAAAATAATAAGAAGGTTAAACAAGATTTTTTCAAACAGAAAAGACAACCAAGACGAAAGAATGCGCTCAGTCAGCTGAGGTTTGTTTACAGTAGCACGGGGAATGTAAGTACATACTCTGTACTTTCAGTATTGCAAAATGGATACATACTTTAGAAAAGCAAATTTGGAAAAGAAAAGGGATAAAGGTAGAAAGCAAAATGATGATTTCTACCAAGAACTGGTTGAAGTGGAGACACACAACAGACTGGTTGAACATGTACACAAACTAGAAATGGCTTTCAAAAATGAAATTGATGAAATAAAGAAGCAGATGCACTTGCAAAAGGAAGAAATAGAAAAACTAGGAAGGGAGCCCAACAAGAAAGACACAACCATCAGTGAACTAACAGTGGAATTGAGTACACTTAGGAAGAAAATGAGTGAAATGGCAAGTACAGTAGTCAATCACGAGAGTGTTATGGAAGAGTTCAAAAATGACACAGAGACAATTAGGCAAGTAAGCAGTCTGATAGACCAAAGCAGTGATACTGAGGAGAAGATAACACAGGTGAATGAAGCTGTGCAAAGCTACAAAAATGATGTGGAAACCACGTATGCTGAAGTGGTGAAAGTAAAGAAAGACTTAGAAACAAGGGTGGAGGAAAAAAGCATTAAACAGGTAGTGAAAAGAATAATCCAAAACTATCCAAAGTTAGTCAAATCTATAGTATTCACTGGTATAGAAGAGGAAGAAGTAAAAAACAAGATCACAAGAGACAAAAAGGAGATGGCAAATGTAATGAGCTTACTGAAAGAAATATCAGAGGAAATCTGTAGTAAAGACATAGAGGAACATAAAAGGTTAGGGAAATACGAGAAAAGCAGGACAATACCTTTAAAGGTGACTTTCCAGAGTGTAAACACTGTGGAGGAGATACTAAAAAATGCAAAGAATCTTATGGAAATAGAGGAGTTCAAAAATGTATGGATAAAAAGATGCCTAACACAAGAGGAACTGGAATTACTGAAAGAGAAAAGGGAGGAAGCAAAAACAAAAAATGAGGGAAGATCAGAAGAGGAGAAGAAGAAATTTTTTTACAAAGTAATAGGATTGCAGGTACGAAAGTGGTACACAAACAGGATGGAATAAAAAGGAGGAAGATTGTAAAACCATGTCATGACAAGTATATAAACAAGATGATAAAGTTGATGTACTCAAATGTGGATGGAATGGTATCTAAATTACTAGAGATGAATGATAATGTCAGAGAAAATGAACCACAAATAATATGCCTAACTGAAACAAAATTAACACTAAGGATATCCAATGACATACTAAACTTAGAGGAATACAATATATGTAGAAGAGACAAATTTTAAAAAAGGAGGAGGAATTATAATATTAACTAAGAAAAATCTAAAAGTCAATGAAATAAAACTAGATATACCATCACAAGTAGAACTGATTGCAGTAGTGATCAACACATCTGAAGGGAAAGTAATTGTAGCCAATTTGTAGATGCCACCCAGATCAAACACATGGGAAAGAGACGAATATGAGGACCTGGCAGAGAGTACAATTCAGAGTTTAAGATCATTACTACATAAAATGGAAGAGAAATCGGAAAGAATTATACTAACTGGAGATTTTAAAACAAATATAAATTGGAATACTCTAGATATAATTAGCCAAGAAAGCTGTTGGGACCAAAAGCTCCTGGATCTCGTGCAAGAGTTTTTCCTAACGTAACATGTGAGGGAAACCACCAGAAAAAGAGGACTCGATGTACCTTCAGTGCTAGATCTAATATTTACTAGGCAAGAAAATGATATTGACAGTTTAATATATCACCCTCCACTCGGCAAAAGCGATCATGCAGTACTAAATTACAACTTCAGGATAGCATATGACATAGTTAACAGCAATGAAAGTTACAAAAAGAGCCTAAACTATAAAAAGGGAAATTATCAAGACCTAAAGAAGTATTTCTTAGAAGTTAATTGGGAAAATGAGCTTAGAGGACAAGATTTAAATGCTGTATATAAAAAAGTCTGTGAATTTTATGAAATAGGAGTCCAGAAGTACATCCCACAGCACAAAGAAGTAGATAAGAAAATACAGAAATGGTTCAATACAGAATGTAAAAAATCAAAAGAAAGAAGAGATTTGTTGTGGAATAGATACAGAAGACACAATAGTGAAAGGGCATATAATAATTACAAACAGGCAAGAAACGATTATACAAGAATAAGGGGGGAAGCCCAAAAACAGTCTGAGGAGGATATAATAAATAAAAGTAGTGATCAACCAAAGCTGTTTTACAGCTATATCAGAAGCAAAACCAAAGTAAAAGATATAATACAATCCATTAAGGACGAGGGAATCACTTATACACAAGAGAAAGATATTTGTGAAGCACTAAATAAGAATTTCCAATTAGGTTTTACAGAAGAAAAAAATTTTGAGAGGGACTATGTGGAACATGCATGTCCACACATACTACCAGATATACAAATAGCAGAAAAAGTAATACAGGAGGAGTTAAGTAAATTAGACAAGAGGAAAAGCAAGTGGTCCTGATGAAATTTCATGTTGGGTACTACGAGAATGTGCAAAGGAGTTAAGTAAACCATTATTTTTAATTTTCAAGAAATCCTTGAGTCAAGGTAAACTACCTGATATTTGGAAAACAGCAAATATTGTCCCCTTATTCAAGAAAGGAAATAGACAAAATCCACTCCACTACCGACCAGTATTACTGACCAGTGTTGTAAGCAAGGTATTAGAAAAGCTTATAAGAAAAGCTTGGGTAAATCATCTAGAAGAACACAGTGTGATAACAGAAAGACAGTTTGGTTTCAGAAAAGGAAAGTCATGTGTAACTAATCTGTTGAGCTACTATGACAGAGTAACAAACACAGTACAGGAAAGAGAAGGATGGGTGGACAGTATCTATTTAGATTTCAAGAAAGCTTTTGACACAGTACCACACCAAAGACTTTTATGGAAACTGTACCGTCAAGGAGGAATTCGAGGCAAACTGTTTTGTTGGATGCAAGATTTCCTCATAAAAAGAAAAATGAGAACAGTACTAAGAGGAAACTACTCATCATGGAAAGAAGTGACTAGTGGAGTACCACAGGGTTCAGTGCTGGCACCAATCATGTTTTTAGTGTATATAAATGATATAAACAGTAACTCTGGAAATGAGAGCTATCTGAATATGTTTGCAGATGATGCAAAAATACAAAGGAGAATTACTAACATAGACTCTTGTAAAGAGCTACAAGAAGAATTAAATAAACTTCATGAATGGAATAATACATGGCAAATGGAATTCAATGTGGACAAGTGTCATGTAATCAAGTTTGGTAAAAGTGGAAAAAGACCTGATTGGGATTATAAGTTAGGAAATAAAACCCTATACACATCAGAAAGAGAGAAGGACCTAGGTATGATTATCAATAACAGACTATCTCCGGCTGACCACATCAGCGAGAAGGTACGGAACATGTATACACTGCTTGCAAATATGAGAATAGCATTCACAAACATAAATGAAGACATGCTAAGAAGGATAATAACATCATTCATTAGACCAACCCTGGAATATGCATCAGTAGTCTGGAGTCCTCATCTCAAAAAACATAGACAAGATTGAAAAAGTTCAAAGGGCCGCTACAAGATGGATACCAAGCTTAAGGGACCTAAGCTACGAAGAAATACTAAATAAACTGAATCTACCAACACTACAGGAGAGAAGGAAAAGAGGTGACATGATAATGCTATATAAGTGCATATCAGGGAAGGAGAAAATAGACATAAATGATTACTTAACATATGGAGAAGCATCAGCAAGAGGACACTGCAAAAAACTGCACAAGAAAAGAGGTGATAAAGACGTAAGGAAATTCAATTTCCCAAACAGAGCAATTGATCAATGGAATGCACTACCGAATGAAATAGTGTGTGCCTAAACAATTCACAAATTTAAGGATATGTATGATAAATATGGTTTAAGACACGGGACAGTACGAGCTTGAATCATTCCTGTAAAGATACAATTAGGTAAGAACAATTAGGTAAGAACACACACACACACACACACACACACACAGCTCTGCCCCACTACATATTGCTCTATCCTCATACAAACACAATAATCATATTGCAGCAAGAGAGATGGGGCAGCTTTCTTCAGTACTCGTTGGTTTCTCGGCCTTCTAGTGCCAAGTAATCGATACTTCGTCATCTATGAAATAATGTTCAGTGAAGTGTATAGAACAGATGAATGCATTGTCTGGATTCACTCTGACGACAAGCATTTATCCAATTCTCTCTGTATGTTTCCTTATTTTGTTTTGTGTGTGTGTGCCTTTTGTCTTAGGTTTGGTGTTAAGACAACCATATTCAAAACAGTTAATTGGCTATTTATGGATTACATGAATATATGACACAAACGAAAACTAACATCAGAGTAGGCAGAATTCTATACCTGGACACAAATGAGAGCGGGATACACTCAGGTAAGGGAGAGGCGAGAGAGGCGTTATGATCTCCGCCATCTCCCTAGGGACCTGCGCATCGCCTCACCTGCAATATTGGGCTGTGGCTCGTGCATATTTGGGTGCGTATTCTTGTTCGGTAAAGTGGGTCGCTAGCATTTCTTCCTCGGCGATTTATTTTTGGATCCGGCTGGTTAATATCATTCTGTACCTTACTTATGCAGAGTACGGCGATATTAGAATTATTTATGGAACATAAAAAATGATAGTAACGTGTAACAAGCAAAATAAATCGCTTAGGAAGAGGTGTTTGGGAGCTTTCTTAGCCGACGAGAATAAGGACCTTACCACAGTGATACATGCATATATACATACACAAACAAACAATATGTATACGTACTTGCACACATTCATACTTACATACATACATACATACATCCATAAACAAGCATTCAATATATGTACAGTCGTCAGCATAAATTCGCTGCAAGTCTACTCGTGTGATGTGAGTCCTTTTGTCTGGCAACAGTGTAAGGGGGTCTAGCTGCCACGTAGACTTTTATACACTTTAACGACGTGTTTTTTAAAAGTGGTACTAGAGGCTGGCTAGAGTACAATATTATGTATACCGTATTTAATTACTATAAAAAAAGTGCAAGAGCTGACAGAATGTTATGAAACGACGGACGAGCGTAATACTCCGACATCCCTCATAACCGTGTCTAAACTCCCTTCCCCTCTCTCCTCCTTTCTCCTCCTGATGTCCCCCCATCCCTCCTTCCCCCTCCTATTCTCAAGTCACATTCATGCCTCTCCACTTTCTCCTCTCCCCGATCTCTCAACCTTCATTCATTTATCGACGGCACTAACCCGACTGGTGCATCATAATTCTCTCTTGACAGTTTACTAAACCAATACTGTCCATTGCTCAAGTGCTCGAAATGCTTTAATAAAATGTATCCAAGGCTAATCACCAATATTCCTTCCTGTCCTAATCCCATTCTCACCCTCCCCGTCTGATTCCCACTCGTTTTATTCCAGTTGTCATTCTTTTCTCCACCCCTTGCCACTACCAACAGCCG
This sequence comes from Coenobita brevimanus, assembly GCF_032717465.1. NCBI lineage: Eukaryota > Metazoa > Arthropoda > Malacostraca > Decapoda > Coenobitidae > Coenobita > Coenobita brevimanus. Next base: position 9,542,084 of record NC_137031.1, read on the forward strand.
CTAGATACAGAAACGTTTGAGGTCTCGTTCTTGTGATGTATTCCTTACTGTGTGTGTGTGTGTGTGTGTGTGTGTGTGTGTGTGTGTGTGTGTGTGTGTTTAGTGAGCCTGATAGTTGGTGGCTATTATTTCAGTAGGCGAAATTAAACAAACATTTGTGCCCATTCCTCCTACTTCCTCTCTCTCTCTCTCTCTCTCTCTCTCTCTCTCTCTCTCTCTGTCGTTCCAAGGAAAATGTTCCCATCCTCCTCATACTGTTCACTGATTCATGAAGCAGGATCAGACCCATCATGTTTCGAACTACTGCATCACGTTTGGAGTAAAGAGTGGGTGAAAAAGACTGAGGCATGGCAAGATACTCTCGAATGTAAGGAGCTAAAAGGTTACAGGAATAGACAAGAAATGAAGAAAACTGCAGTTCCTTACGTAGATCTGCGCCGTGGTTAAGGTAGACAGGGTGCGGAGAGAGGGGAGTGGAAATGAAGGAGCATGGGGGGGGGGGTTGAGAGGTAGGGTGGGGAGGGACATGGGGTGGGTACGAGGGAGAGAGCAGAAGTTTTATCACTCTACAGTACAACATTCTTCTGTCGTCTTTTGCTCATTTTTGTGCTAATCAGATATAAAGACTATTGCATTCTGGGCGATTTATAGCATTAATTCTTACAAAACACGTCTTTAAAGCGTAAAAAAGCCTGTGTGGCAACTAGTTCCTATACACTGTTGCCAGACAAAACAACCACATCACACGAGCAGGCTTGCAGCGAATTTGTGCTGACGACTGTACATACATATGCAAATGACTCAACTCTACATAGTTCATTCACACTCAGACATCCATTTACAAAGTCTAATATCTCTACCTCTCAACTCAGTACAGCCATCTCCATAAATCAAGATCTATCAACAATCAGTGAATGGGGACAAAACAACCTTATCTCTTTTAATGCTAGTAAAACTAAATATATACAGTTTACTAATAGACAGATATTGCCAGATTCGTACATTACCTTCAGTGCTACTAATATTCCCATCTCCAAAAGTATTGAAATTCTTGGTGTCTCACTTAACAGTGCCCTCAGCTGGACCTCTCATGTCAGATCACTTGCTAAAACCGCCTCAAAGAAACTTGGATTATTGTACAGAGTCCGTAACTTCTTCGCCGATGAGCAGTTAGCTATAATTTATAAGAGTCATGTGCGCTCTCAGCTTGAATATTGCTCACCCTTGTGGAATGGTTGTGGAGAGGTTGCATTAAGACAACTAGACAAAATTCAGAATAAAGCTGTTAGAATCATTAACAACCCTGCCATTACATATAAACTACCTCCCCTGCAAGTAAGAAGGAATGTTGCCTCCCTTGCATTATTTTACAGATATTTTTTGGCAAATGCTCAGACGAAGTTGCGTCCATGGTGCCACCTCTCCATGCCTTCCCTCGTGCTACACGGGCATCTGGTAGCGCTCATGACTGGAATGTCACTCAGCCATATTGCAGAACTTCTGCCTATCAGAATTCTTTCATTCCCCGAACTGCATCTCTCTGGAACTCGCTTCCCCAGAGTTGTTTTCCTCCAAATTTCAACCCACAACTGTTCAAGTCTAACTGTAACAGATATTTTATGAATAGAGGACACCAGTAATCTGGTGTATGGATTTTTTTTTTCTCCATTTGTTTTTTCCTTCCTCCGTTCTGTTATTAAAAAAAAAAAACATGGACTCCTTCATAGATACATACATACATACACAAACATACACTATATCTACATACATGCGCACATTAATACATTCAAACATACATACATAATACATACATACGTGCATATACTGTAAGTTAAGTACACGTGCATACATACATACATACATGGAAACATGCAAACCACCTCATACCTACATACATACACACACACATACATGATAAATAAGAGCAATGTTTCTCGAGATGACTTCCTTTGCCTTCTACTAAGATTTCTGACACATTAAAAAAAAAATCATGTGTATAGTGTAAACATATTAACAGAATTTATTTCTGGGAGAGAGAGAGAGAGAGAGAGAGACTATGTCGAAAGATGTATCGCTAAGAAGACGTAGAAGAGAGGATTATGGACTTGCATCAAATTCTCTTCTCTCTCTCTCTCTCTCTCTCTCTCTCTCTCTCTCTCTCTCTCTCTCTCTCTCTCTCATGTCCTCTTTACTGTGGTATACGGAACAGGAAGGATCAGGGGCAGGAGAGCAACTCATTCCGGCTGGATCATGCACTAGCCAGGAGGAAGACGGAAGGGAGGGGGAGGAAATGAGAAGAAGAAGAGAAAAAAATGAGGAAAAGGGAAGGGAGGAGATAAGGAAAAGAAAGATGAGGAAGGACAGATGACAAGGATGGAAGAGGGGGTGGAAGACAAGACAGACGGAAGGGAAAAAAAAGATATAAGGAAGATGGAAGGTCACAAAGAGGTTTAGTGACAACGACGGGAGGAGTGGAGGAGTGACAAGGAAGGAGGAAGGGAGGAGGGAAAGAGAAGGAAGGAAAAGAAAGGAAGGAGGAAAAAGGAAGAAAGAAGGAATAGAGAAAGAAGAACGAAGAGGAACGGAATGGGGTACTGAAGATGGGGGAGAGGGAAAAACAGGATGACAATAAACTGAAGACAGACGGAGATGAAGGGAGGAGGCAAGAGAAGAATGAACGACCAGGAATAAGGATTCAGGGAAAGAACGGAGAAATCGGAAGAGAGCAAAGGAAGACTAGCAGAAGGAAGAAAGGAAAGAAAAACAGAGGGATGGATGGAACGAACGACGGCCAGAAATCAAGGGAAGGATGAATAGGGAAGTTGGCGTAACAAAGACGAGTGCAAGAAAACAGGAAGGACGAGCTGACAGAAAAATTACGAATTGGACAGGCCAAGGGCAGACAGATGCATAAAAAGGAAAGGACAGACACCAACAGAAGACGAAAAGGAAATACACAGGTGAATGAAAGGAGAGAAACGGGAGGATGAAAGGACAGAAAGAGAAGGAAAGAGAAAGGAACGACATACAGAGACGGAAGGAGGTAAAGCAGGGGCGGTGGCAGGTGAGAGAGAAAGACAGACAGATGTGAATTAATGGAGGAGGAAGAAGGATTGCCGGGTAACCCAGCTCTGGACAGACATACCACAAGGGACAGCGGTTGGTTGGACAGGCCGACTCGCAGTCTTGGTAGAAACATTAACGGCTTCTACATTATTGACTCTGCTCTGCTCCTCTCTCTCTCTCTGTGTGTGTGTGTGTGTGTGTGTGTGTGTGTGTGTGTGTGTGTGTGTGTGTGTGTGTGTGTGTGTGTGTGTGTGTGTGTGTGTGTGTGTGTGTGTGTGTGTGTGTGTGTGTGTGTGTGTGTGTGTAGGAATTTGTTGGATCATCGTGTTAATACTGAGGCAAACAACAGCTGGTGATGGATTGGTGGCTGGATAGTTGGGTGGATGTGGGAAACAGGTCTGTTGGAGAAGAGGACCATGAGGTTAATTGGTCTGTGGTTGTTTAATGTCTGTGTGGGAAAATAGGTCCACAGGGAATAAGTCCTTGGGGGAAATGAGGCCAAGTGGAAATACAGATTCAGAAACATAAGAACCATGGTAGGAAACGGGTCTAAGTTTGGCTTATGTATTGTCCCCTTGTTAGACAATAGGTTCATGAGGGAAAAATGGTCCATGAGGAAAATACGTCCAAGACTGGATGTAAATGAAAAGCGTCCATGATTGAGAGTTGGTCCATGGATGACAGTTTGTTAATGGAAGATAGAGGAAGATACGCCCGAAGGTAAGAACTGATCGGAGCAGGAACAGGTCACTAGGAAACAACAGGTCAGTGAAGGGTTGATCCCCAGGGGCAGTAGCCGAACACTGTCTTGTGTGCGAGTTACTGTTAAAACTGAGTAGACGAAGGTGTAGGCAAGACCGAGTTTCTGATGAGCAGCTCTAACTCACTTGTCGAGAGAGAGAGAGAGAGAGAGAGACAGAGACAGACAGACAGACAGAGAGCAACCCCACAATCTCCATTCTACAACCCTTTGATCCTCCGTCTGACTGTTTTATTTGACATCAATGAGTTGTCTTGGAAGGCGAACCAAACAGCGTCTTGGATTTTCACCTTTTCAGTACAATGATTCTCTCTCTCTCTCTCTCTCTCTCTCTCTCTCTCTCTCTCTTACTCTTCATACACACATTGACAGAGTGAAAGCAAAAGTTCAAAGTACTATGAATTATTACTAATGCCTTGCTAGTAGTAAATGGGGTGAAGAGGGGGGGGGGAAGCAGAATACATGATGTTGATGATGATGATGATGATGGTCATTGTGGTGATGAGAACAGAGGAGAGAGAAGAGTTGGTGATGATGGCAATAATAATAATAATAACGATTATGGTGATAATGGATATGAAGATGTTACTAATGATCATGATGATAATCTTCATAAAGATAACGATAGCCGTGTAGATGGCAGAATCAGGAGCGAAGAAAAGGTGGAAGTGGTAGTGGTAATGGTGGTGGTGTTGATGGTGATGAAGAAACGTGTAATGGTAACAGTTAATCTCTAGTACACAAAGTGATGATGTAGTTGTCAGGACTCGGGTGATGAGAGTAGTACTCATAGTGACAGGGTAATAATGATGATGATGATGATGGTGACAAATATAGCAAACAGTATTAGTGGCAGCGCTAGTGGTGTAGAAGATAGTGATGCTGGTGGTGAAAGGAATGTGGAGAGAGAGAGAGAGAGAGAGAGAGAGAGAGAGAGAGAGACATACAGACAGACAGACAGACAGACAGAGAGAATCTGAAAAAGGGGAACCCGGAGAGGTGGACGCTGAGTTGGTCAAAAACTGGCAAGGCGAAACAGTGAAACGAGGGGGACGGTGCGTGTGTGAGAATGTGGCGGTGAGATGATAGACAGGCTAATAACCGAGGCAGGGAGGGGACTGTGTGATGAAGAGAGCGAGACGGAGTGAGATGAGTGATTGAGAAAAAGCCTGAGAGAAAAAGAGTGTGGTAGGAAAAAACGACGAGAGAGAGAGAGAGAGAGAGAGAATGCGTGATTAAGAGGCAGGATGAAAGTGAGTGTGGGAAGACTACATAAGAGTATATATGAAGTATAAATAACAGGAGGACTGTTATCTGCGAAGATCTAACCAACGTTAGAGAAATTGATGGGAAAGAGGAAGGTTCTCTCCTACAGACCATACAATCGAATTAAACCAGTAGGAAAAAAGAAACATGCTAGTTAAAGGAACAAACACGGAAATTTTATGGGAGATAGAAGAGAAACGACTATATACTACGTAATATGTTCTAGAGACTTGCAGACGAGAAGCAAACACATTCCCCGAATGTTCCTGCTGTTCATCAAACGTCACACAGTCGTCAGCATACACTTCAGCCTAGAAACAGACAACACTATGTTACAGCCAATAGTCTCGATATATTTTTGTAGATGATTTTAAACGTATTGTTTTCGCTCTAACTGCTGTTCCTGGTAGCTTATTTCATTGTTCCACTACGCGAATATTAGTGTTTACCCCTGAGGGTAGAGGAGTTTTCAAGAATACTCCCCCAGTATTCCTGCTTGTCGTATGAGGCGACTAAAAGGGTTGGCGGAGGGTTAGTGCCCCTCCCCGGAAAACAGCTAACTAAAATGACGGACAAGAAGCCTCGGACAAGGACTGACCAAAAGATGACGACCAAGGACCGAACAAAGGACATGGTACGGATCGCGACGTGGAATGTAAGGGACGCGAATGATGGTGAAAGAGAGAGAGATTGTCCAGGTGTTTGAGGGTGCGAAAGTGGATGCATGTGGAATAACTGAAACTAAATGGAGAGGACAGAGTGTGAGAGAATGGGAGTATGGATGGGGTATATGTGCAGGAGTAGGTGAGAATGATAGGGCAATAGAAGGAGTGTGTATTATTGTGAGTAAAAGATGGAAGAACATAAGAGAGTATTGATCACTTGGCTCAAGGATTGTGTGGGTCAGATTGAAAGTTGGCATACAAATGTGGACAATTGTGTGCGTGTATGCGCCAATGCAAGATCGTGCAAGCAGAGTGAAAGAAGAGTTCTGGACAAATGTGGAGTGTGCATGGAAAAGTTTGGAAGGAATGATTGAGTGTTTTTGATTGGTGATATGAATGGTAAAGTAGGGAATGTGAAGGTGGATAAAATAGTTGGTGAGTGGGGTGCGCCCACTGAGATAGATTGAAAGTTGGAATACAAATGTGGGCGATTGTGTGCGTGTATGCGCCAGTGCAAGATTGCGCAAGCAGAGTGAGAGAAGAGTTCTGGACAAATGTGGAAGTGTACATGGAAAAGTTTGGAAGGAATGAGAGAGTGTTTTTGATTGGTGATATGAATGGTAAAGTAGGGACTGTGAAGGTGGATGGAATAGTTGGTGAGTGGGGTGTGCCTGCTGAGATAGATGAGAATGGCAGTGCGTTAGTGGACATTTGTGCCGGGAGGGGATTGGTAATAGCCAATACCCTCTTCAGGCACAAAATGATCCACAAGTATACATGGTGAGTGATGACAAGGGTGGGTGGTGAACTGAATGAAAGGAAGGCAATGATTGATTATGTGATGTGTGTGTGGATGAAAGGATGCGAAGATATGTAATGGATGCAAGAGCATATAGAGGTTGGGGGAGTGGACTTTGTGACCACTATTTGGTGGTGGCCAGAATCAAGATCCAAATAAGATGGAGAAATAGAAGAAGGGAAGGACGAGAGAAAGGATTAGTTGCAAGGAGAGTGGAAAGGTTACAAGAGGATGAAAAAAAAAAAGAATATAAGAGAGATGGAGGAACGATTGGGTAAATACAAATTGGAGCAGATGTGGGACGTGGAAGAGGTGTGCATGATATTCACAGAAGAAGTATGTGCAGCATGTGATGTAGAGTGTGGGGTGAAGAGAAGACGCCAGGGGGTGCAAGGAACAGCATGGTGGAATGAAGAGATGAGACAGGCTGTGGCACAAAAGAAGGCATGGATATAATGAATGGATAAGAAATAGGGGCATGGAAGAAGTTGAGAGGCAGAAGAGAGAGTTATATGTAGAAAGGAAGAGGGAGGTGAAAAGATTAGTAAGAGAGAGTAAGATGAGAGTGGATGAGGAACTTAGAAGGAGTTTGAGTGTAAATTGGAGGGACTTTAAGAAAATGTTATGCAAAGAGGTGAAGAGAGTAAGACAGGGTTTCTGTGAAGTTAGTAGGGGAGTGAAAGATAAAAATGGTAGATTACTAGAGTAGAAGGGAGAAAAAGTGAGTAGATGGAGTGAACACTTTAAGGAATTGTTGAACATAGAGAATGGAAGTAATGCGAGTATAAGTGGCTGGGGAATGGCTGTGAGAAGGAGGGAGGTGAGAAGACAGGAAGAAATCAGTAGGACAGAAGTTGTGGAAGCAATAAAGTCAAAATAGGGAAAGCCCCAGGAATTGATGGAGAGTGTGGTGAAATGCTGACGCATGGGGGAGAGATAGTAGTGGAATGGTTGTGGAAGATGTGCAGATTGGGCTGAGAGGAAGGTAGAGGCCCCGAGGAATGGAAGTCAGGTATAATTATTCCCATCTACAAAGGAAAAGGGGAAAAAGAAATGTGGTAATCATAGGGGCATTTGTCTTCTTAGTGTAACAGGAAAAGTGTATGGTGGGATACTTATTGACAGAGATAGGGAAATAACAGAGGAATTAGTTGGAGAAGAAGGAGAAGGCTTTAGGAAGGGAAGAGGTTGTGTAGATCAGATATTCATTCTTAGATCTTTAATGGAAAAGTTTCTAGAGAAGAGAAAGAAGTTGTATGCGGCCTTCATGGATTTGGAGAAAGCATATGACAGGGTGGATAGACAAGGATTGTGGAAAGTGTTAAGAATATATGGAGTAGATGGGAAGTTGTTGAATGCTGTGAAGAGTATGTATGATGGTGCTAAGGGTGCAGTACGTGTGAATGGTGAACTGAGTGAATTTGCTACAGTATTTAAAGGTTGGGTTGAAACAGGGATGTCATGTCTCCATGGTTGTTCAATCTGTACATGGATGGGGTAATAAAAGAGATACAAGGCAGGGGATGTTGGAGTGGCCCTAGTGGGAGTGAGTAGTGTTTGGAAACTTCCCGTACTGTTGTTTGCAGATGATACTGTGTTGTTAAGTGAAGACGAAGGGGAGCTGCAAGGCTTGGTGGATGAATTTGGGAGAGTGTGTAAGAAACGGAATCTAAAGGTGAATGTAGGGAAGAGTTAGGTGATGGTCTTTGAGAGAGGTGAAGTCAGTGAATATAGAGTGAGGTTGGTTGGTGAGGAAATGGAAAATGTGACTGCGTTTAAGTACTTAGGGAGTGTGATGAGTAAGGATGGAAGTTTGGAGGGTGAAGTGCTTGAAAGGGTACAACAAGGAAGAAAGGTTGCTGGTTCCATGAGGGCAGTGATAAGAAACAGGGAAGTGAGCATGGAAGTGAAAAAAGTTAGTACATGACAGTATTGTGGTACCAACTCTAACATATGGAAGTGAAGCTTGGAAGTTGTTGGAAGGACACAAGCCAAGAGTGAGAGCAGTGGAAATGAGTTATTTTAAGAGGAGCCTTTGGAGTCACATGGAGAGACAGGCTGACAAATGAGGACATAAAGGAGCATTGTGGTGTGGATGTGGATGTGATAGGAAGCATTAGGAGGAACACACTGAGGTGGTTTGGCCATGTGGAGAGGATGGAGGGTGAGAGACTGACGAGGAGAGTGTATGTGAGTGAGGTGGAGGGGGGGAGAGGGAGGGGGAGGCCGAGGATGAGATGGAGGGATGGAGTGGAGAGGTATATGAAAGAGAGGGGTGTGACTTGGGAGCAGGGCAGTGAAATGGCGGGGGACAGGGCGACGTGGAGGCGATTTGTTTGTGGCCATCCCGTACGGGATTAAGGCGTCTGGCAATAGATAGATAGATAGATCATTTTGAAGAACATCGTGACATCAGTATCGCAAAGAACAATGATTTGTATGACATATATTGCAAAAACACACTTAACTGGACATGGCAGTACTCAAGAGTTATTGATTTTGCACAGATTTTGAGAAGCAAGTGTGAATTTTGTTCAGGTCGTTGGAAACTAACTGTGTAGTTGCAGGCCCTACTATCCTAAGCTCTAGTTGCACTGATATCACACATGATATTTTGTAATGGTATCCACCATTCGTCTTTTCGAGACCTTGCAGGCCATGAGAGTACACTGTTTTTAGTTAGTTTCATGAAGGAAACAAGAACATCAGAATGCTCAACCGAGCTGTCTGATATTTCCCACATACCAGTTGGCATCATAAACTAATGCCACATAATTGCTTGGTTGATAGTCTTCCCAATTTACAGTGATCTGGTCTTCATTCTCACTGCCTAAATTTACAATAGTGTAGACACCAACAAGAGAAACTCTCCTCACTTCAGTCTTATTTCCCGAACAGGGAATGAAACTGTGTTGTGACTTTACACCATCTATTGTTTTGCAGGTGTCAAATTATTCAGCCAATTTGAATTTGATAAAATTTTCTTGTAAGTCATCTTACGTACCATTACAACATATCATGTGTGACATCAGAGCACCTAGTGCTCAAGATAGTACGGCTCGCAACTACACAGTTAGTTTCCGTCGACCTGAACAAAATTCACACTCTCTTCCCAAAATCTGTGCAAAATCAATAACTCTTTGAGTATTGCCATGTTTAGTTAAGTGTGTTTTTGCAAAATATGCCCTGAAAGTCATTGTGTTATTTGTGATACTGATGTCACGATGTTCTTCAAAATGATAAACTATAAATTAAAAAGGTATTACCAAAAATTTTGTAACATTGTAATATTAAAACCCACAGTATTTAGCGAAATGCTGACCTGTCACTATGAAAGTATTGACTACTGTCACTCTGAATCTGAATACTATTTACAATGATTGTTTATGCCCTGAAAAGAAAAAGTTCTTGCTGTGATAATTTGTCCATTACTGGTGATAATGCTTGACATGTTTTTGACGATCAATAAAATTGCCTAACTTGAAAAAAATTTGTATTTTCACTATTTTGAATTAATTTATGAAGGGGCAGTATGTTCCTCTTACTGAAATAAGACTATGTGGCAATTCTGAAACTGCGAACTATGTAATATTTGTTCTGGTTGAATTTGTACAAGAGCATGACAGGTAATTCTTTAAAAAATCGTAACTCCAGAAGGAAGCTCAGCACCAACACCAAATTTTTGTCAGATCATTCTCAGAATAATATGAAAATGATGGTTAACTGCCCACATGGTCAAATGAGTATATGAAAATGGGCAATTTTGAGGAAATATGAAAACACAGCATATTCCAAAACATTATTCTGACACTCCTATAACAGTAATGAATATAGTTTCTGTATACACATGGCCTAATATGTTATAACTTACAGCAAAAAGCTCTGAGTGCTTTATCTAGCATACTGCTTGAGTGAGAAGCTCTCAAAGGGGGTGTTGTTTTGAATTTTTTGCCATTTTCAGAGCCTTGCAGGAAAAAAAAAATACATAAGATACACCTGATCTGGTTACATTTTTAAATTCTACTGAAAAAGGTAGGTCTACCCACAAAGTTTCAATGATGTACAGTACTGTACATGCCATAGCAAAGGAGCTATGAATGTTGGGAGTTGGACCAAGTGGCTCGTGTGGCAAAATGCATAAAATTAATTAACATTTCAAAGGGCTGTAGTTTCAAAACTATTAAGAGATACAGACCTAATATTTGGGATTTCACCATAAGTTTGCTCTAGGAGCACCTGTGATTTTTTTCAGGAGAATTTGAGAGGGTGACCTGGGAAATTTTTCTCAAACTGGGTGATTTGATATGGAATGACCCTAGTGTTGCATCATTTGCTTTTGAGCTTCATTCTATTTTTTCTAGTCACAGCAAAGTTCTATACTTCGAACAAATTGTCGTATCTAGCATCGTGAAACGTGTTAAAAGTGTTAAATACTTGTATTATGTCTCCTCTGAGTCATCCCTTTTTCAGAGGAAACATATTTAGTTTCATTAGTCGCCCTTCATCGAGTAAATTTCGCTGCGATGAGATCATTTCTGTAGTTCTGCGCTGCACTCTCTCGAGCCTTTCTTCATCGACAATAAAATTCGGGGATCATTGCTGTACACATCATTCTAGGTATGGTCTAACTAATGACAGAGTACTAATAATTTACATCAGGCAGTTCATGATCAAAAGTCCTTGCAATGAAGCCGAGTATTTAGTTTGTTTTGTTACTGGTTGCGATACACAGAGTTCTGACAATAACCACTAAATCTTTCTCGTGCTTCACTTCCGTCTCTGAGGTATCAAAAATGCCAGTTCATATTTAATGTTTTTCTCGTCGGTTTTCACTCGTTTATTGATATATCCATGTCGATTTATATAAACTCAGTCTGCTTTCGTAATTATTTTGCTTCCAATTTTCGTGTCATCTTTAAATTTCGCTACGTTAGAAAAGAATCCATTTTCTAGATCATTGATATAAACTCGCTTAAAGGCCGCCTTCCGCTGTCTCCGCTCGATGTTAAAGTGAAATGAGTCATAACTCTGAAACCAGTGGCCCGATTGGACTGGAAATTTTATTCTTCAAGTTAGAGCATTTTAACGGTACCTTGAAAAAAAAAAAATGCGCTACTTTGCGCCGTTCTTGCTGTGTAACGATAACAAACCAACAAACATACATAAACTGGATCCTTATAATATAGATAGTGAAAAGCACTTGTACTAGAACTGACCCTAGACTTGAGGAAAGCCGCTTGTTACGTCTAGCGTTTCTGATGATTCGCCATTTATCACTACACTCTGCTTCCAGTTCACTAACCAATCACAAATCCATGAACACAAAATCTTTTAAAAGAAAAAAATGGAGAGAGAAAAGTAAAGTGAAAGCTGGAAGAGAGAGAGAGAGACAGGCAGACAGACAGACAGACAGACAGAGAGAGAGAGACAGAGAGAGACAGAGAGAGAGAGAGAGAGAGAGAGAGAGAGAGACAGAGAGAGAGAGACAGAGAGAGAGAGAGAGACAGAGAGAGAGAGAGACAGAGAGAGAGAGACAGAGAGAGAGAGACAGAGAGAGAGAGAGAGACAGAGACAGAGACAGAGAGAGAGAGACAGACAGAGACAGACAGAGAGAGACAGAGACAGAGAGAGACAGAGACAGAGAGAGACAGAGACAGAGAGAGAGACAGAGAGAGAGAGACAGAGACAGAGACAGAGAGACAGAGAGACAGAGAGACAGAGAGAGAGACAGAGACAGAGACAGAGACAGAGACAGACAGAAAGAGGGAGGGAGGAAAGAGAAAGCGCGGGGATTAGAAAGGTACAAAGGGAAGTGTGAATACTTCAGGTTCTCAAAACACAAAGTAGTCCGGTGAATAGATAGCATAAATCAGGGATCAGGTACCGGGAGTGTTGCTCTTGGGTTAATGGTAAACAGACAAAAAAAAAAAATTTATTACAGTAGTAACAGTCATAACACCAAAGGTTTGCACCACAATGAAATACATACAAAGGTTCCTTATAAAGTCCCTTTCAATAGATATATTATAGTTTCCCTCATTAAACTTCGATTATCGGCCCTCTCCTGTATCCCTGGGTGTTCCCTAATCTTAGCTAGCCGTGTATCACTCGGGCAGGAACACCACACAGGAGCCACTAAAGGGACATGAAGGATGCCTCTCCTGTCAGGCCCTCGACAGAAGTAGGACCCTGGCTGGTGGTTGGGGAGCAACTGACGGTACTGCGAATGGAAACTATCATCTAACCTCCTATGCCACGTCACGCCCTCTAGCTACTTGCCACCTCACCAAACGAACCCGAACCGAATACCAAACAAAAAAGAACAAACCAGTGTCCGAGCTGAACGACACTCAGGCACGAAGCACTTAGCATACTTTACCCTCACATGTGTCCCCCCAGCAAGTATCTAACCCAGGAAAGATACAAAAATAACAGATATTACTAATATTTGCAATGGATTTCTGCTCAACAAATCCGCCCCTATGTTATCCTTCCCAGCAATATGAACGATCCTAAATCTGAAGGACTGTAAACACAATGACCGGCGAACAACTCTGCTGTTACCGGACATAGCACTGTTCATATAAATCAGTGGTTTGTGGTCTACCTCTAGGATGAATTCTTTGCCTGTAAGATAGTACTGAAACCTTGTGACGCCAAACACTATGGCCAAACACTCTCTTTCCACTGCACAGTAGCGGCGTTCCCGGTCTAACAACTTCCTATTTCCATACGCCACTGGGTAGGGAACGTCATCAACATAATGCAACAGCACAGCACCAACACCATAGTTAGATGCGTCAGTTCTGAGACCTAAGGAGAGATTAATGTCCCTACCCCTGGGGGTAGGGGGGTTTCAAGAATACTCCCCCAGTATCCCTGCTTGTCGTACGAGGCGACTAAAAGGGTTGGTGGTGGGTTAGTGCCCCACCCCGTAAAAAGAACTAACTAAAAAAGCGAACAAAGCGCCTCGGACCCGGACGGACCATACGTTGACGACTAAGGAACGGACGAAGGACATTCTTAGGGTGGGAACGTGGAATGTGAAAGGAGTGAATGATGAAGTGAAAGAGAGAGAGATTGTTCAGGTGCTTGAGGATGCAAAAATGGATATATGTGGATTGACTGAAACTAAATGGGAAGGTGAAAGGGTGAGAGAATGGGAATATGGTTTAGGTATATGTGCGGGAGTCAATGAAAATGAGAGGGCAAGAGAGGGAGTATGTCTGATGATAAGCAAGAAGTGGAAGGAGAATATAAGAGAGTATGGAACAGTGGGTGCAAGGATTGTATGGGTGAGGATGAAAGTAGGTATACAAGTGTGGGCGATTGTATGTGTGTATGCCCCGACAGAGGATCGAGTGGCAAGAGTGAAAGATGAGTTTTGGGCGAGTGTAGATGCGCGTGTGGACAAGTTTGAGAGGAGCGAGAGAGTGCTGTTGATTGGAGACATGAATGGCAAAGTTGGGAATGTATGAGTGGATGGAGTGGTTGGTCAGTGGGGTGTGCCAGCTGACGTAGATGGGAATGGAAGTGCTTTGGTGGACATCTGTGCTTGTAAGGGGTTGGCAATAGCCAACACCTACTTTCGGCATAAGATGATCCACCGGTATACATGGAGAGTAATGAGGAGGATGGATGGTGGACTTGTTGAACGAAAGGCAATGATAGACTACGTGTGTGTGGATGAGCGAATGAGAAGACAAGTGTTGGATGCAAGAGTGTGGAGAGGGTGGGGGAATGGAGTCTCGGACCATCACTTAGTGATGGCCAAGGTAGAGCTGCAAAGAAAGTGGTTGAGGAGACGAAGGGGAAGACAGGAGGAAGCAACTCCTGTGAGAAGAGTGGAGAAATTGCAAGATAGTGAGAAAATGACAGAGTATAAGAGCATAGTGGAAGAAAGACTGGGAAGGTATGAGCTAGAGCAGATGGAAGGGGTGGAAGACGTATGTAAGATATTCACGGAAGAGATAGGCGCAGCGTGTGAGGCGGTTTGTGGAGTGAGGAGGAGATGCAAGGGTGTGCAAGGGACAGCATGGTGGAATGATGAGGTGAAACGAGCTGTGGAACAAAAGAAGAAGGCATATAGTGAATGGTTAGCGAGTAGAGGTAGGGGAGAAGATGAGAGAGAGAGAAGAGAGAGGTATATGTGAGCAGGAGAAGGGAGGTTAAGAGACTGGTGAAGGAGAGTAAAAAGAAAGTGGATGAGGAGTTTGGGAGGAATCTGAGTGTGAAATGGAGGGAGAGTAAGAAATTGTTTTGGAAGGAAGTAAAGAAAGTAAGGCAGTGTGAAAGGGGAAATAGTAGGGGAGTGAAAAATAGGAATAATAGATTGTTGGTGGAGAAGAGAGAGAAACTGAGGAGATGGAAGGAGCACTTTGAGGATTTGTTGAATGTGGAGAGTGAGAGCAGTGCGAGTATAAGCGGTTGGGGAATGGCTGGGAGAAGAAGAGATGAGAGGAGGGAGGAAGAGATCAGTAGGGCGGAAGTAGTGGAAGCGATGAAGAATATTAAGTTGGGAAAGGCCCCAGGAATTGATGGAGTGTCTGGTGAAATGCTTAGGTATGGGGGTGAGATTGTTGTGGAGTGGATATGGAAGTTGTGTAGATTGGCTTGGGAAGAGGGAAGGGTTCCAGAGGACTGGAAATCAGGTATAATTGTTCCTTTATACAAAGGAAAAGGAGAGAGAGAAGTATGTGGTAACCATAAGGGTATTTGCCTACTTAGTGTGACTGGTAAAATATATGGTAGAATATTCATTGATAGGGTTAGGCATATGACAGAGGAGCTAGTTGGAGAAGAACAAGGGGGATTTAGGAAGGGAAAAGGGTGTGTAGATCAGATATTTGTTCTAAGATGTTTAGTGGAGAAGTATCTAGAGAAGGGAAGGAAAGTGTATGCTGCCTTCATGGACTTGGAGAAAGCTTATGACAGAATAGATAGGCAAGGTATGTGGAAGGTATTAAGAATATATGGAGTGGAGGGGAAATTGTTGAGTTCTGTGAAGAGTATGTACGAGGGAGCTAGGGTTACGGTGTGAGTGGATGGTGAGCTGAGTGAGCTCTTTGATCTCAATATGGGACTGAAACAGGGTTGTGTGATGTCTCCATGGCTGTTTAATATATACATAGATGGGGTTGTAAAGGAGGTGCAGGGTAGGGCAGTGGATGTGGGGGTGGCTCTAATGAATGAGGGTGAGATTTGGAAGCTTCCGGTGTTGCTGTTTGCTGATGATACAGTATTGTTGAGTGAAGATGAATGGGAGTTGCAAGGTTTGGTGAGTGAATTTGGGACAGTGTGTAGGAGGAGGAATCTGAAAGTTAATGTAAACAAAAGTAAAGTTATGGTGTTTGAGAGGAATGAAGTCACAGAGTGTGCAGTGAGGTTGGATGGTGAGGATATGGAGAATGTGAGTGCATTCAAGAACTTGGGTAGTGTGATGAGTAAGGATGGAACTTTGGGGGATGAAGTGCGTGAAAGGGTACAGCAGGGAAGGAAGGTTGCTGGTACACTGAAAGCAGTGATGAGAAATAGGGAGGTGAGTATGGAAGTTAAGAAGTCACTGCATGATAGAATTGTGATCCCTACCCTGACGTATGGAAGCGAGGCATGGACCTTGCAAGAGGGGAACAAGTCAAGAGTGAGAGCAGTGGAAATGAGTTACTTGAGAGGAGCATGTGGAGTGACGTGGAGGGACAGGTTGACGAATGAAGAAGTGAAGGAACACTGTGGAGTGGATGTGGATGTGGTTGAGAAGATTAGGAGAAATACACTGAGGTGGTTTGGACATGTGAAGAGAATGGAGAATGAAAGACTGACTAAGAGGGTGTATGTAGGTGAGGTGGAGGGAGGGAGAGGGAGAGGGAGAGGGAGAGGGAGAGGTAGACCGAGGATGAGGTGGAGGGATGGAGTTGAGAGGTATATGAGGGAGGGGGGGTGAGTTGGGGGGAGGGTAGTCAAATGGTGGGTGACAGAGCGACTTGGAGGCGTTTTGTCTGCGGCCACCCTTTACGGGATTAGGGCGTCGGGCTATAGATAGATAGATAAAACTTGAGGAAAAGTTTTGTAGTCATGAACTGTTTAAGTTGCTCAAATTTATCCTCAAGGTCTTTACTCCAAACCAAAGGTTCATGAACATTCTAAGCATATCAGATATCGGACTTGTGAGATCTGAAACATTAGGTATGAACATTCTATAAAAGGAAATCATGCCACGAAATTTCCTCAAAGATTTCTTAGTACTAGGCAATGACACATTAGGAAGTGCCTCAACTTTACTGTACTGAGGTGTTAAACTTTTCCCATCAACAATAAATCCTAAATATTCAGTTGCAGGAAACCCAAATCTACACTTTGATAGCCTGGCAGTTAAGTTATACTTCCTTAACCGTTCCAATTACATTTACTAAAGCTTCCAGATGTTCTTCCCATGAACTACCATAAATAAAAATGTCAAAACAGAGAGCAACATTACTCAAACCAGACAATACTAGTCTCATTAGCCTGACATACGTGGCACATGCTGTCAATAAACCAAAAGGGAGTCTTGCAAATTCCACCAGGCCCCTGTGGGTAGGAAAAGATGATAACGGCATTGCACTCTCTGAAAGTGGACTTTGGTAATATGCTTTCGTCAGGTCAATTTCTGAGAAGTAACGAGCACCTGAAAACTTGTACAACTCTTCCTCCACTGTGCATGATGGTTCAGCATGGAATAGTTATTGAATTAATTGCACGAAAGTCAATAGCCATGCTGTAGGTTTGATCTGCTTTCTTAACCATGACTACTGGAGAACAGTATGGTGATGAGGATAAACTTATAATTCCTTGTTCATACAACTTATCTACTTCCTCCCTGAAGTGAGGTTGGAGATGGACTGGAATAGGATACTGGTTAGCTCTTACAATTTCAGTGAAAGTTAGTTTTATATCATGTTCAATTAATGAGGTGCACCCTGGTACATCAGAAAAGACATCCCTATAAGACTGAATTAAGCTTTCAATATTAGCCTTACAGGAGGGACTCAAATCTTGAGACAGAAATAAATGGAGAGAAATTGTGAATGAATAAGTGATGACGCAGCCCTGAGGGGATATTCTCCCGCATTTGGTCTGATCAGCTAGTCAGGTCAGGTGCGGGTAAGGGGATGGGTCTGTTATGATGTGGCAGGGGTAAACCAGTTCTGCTGTCGGGCCCTGCTGTGGATGTCACTGCTTGCATTGCACAGTTGACCCTTGTGCGGTGTGATGCGGTGAGGATCTGTCCGTTCTCCCCTTTGGGGCTAAGATGCGAATGAATGTGTTTGAATGGATGAGTAAATGGAGAGTGAGTCGTCCTGTCTCGGCTACCTCCCTTTCCTTGGGGGAAGCAGCCTAGGTATATAGATAGATAGATAGATTTACATCAGAAACCCTTTCAGAGTCTACCTTACCATCAGTAGTCAGGAGCAGTTTAGTCACATCTGAATAATCATCCACAACACACAAATGGACTGTCTGGAAAGGTTCAAGAGCATTATTCACAACGTTAGTAACTTCATCCAAACCCTGAGCTTGACTTACAGTACTTCTACGGTAATACTTTTTAAGCAGGTTCACATGATAAAGTTTGTGAGTACCATTCTCATCAATTAGGTAGTTTACCTTATTCCTTTGTTCAAGAACTGGAAAAGGGCCACTCAAAACCATTATTAGCTTATTTGTACTATCTGGGAGCAAGACCAGAACTTCATCACCCCTTTTAAATGTTCTTTTCTTAGACTTCACATCAAAGTAAGAACGATAGTTAGATAATCTTATTTCACCATTTTGAGCAGCTATTTTTGCACAGTCAGCTCGGTTATCCTCGAGTTCATTAACATTGGTAAGTGGAACGTTGATCATCATTAACACTAGGATTTTCCCACAAATCTCTCAGGACTGACAATGGCCCCCCTTACTGCACGACCATAAAGTATTTCAAATGGAGAAAACCCTGTACGGTCACTTGGAATTTCCCTTAATGCAATGAGAGTAGGTACAAGATACCTGTGCCATTCCCTAGGTTTTTCCGAGTACAACTTATGCAATGATACCTTAAGAGTACTATGGAACCTCTCAATCCTACCGTTGCAGCTAGGATGATATGGAGTTGCAAACAGAGGTTTTACACCAAGCAACTTGTTAAGTTCACCCATTAACCTAGAGGTAAACTGTGTACCTCTGTCTGAGAGTATCTCCCTGGGAATACCCACACGAGAGAAAATTACAAGCAAACATTCAGCCACAGATATGCAATCTATTTCTTTCAAAGGGAGAGCCTCAGGAAATCCCATAGCAAAATCTATCAGGATTAAGATG
The DNA here is from genome assembly GCF_032717465.1 of Coenobita brevimanus. Classification (NCBI taxonomy): domain Eukaryota; kingdom Metazoa; phylum Arthropoda; class Malacostraca; order Decapoda; family Coenobitidae; genus Coenobita; species Coenobita brevimanus. The sequence goes on from NC_137031.1 coordinate 9,560,979, forward strand.
TATCGGTGACCTTGTGAGGATGGAGGAGACAAAGGGCCAACAATATCAACTGCAATCCGAGAAAATGGCCCAGTCACAATAGGCATTGCTTGCAATGGGCTGGTTTTACTCTACCCTTACTGGACATTCTGACATTTGTCGCAAGGTTTACAATAGTCTCTTATGTCAGCGCCCATTCCAGGCCAATAAAATTGTTCCCTCACCTATAACTCTGTCTTACTGTGGGAGAAGTGGCCACCGAGCGGACTCTCATGAGCCAGACCTAAAATGACTTGACAATCAGCAGGTACAACTAGAGACAACTTGCCAATCTTCTCACGATATCTGGAATTTACACAGGAGCAGTAGACTAAACCATTCACCACCTCATACTTGTACACAGACCTATCACGCATTGTATCTGTCACCAGCCTCTGCTTTCTTCCTTACACATAACAAAGTTGTACAAGAGGACTGTAACTGTGCAAACTCAGATGGTGTGACATTAACCCCTATCTGCCGGCTGATGTGTATGCACGACAGGATTCAGGGCACAGAGGGCCGCTGGTTGACTTGATATACCACACTCACCTTCCTGCCACTGTTTGAGCGCGGGACCATTTTCTGTGATACCTATGGGGTAGGTAGGACCCCAAGGTACCCTGCAGTTGCGCGGTTCAGTTTGTGCGCGGCAGTGGTAGCAAGAGGAGCCATGTCATCTTCCTTGACATCGTCCGATTCCGTCCCACCGCATGAAGGGCCGATTGCCTCATCAACCCCCGCGAAAATTCAGCCTTTACTGCCAGGTAAAGGGCTTAGTGATAGTGTCATAGGACGTGCCCTTGGCGATACTGTCTCCTCTCATACACTCAGCTAGAGTACGTCCTCTGAGGATAAAAAAAGCTACGACATGGAGAGCGAGCTCTCTCGCCCTCCAACCCCTACTCGCCCTCCGACATCAGAAAGGGATCTCCGATACTCCAGGAGGAAGGGACAGTCTACGAGAGTGATGATTTCGGTGATGAGGAGTCGCAAGATGACCCATGACATCGGGAAAGTGACTGCGGACCTGGCGGTCATCTGCGGAAAATACGCCACAGAGCCGTTTCCCTCACACTCTCGCCGCCTGCTTGCCAATGTATCTTCCTCCAGTGCTCTCCCACACCTCAGCCTACCACTTCAAGGGCAGAATCTCCACAACCAGTCCCTTCAGGTGTGGTATGATACTGAGCAGGTGTGTGGGGAAGTGTAAATAATGTACAGCAGTGCAGAAGTTTGTGTATTTTCATAAATGAGTGAAATGTGTGATATTATAAGTGAATTATAGAAAGTACTAAGATATAAGTCTTTTATAAGGTCTAAAAGTGTACCAGTCGAACAGGGCAGTACTCCCTAGGTTGATGGCAAGCTGGTGATAGGGAGAGCTGGAGCTCCTGTTTCACCAGCCCTCAGGACTTGATCCTGACCATCTCCCTTTGCTGAACATTTTCAGTGCATTCATTTACACAGAGAGTAGGCCAGCATGCTCTCATAATACCTCTACCTTCAACTGTCTACACCACACTACATGCATATAACATATCACACCTTCTATTCACATCTTTAGTAATGGCCGCTGCAATCTTACTATCAAATGAGGTGGTACCTCGGATTGCCACCACCAGCATGGTAGGGCTGGCGGCACAGGGTCCTCCCGGTCGCCATCAAGCGACTTTGTCGGCAGCGACTGTTGCTATTTCCGGGAATGCTCGTCGGCGAAGAAGTGACTGTGCTGCCTTGTTCTTTACCAACATCCGTGGCCTTACCACAAATTTAAACTCGGTTCATTTTTTCCTTCAGTCCATATCCTCTTTGGCCCTTTTCCTCACAGAACCACAAATCTCACCCTTTATCGATATATCTCCATTTTGTTTTCCCGGTTACCATCTCCTTACAAACTTCTGTAACAAGGGTGGCACCTGTTGTTATATCAAATCCCAATATGGAGTTGACACTATTTTAAATTTCACTTCATCCAGTTTTGATCACTCATTATATAAATTAAATTGTCAAAACATTACCAAATATTACCAATATCCGACGTAATAGAGCCATAGGCAGGTCCGGATAGTGGTCCTGTCCGGATATTGGGCCCCAGCTTATGGACTTGTACTTATGGACCCTAACTCAGAGAAACACCTATACAACTCCCTCTGGACATGCATAGCACCTATTTAAGACCCAAATCACACCAATAAGGCACTTAAAAGACTGAAATAAATGCAAAAGAAGCATAAAATGAGGTTTTTGAGGTAGGTTCATACAATATTCAACATTCTGGGTACTTACAAGTCCCTGGCTCCTGGACTGGTACTTATGGACCCTAACCTAGCCTAACTCAGAAAAACACCTTCCTACTGCACATGCATAGCACCTAAGACACAGCATATTCACACCAATAAGGGACATAAAAGAGTAAAATGAGGTGTTTGAGGTAAGTATAGTATGGAAAATACAGTAAAGTACAGTATGAAACATTCTGCCTACTTACAGCAAGTCCATGGCCATCTCGATGAATACCCGCCTCCCCTCGGACTCTGACAGTAAGAAGGATTTCCTGAAGCACTTTCAGTACACTGTTCATGAAGTCTTGCATTGAACTTAGTCATTTGCACTCAGAAGTCCGTTCTCTTCACAGTGCGCACTCTTGTCTAACTTATGCTCCATTGTAACTTACTAAGTGTTGCACTCTGCACTTTAACTTTTCCCACTCTTCTAACCATTTTCTAAAGCAAAAACACACAAGTCTATTTACGTTAAATTTAGTTCAAAAATTGTCTTTTCACTCGCAACTGTAAATCCTTAACACAACGCACTTTTTTTCACTGCACAACACTAAATTCCCGTGTGGTCTAGTGGAGAAGTTCTTGGCGTCTATTCACTGTCAGAGTCCGACAGTATCACTGGCAGGTGACCTAGGGGTGCGTCGCTGGGTCGTGGTGATGGCATACCCACTGCAGACGACTCTGAAGATAGATGCAAACTCACGTCGAGAGGTGACTCCACCGTGGCTGATGTGCTGGGCCGTGGCTTGGAGTATGAGGGCCTGTCTTGGGGAGGCAACGGAGTGGAGCCAGGGCTGGGCACAGTGGGGGTCACGGGCCTGAAAAAACTGTCAATCATTGATTGACGCAAGGAACGAAGATTCTGGCGATTGATGATGCGCTGCCTGAAAGCACGCACTTCCTCCACAAGTCCCAAGGGCCTCATCTCCCTGTCGCAGTCCGGGTGTTCCAGGTAGTCGAGAATGAACTCTAGGTGTTCCAGGAGTGTGCTCAGCTTGGGGATGGCTGGAGTTGTGTCATGCTGAGAGGAGTTTGCATCATCGTCGCCATCCTCGTCGGAATCTTCAAGCTGTGTACTGACACCTGCAACTGAAGATACGATCTCGATATCAGACGAGGTCTGATACCCAGGATCGCCCTCGTCGTCATCCAACCACTCACGCACATTGTCCACATCAACATCGTCGCCATGCGTACGTAGACATGCATGGAAGTCATCCATGTCAAAACCTAGGAAATCGTACTCCACATCCGTTCCGAGAAGCAGACGAGACCAACCATTTTCTAGAGTCTTGACAGGGACTTCCTTTCATGCACTGGCCCAGTTGTAGATTGCAGACTTTATGTTGTAGCGGCGAAGGTTTTCCAAAGTCCGCTGGCCTCGCGTGTCCCGTCCCTCCCTGCGCTCGTCCTCATCCTCGAGAACAACCATCACCTCGTCCAGGAACTTCCTTCGGTATAGGCGCTTTGTTGCCACGATCACTCCTTGGTCCATTAGTTGGATGAGAGCAGTCGTATTAGGTGGCAGAAACATGCACCTAATCCGGCCATTCTCAACCACCAAGTCCTTGTCGCACGGGTGGGCAGGTGCATTGTCGAGGAGAAGGAGGACCTTTACCTGGTCGTGTGGGATTCCCAGTGTCTCCATCTGGTAATGTATGACCTCCTTGACGAAGTGGCAGTGGAACCAGTCTTTGAAGATCTGGGCTGTAAACCATGCCTTCAAAGAATGGTACCAGATGACAGGAAGGACATCCATCACCCCACAAAGACACCGAGGCTGCTTTGCACGGCCAACAATAACGGGCTTAAGCCGGTGCATGCCATTAGCATTGGCACAACACAAAGCAGATATCCGTTCCTTGGAGAGCTTGCGGCCAGGTACTAGCAAAGCAATCATACTGGAGAGATGCTGGCTAGTGAAACTGCCAAGTCATCAAAACAGACTTTCGTCACGTATGGAAATACAGTAACCCTAATTAGGTCAGTTACTTTTGTGACATTTTGTGAGTGTATATATGCAGCGCTTCTCCGTCTCCTCGGCTAGAGTGTTCGTTGGCAAAGAGCGATAGAATAAACGAGTTTCATCAGCATTGTAGACTTGACCGAGAGTGAGGCCCTCCCTGTCGATCAAGCCCTTCACCTTGTGCTGAAACTCATCAACTCCAAAGCTTCGCCATGAGCTTTACGGTTGATAAGGCCATGCCGTAACCTGAATGCGAAGAGCCAACCCTCGGATGCCTTGAAGTCTAGGGCGTCGTGAAGCCTGGCGAACTTCTCAGCAGCAGCCTTCAGCTCCGTACCATGTACCATCACACCAGCAGCACGTTGCTATCGATACCAAATCAATGTGGAGCAGTCGACTTCAGCAAACTTGGGAGTAAACATCACCTTCCTCTCCACGTTGCATTTGCTTCTCGACAAGAAGTCAGCCGTGTACTGCATGAGTTTGTCTCGGGATCTCTTAATATCGAACAAAATAGATTGGGCCAGGTTGAACTCACAGAGGATGCGGGAAGAAGACCACCCCGCATCTACTTTCTCCAATATCTCCCGTTTCTTCTCCAGAGTCAACACCACTCTCTTCCTCTTCTCAGGCGGCGGGGCCATCATCACACACATGAAGGAGAGGCACGAGAGCAGCAGGAGTGCCTGCAGCAGGTAAGGCACCACCACAAAAGCGAGCACGTGGGCAGCCATGACGATGAGCAAGCACTTCCGATGAGAGACAGGCGGAAAGCGGGGAGGATGCAGGGGTGCTCTAGCAGATGTCGGAGGAATGACTTGCCACAACAAAGCTGTCCCGCACCCCACGCGCCAAGTTCAAATTACGAGCGGAAAATTTTCTTTTTTTTTTTTTTTCGATTTTTTTGCAGTTTTCGGACCATTTTGGGAATATTGGATCCCGGGATGATTATGTCCGGTTAGTGGGGATGTTCGGATATTGGGCGTTCGGATATTAGAGGGATTATTGTGTAGTTTATCATTCACTCAATGCTTTTTCAGAACCCAGTGCATTTGATTCCATATCCACTCAGTTGAGTAACCTTGACCTTGCCCTTGGCACCGAATTTATCATTTTGGGTGATTTTAACATACATAATGCTGAATGGTTATTGCATTCTGCCCGGATTGACGACGCTGGTCTAGAGTGCGAGCTGTTTGCGGAATTGTCTAATCTCACCAAGTTGGTAAAGCAACCAACCAGAATACCTGATAATCCTGACCATAATGCCCATCTCTTGGATTTATTCTTGACAAATAATCCAGATCAATACATGATAGAGGTACTGTCACCACTTGGATCCTCTGACCACAATCTCATCAAAGCCTCATTAGTTAACCCTCCCACACCTCCCCGTTCTGAACCTGTCAGGGTGACCCGATGGCACTTTGATAGGGCAGACTGGGATGGATTTAGAAATTATCTTGCTGATGTTCCATGGCAATCTTTCTTCTCCAGTGTTCCCAATTCTACCCAGTCCCACATTTGTGACTTAATACTAGCTGGTATGGATTTATTCATAGCAAGTCAACAGTTCACTAAAAGATCGAACTCTCCAAAATGGCTTGATGGCAACTGTGCCAGAGCAACAGCCCAAAAGTCATTAGCATATAACTCTTACTTAAAATCAAAAACATCTGACTCACTCTCCCGATTTAAAATTGCTAGAAATCATGCAAAAGCTGTATTAAATCTATCTAAATTCTCCAAAAGCAAGCATCAAAACTACTTAATAACCCTAATGACAATAGAATATTCTGGTCAACTCTTAATTCTTTCAATAATAACTTGTTAGTCATCTTCCATTCCCTCACTAAAATCTTCAGATGACGACATTACAAATGACCCACGTGGGAAAGCAGATATCTTTGCCAGTACCTTTGCCAGTACCTTTGCCAGAAACTCTACCATAGACGATACCAGCCAGAATGTCCCAGCACTGGAACTTGATTCTCCCGAAATTGCCCCACTTAAAATACAGACAAGATACGTAAAATCCATCCTAGACAATTTACCTACCAACAAAGCTCCAGGCCCAGATGGAATTCAGCCAATTGTTTTGAAAAAGTGTTCCCCTGAACTTGCCTCTGTCCTAGCTAAATTATTCAGACTATGCATACGTACTTCTTTATTCCCAAATTCATGGAAAGAAGCCAATATCCACCAAATTCCGAAGAAAGGAAGTTCGTCTGATCCCTCCAATTACAGACCAATAGCTGTCACATCTCTTGGTAAGGTATTTGAAACTTTAATTAATAAGCACATTGTTAAACATCTTGAATTCAACACCTTAATCAGTGATAGACAATATGGTTTTCACCACGAAAGATCCACCATTGACATACTCAATCTCTTAATTCATACCATCCATCAATCAATTGATCTTTTTGGAGAAACTCATGCAGTAGCTCTTGATATCTCTAAAGCTTTCGACAGAGTATGGCACCGTTCCCTGCTGTCCAAACTCCCTTGCTATTGACTAACGTCTTTTGTTCCTTTGATTTCTTCATATCTTAGTGACAGGAAAATAAGAGTAAAAGTAGATGATGTATATTCCAATTTCCACTCAATTAACGCCGGCGTGCCGCAAGGATCAGTTCTGGCGCCAACCCTATTTCTGGTACATATTAATGATCTCTTATCTGTCACCCACAATCCCATTCACTCATATGCAGATGACTCAACACTACATAGTTCATTCACACTCAGACATCCATTTACAAAGTCTAATATCTCTACCTCTCAACTCAGTACAGCCATCTCCATAAATCAAGATCTATCTATAATCAGTGAATGGGGACAAAACAACCTTGTCTCTTTTAATGCTAGTAAAACTAAATATATACAGTTTACTAATAGACAGATATTACCAGATTCGTACATTACCTTCAGTGCTACTAATATTCCCATCTCCAAAAGTATTGAAATTCTTGGCGTCTCACTTAACAGTGCCCTCAGCTGGACCTCTCATGTCAGATCACTTGCTAAAACCGCCTCAAAGAAACTTGGATTATTGTACAGGGTCCGTAATTTCTTCGCCGATGAGCAGTTAGCTATAATTTATAAGAGTCATGTGCGCTCTCAGCTTGAATATTGCTCACCCTTGTGGAATGGTTGAGAAGAGGTTGCATTAAGACAACTAGACAAAATTCAAAACAAAGCTGTTAGAATCATTAACAATCCTGCCATTACAAATAAACTACCTCCCCTGCAAGTAAGAAGGAATGTTGCCTCCCTTGCATTATTTTACAGATATTTTTTTGGCAAATGCTCAGACGAAGTTGCGTCCATGGTGCCACCTCTCCATGCCTTCCCTCGTGCTACACGGGCATCTGGTAGCGCTCATGACTGGAATGTCACTCAGCTATATTGCAGAACTTCTTCCTATCAGAATTCTTTCATTCCCCGAACTGCATCTCTCTGGAACTCGCTTCCCCAGAGTTGCTTCCCCCCAAATTTCAACCCACAATTGTTCAAGTCTAACTGTTACAGATATTTTATGAACAGAGGACACCAGTAATCTGGCGTATGGATAATTTTTTTTTTTTTTTTTACTCACTTGTTTTTCCTTCCTCTGTTCTGTTATTTATAAAAAAAATATATATATATAAATATATAAGTGATTTATAGTAAGTGCAGTACAGGAGTTGATACTGTTTATTGGATACTGGTTAGAAAATTATTGGATATACCTTGAGTTTGCCTACCTGTTACCTGAAAGAAAACCACTTGTGAGCAGGCCACAATGAACAATACCTGCTTCGCTATACCTAAATTATTTCACTCAATACTCAGGGGGATTGTCCCAAATATGAGCATCAGTGTATCTGATGTGAAGTACAAATAACGTTACTTGTGTAAAACAATAATATGATTTTCACTATACCCCTGATTAGTACAAAGCAGTCTGATTTACAGTACAAATAATTACCTCATACTCTACGATCATGCATGAAAGAGCAACAGCATTTACTTGTCAAAGTGCAATTACCCATAATCGTGATGTAAAGTGCAGTTCTAAGTATCTTGGTAAAGGAGAAATATGATTATTTATGGAAGAAGTGAGTACAGAAAAACGACGAGATATTTCCTTTCCCACTCACCTACAAGGCATAGTGGCATGGTGGTGTGGGCGGTAAATCCTTGGGTGAGCCACATGAACCGGGTATTGACCCATTTTCACGGCGGTGAGTAAGGAGGAGTAGATAAAAAGAGTGGAATATTCCGCAATCCAAGGACGCATGGGCAGTGTTACAATCACCACTCCAGTCAGTGCTGCCAACGCTTGCCGGCCGGGCCAAGGCCATTGCCGCGCGCCAAAACGTGAAAAACCACTCGTCTTCAACTCGCCCTTACTCATCGATGGGACCACCTAGAGACCTCGGGATACGTTCATTGGAAAGAGGAAGAGTTGGTGAGTCTTATGAACTTTCATTAAATTCTCTAGCTATTATAGTTTGTCAGATATAAGTGTTTGAAGTAAGGGTATTTTTTCCAGAATCTCAGAAATCACCTGTAGGGAGGTGTGTGCAGGGGCCGGGAACCCCCCGGCGGCTAATGGTTAAGAGGTTGTAACTTTGGTATAGTCGGATTCCCGCCTGTTTGCGGCGGGGGTGTGGCCTGCACCTGTGGGCAATGGTGCCACGTTTCCCCAACTTGCGATGTGAAACGGAAGCTATTTATGTACAAGGCATCACAAATTCGATAAATTCAGATGAATAAAACTTACACTTGTGTATTTTGATGGATGAATCAACAGTAATCTTATTATGCATAAAATATTTATACAGTAACACAGAAACATGGCACACATATTGTACAGTGTTGCTAAAAGATATTGTAGTCACTTTTAATGGTTTTTAGCGTAGTTTTAGGGTGGGTAATAATATCGCAGTTATGGATATAAGATAATGAGCCTGAAAAAAGAAGAAATATGCCAATATCCAAAGTAAAAGAAATAATTCATGTAATTCTTGTGAGTGGCAATACACATCCATCTGGCCTAAAATAAATGTCCCAAGGGAGAATGAGGAGATTCAATGTCCCAAGAGAGAGAGAGAGAGAGAGAGAGAGAGAGAGAGAGAGAGGGAGAGAGACAGAGGCATGCATTGAATGCATTGTCGGCATCACTTAATATAACAAAACCAAATTAACAAATGAAAGCACAATTATAAATAACTTATAAAAGAATCAAAAGTACTCAGGGTGGCTCACATTTCCCGCCAGGAGAGAGAGAGAGAGAGAGAGAGAGAGGGGGAGGGAGGAGAGAGAGAGAGAGAGAGAGAGAGGGGGAGGGAGGAGAGAGAGAGAGAGAGAGAGAGAGAGAGAGAGAGAGGGAGGGAGGAGAGAGAGAGAGAGAGAGGTCTGTCACTGCCTTCTTTGTATTCATTTGTTCCTTTGTACATACTGCACACACTGATATACATTGTTCCTATTGATGCACATATATCTATACACGTAATTTCTCTCTCTCTCTCTCTCTCTCTCTCTCTCTCTCTCTCTCTCTCTCTCTCTCTTCTAATACTGACCACGTGGTAGGTGAATCCAGCCCCCCCTTCCCCTCTCCTCCCTTCTTAATCCCTCCTGGGTGTCTCAGGTCAAATCCCCCTTCACACTTCCCCTCCCCCCTGGACCACTACGTCGGGGTGTATGAATCAGTAACGTAACAAACCTCTCAGCAGACAGTAACTTTGACACTCCATCTACTACTATGACAAAACCAAATTAACAAATGAAAGCACAATTATAAATAACTTATAAAAGAATCAAAAGTACTCAGGGTGGCTCACATTTCCCGCCAGGAGAGAGAGAGAGAGAGAGAGAGAGAGAGAGAGAGACAACGGTATAGAAAACGTGGCAACACTGTACACAGGTGCGGGCCGCGCCACGGCCGCGAGCGTGCGCGAGTCCTACTATAGCACTAAAGGATGTATTGTCTTAATCTTACTAGACCTAGTCTCAACAGCTTGTACATAATCAGTAGATTCACTGGGTGATTTTCCAACATGTTTAACACAGGAGTCTTTAGGATCTGAACCAACTTTTGGACAGGACTACCAGCAATTACATTTACATTAGGGTTACTAGAGTCTTTAGCACCCGGAACATTTCCAATCAAAACAGAACAAATTTTGATAAGTGCCCTGACAGCTTTTACCCACCCAACATAGTAGGGACATCTTATGAAACATTTGACAACTGGGAAGCTGTCTGTACGACCCAGATAATATGATATCTAGTCCATTCACAGGAGGATAAATCAACATCAGGGAGCACTTGTTCAGCTTCAATAACACAAGAACAGCCGGAATCCCGGAGGATTGTCGAGACCCAAGAACCATTGATTGTACCACAATTCCGGAATTTACGTGGGAAGTTGTCCTCAAGAGAAATATTAATAGAGTAATTGTATTGCTGCTTGAAAGCAAGAGGATTTTGGGGACAGCGTGGCTTAATGTGCCCAACTTCCCTATATCCATGACACGTTACTTTAGGTTTAGGCTTTATAATACCCTCTTCTGGAACCAACTGCTTGGTCTGAACAATCCTCTTACCTTTGCTGGGGCCGGTGTTCAATTTTGGGTAGGAGCCATATGCAGAAGCCTAAGTATCCGCTAACCTCACAGCATCAAGAGTAAAAACATCATTCTCCTTCAAAAACATACGGATATCAGGGGAAACACAGGACTTTAGCTGGTCTAATAACATGAAGGCACATAAACCCTCAAACGATTTCTCTACCTCACTGGCGTCCACCCATAAATCGAACATCCTTCCCAAATCAATTACAAATTGCTTAAATGTTTCACCAGGCTTAATTTTGGTAGAACGAAAGTCTACTCGATAATTGTCAGGAGTTTTAGCACACCCATCAAGTAGACTTTTCTTTAACAACTCATTATCTTTAGTTATTTCAGGTGACAAACTTGTATGAATGTCCACTGCGTTCCCAGTCAAAAGGCTTCCCAGTCTCACAGTATAAGTTTCCTTCTTAACATTCAGAAGATCAGCCACTCTTTTAAACCTAATGAGGTATGAGGAAATATCCTCACTATCACTAAACACAGGCAATCTAAGCTTCATAGATTCGTCAGTAAATGCAGGGCTGATTGAGATATTACCTCCTGTAATTTTGGCCATTTCAAGTTCATGGGCAAAACGTACTTTCTGACTTTCTGCTTCTATCTGCATTTTCTGTAACTCACGCTCTTTAGCTCTCTCTTCCCGGTGGATCATTTGCTGTTCATTCTCGTATTTAGCCACGGCATCACCTGAGAGTCCTAGAGACTCTGCCTGTCTCACTAATGCTTCGAAGTCTGCCATTATATCAAAAATAGTTATGAAACACAGTAACATCATAGTTATGAAACAGTTATGAAACAGTAACAGTGACAATACATTACATACAGCACAATCTCATCTTCGGGCCCCAAGAACGATGAGGGGAGGCCGGATCAACCTGGCTTCCAAAGTAGAGTAGGCCTCCTGTTAAACCAACCCAGAGACTTATCACCATTCCTGAAATCCTGGCGATGTCACCACTTCAGGTTCTCTAAACACAAAGTAGTCCGGTGAATGATAGCATAAATCAAGGATCAGGTATCAGGAGTGTTGCTTTTGGGTTAATGGTAATCAGAAAATAAAATAATAAATTTATTACAATAATAAGTCATAACACCAAAGGTTTGCACCACAGTTTAATACATACAAAGGTCCCTTATAAAGTCCCCTTCAATAGATATATTATAGTTTCCCACATTAAACTTCGATTATCGGCCCTCTCCTGTATCCCTGGGTGTTCCATAATCTTAGCCAGCCGTGTATCACTCGGGCAGGAACACCACACAGGAGCCACTAAAGGGACATGAAGGATGCCTTTTTTTTTTTTTTTTTTTTTTTTTTTTTTTTTTTTGCCTATCGACCATTGGGGCCGGAGCTCCTGGTCATTTAGGCAAAAATATATATATGTATATACATTGATACATATATCCATATATATACGAACATATAAATATACATATACACACATCCATGCATATGAACATACACACTTTCATGCACACGTACATATATATATATATAATTTTTATTTTATTTTTTTTGTGGTTATATTTTTATTTTTTTTATTTGTTTATATTTTTTAACCTTATATTACTTATAAACTAAAATGCCTAATGTAAAGACCCTAAAACTAATCACCTAACAGACAAATCGCTAACCTATACTAAATCCTAAGAGACAAATAACTAGACCTACACTAATGGTAAAAATATCTCGACTAACAGAACACCATCGACTGCAGATATGTAATGCCTTTCTACATGACATACCTGCACTCATCACCTGGTGACTGTCAGTCGAGGCACAACCTAATATAGGGGACATCAATATATGAAAGGGAACCAGAGGAGTCAGGAACATTTCCATATACGTCAGCTGTCGGCCCTAATTAGAATAACTTAAGCATGATTGTATAATGTATTTACATAATTTGTACAAAAAGTGAAGAACCTCGCCCAGCAGACCACCATCGACTGCAAGTGCCCAATACCTTTCTATATTGCACACTTGCACTCATCAGCTGGTGACTGTTAGTCGAGGAACGGGGTTTAATGTAGGGGACATCAATATTAGAAATAGATCAGTGGGTGGAGGAACTATTTCAAATACGTCAACTGTCAACCCTAATTAACAGTACAATATATACATATTAATTAACAGTACTATATATACATATTTACAGGTGATAAAAACTATAACCATACAGTAAAAAAGTCACATCACTCTGATCAGTCCGGTCTCTCTCAGGAAAGCCATCAATTTATCAGTCATAACAATGTCCCCATCACCCAGGATGGTGGAAAGGGTGAAGGGGACGTCTGCTGCGCAGCAGTAATTTACAAGTGAAGCACGTTCACGAATAAATCCCCGACAGCGCGGGATGATATGACCGATAGATAACACCGCATTACAGATGTCACAGTGCGGTGGGAAGCCTCTTTCCATATATGGTTTCATGTGAGTTAAAATGGTGGCATTGAGCCGTACCCGTGCCAATACATTTTCTTCAAGGCGACTGGGGCGGTTGGCTGTGTCTCAGTCGCCCAGGTGCGGCTTACAAGTTGGAATATTTAGTCTGGTCCATTGACCTTGCCACATAAGATTTATCGATTTCTTTCCGAGAGAGAGACTCGACCGTAGATCACGAGGAACGTCCCAAGTCTCCTCGAGCTCTACAGCCGACTTTGCAAGTAAGTCAGCCTGCTCATTGCCGTAGATACGACAATGACCAGGCACCCAGATCAGCGTGAATGACTTGTTGCATGAATGCAACTTATTAACGATGCGGCCCTGGATCTCGTGTAACTTGCAATACTTTGGTGATAGAAACTCAGTGTACAAACAGTTAGTTAAGAAGTTTATTACGAGCTCTGACAAAAATAGTCTGCCCTTCTCGAGTATCTGCTCAGAACTGATGCAGTAACACTCTCTGCCCAGGCTTGGACTCTGGGAAAGCGTGCTAGGTCAGCAAGTTTAGTGGGGGCATATATGCATTGGGGGGGGGGGGCATATATACATCGGGGCTAGACATATTGTAGGGGGGGTACACTACTCCCCCGGGTAGCTAAGATGGTGGTCTCCTGACACCAGGAGTTATATGGTGTTTGATTATATTACTAAGGCAAGGTCGGGGAGGTATGTACAAGGGATAAGTATGATACAGGGGCAGTAGAGGGGACATGGCCATGTTTAGAGGAGGTAATTAGAAGGATATATACATATAAGATATACAAGGATTAGTTGATAGGTATGTGCCCAAGAAGGGTCGAAGGTATACATAGACAATGGGGATTATACAATAATATCTTGATACATAATAAACAAGTAGATATGAGAGTTCCTTTGTTTTTCTTCGTTCATTTTTTTTTTCTTTTGTTAGTTTCTGTAGGATACACTGTCACTCAATAATGCATTAAAGAAATAACATCATTTTCTAGTAGGAAGAGTTCTGTTCACAGTTTGGTTAATTGTCAGATGGCATTGGTAGTCACTGAATGTGAGGACACTAAGTACAGGGAGTTTCTACGTCTTGTATCTGTTGGTGTCACTAAATAGTGTAGGAGGCGGTCAGAATCTGATGGTCCGAGACACCGCTGCTACCAAATGTAACGTGCAATACTTTGGTGATAAAAACTCCGTGTACAAACAGTTAGTTAAGGAGTTTATTACGAGCTCTGACAAAAATAGTCTGCCCTTCTTGAGTGTCTGCTCAGAACTGACGCAGTAACGCCCTCTGCCCAGGCTTGGACTCTGGGAAAGCGTGCTAGGTCAGCAAGTTTAGTGGGGGCATGTATGCATTGGGGGGGGGCATATATACATCGGGGGTAGACATATTGTAGGGGGGATTCACTCGTGAGTGTCCGTAGTACAAGATGCAATTGCCTGAAGGGCTGATTTTGAATAAAAAAATATGACAAATGAGTCATGCCTAGAATTGAGAGCATAGTCTATGGCTTTGTCAATAGCAAAAAGTTCGGAGGTAAACACAGATGTATGAGTCGGCAACCGATACCTAAGTGCACATTCAGTCGACCACACACACTTGCACCCACACATTCACTCGACTTGGAGCCGTCAGTGTACAATTGATGGGACCCCAAGTGACGAACGATGATGTTACAAAACAAGTGGTGGACCTCTGCCTCCGGCGCCTTGGCCTTTGGTGCTGGGAGCCATGTAACATCAATTATAAAGCCGGGTGGCTCCCAAGGCGCTATATTTTTAAGCACCAACTTGTCAATCACTGGGGTCCACACCAAGCTCCTGAGTCAGTAAGTGGAGGCGAACGGCAAGTGGCCGACGCACCCCCCGCATGAGATGGTGGTATTGACGCAGGGGGGTACAGGCCACATAGCCGATATTACTTTTCCTATATGTTCGTATGCCATACGAAAAGGCCAGGTGGTCACGGCGAATACGGAGGGGAGGCACATTCGCCTCCACTTCCATACGAGCTACACGGGTACATCAGTTGGCTCCAAGACACAGTCACAAACATTTATTCTGTAGCACATCCAATCCTTTCAGCGTGGCATCGGATGCCGAGCCATAAACCTGTGCGCCATAGTCTAGCTTCGATTGAATAAGGGACTTATACACAATTAATAAAGATTTTCTGTCGGCTCCCCATGTAGTACCCGCTAGGTACTTCAGGACATTTAACGTTTTATCACAACGAGCAAGCAAAGTATTAACATGAAGTTTAAAATTCATTCTGCGATCAAAGTGGAGGCCCAAAAACTTCACAGAATTTTGAAAAGGTACCGCTTGATTATCCAAAAATAAACGCAAATCGGGGACGTTACGATTAATGAAGGCTACAGCGGCACACTTATGGACGGAAAACTTAAATCCCCACTGCAAGGCCCATTGATGGACGGAGTCGAGGGCTGCTTGAATCCGCCCAGCCGAAAATTGTGCATTACAGGAGGAGTGCCATGTTGCACAATCGTCAGCATAGAGCGAGTATTTAAGATTCCTGGGGATGGGAGCTGATGACAGAATATCATTGATCATAATACTAAATAAAGTAGGACTAAGCACACTTCCCTGCGGCACCTCGTTTTCCTGGATGAATATATCCGATGTTACGTTACGGGGCAATTTGACAGAGAAAGTCCTGTCCCTTAAGAAATTTGAAATAAAAATAGGCAAATTTCCTCTTAAACCATAAGCATAGAGCTTCATTAGTATACCGTGTCCCCATGTCATGTCATAGGGTTTATGGATGTCCAAGAACACCCCTATCATGAATACTTTATTGGCATATGCCTCTGCAATACAATGCTCCAAATTCATTAAATGATCTAGTGAACTTCTGTATTTACGGAATCCACATTTTTGATCATTTAACAAATTCTTCGACTTTAAAACAAAAAGAAGCCTATTGTTTACCATTCGTTCCATGACCTTACATAAACAAGAAGTCAACACAATAGGACGAAATGAAGTGGGATTCATAAGACGACCAGCCTCTTTGGGTATTGGTATGACGTGCACAAAGTGCCACGAGTTTGGGAACGTTCGAGACGCCCAAATCTCATTGTACAATGCTAACATCTTAATCAGATTGTCCTGATTAAGATGCTGGATCATACCGTACGTGATGGTGTCTGGTCCAGGGCTGGTGTCTTTACAGGATTTAAGGGCAAGGAGCAGTTCATCTAGCGTAAACTCTCGTTTGTACGGGGAGTCTACGTCTTCTGTGGCAAAGTCTAATATCTGTAGGTCAGCCATGCGTTTATGATGTTGAAAACGCGGATCATAATTGGCCGAGCTACTTACATGAGAAAAACTCCTGGCGAGGATGTTAGCAACGTCCACGGGCTCGTCATAGATGTTATTCTTTACCTGAAGGGTGGTCACAGGGATTTTTGGGCCTTTATTTTTTAATATTCTAATAGTGAACCAGACTTTACTTAATGTTGTTGTAAGAGTCACCATGAACACAAAGGACCGCCAGGAGTCACGTTTGGCCCTTCTTATTATTCTCCTTGCCTCAGCCCGTGCCTTTTTGTATGCAATAAAATTTATCTCAGTAGGCTGACTATCAAAAATCCTGTATCTCCTATTGCGTTTTCTTAATGCTTGTCAGCAATCCGGCGTCCAACCTCTCCTGTCCGGCCCTCGACAGAAGTAAAACCCTGGCTAGTGGTTGGGGAGCAACTGAGGGTACTGCGAATGGAAACTATCATCTAACTTCCTATGCCACGTCACGCCCTCTAGCTACTTGCCACCTCACCAAACGAACCCGAACCGAATACCAAACAAAAAAGAACAAACCAGTGTCCGAGCTGAACGACACTCAGGCACGAAGCACTTAACATACTATACCCTCACAGGAAGCCTTAAAAAGGTAAATGAATAAAGAAAACGAAGTGGTGAGTAACAACTGGGTTAAAGCTGAGAAACAGGGGTGACTGAGCAAGAGAGAGAGGGAAAGAGGAGTGTGGGAAGTGGAAGACTGAAGAAAAAATACTGAGGAAGAGAGAAAGAGGGAAAAGACTCATGGAGACGCAGGAAGGGAGAGAGAGAGAGAGAGAGAGAGAGAGAGAGAGAGAGAGCTTTAGTGTGGGAAGAGGAAGAGAACCGGTTAGAAAGGTGCAAATGGAAGCCTGGGAGAGGGAGAGGAATTAAGAAAGAGGAGTGGGTAATAAAGAAGGTCAGGATTGAGGAAGAGAGGTGACTTGGCAAGGATCAAAGGGAAAAACCAAGAGTGGAAAGTGGAAGAGTGAAAAGTCTGAGGAAGGTAACATGAGGAGGGAACTAATGAAGAGGCAGGAAGAAAGAAAGAGAGAAAGGTTGAGGAAGTGAGAGAGAGGGGAGGAAGGAGGGATTTTTTATTTTATTTTACGTGTCTGACTCTGGGCAAAGGCCTCAGGACCTATGCCCAAGTCCCAGTAGTTCTCCTTGGGGTCCTGTACTCCTCCTACATCCCCAAATGTCACCACTTCGATGCTAACACCCACCATCCATACTGAATACATGCTAGGGCTGTCTCATACAGGTCTGGTGTACTGGTATTAGTGGGGGTACTTTTATGACATCATGGCTTCATTCCCTAAAATTTGCTGGATTTTCCTTTTTTGTTTCAACTTGAATATCACCTAGTTTTTGGCAAGTTTTAGTGCAATAACCTTGTTCGACCTCTTCGGTCATCGTGACGGGCGCAGGAACGCGATGAGCGTAAGAGGCACGACGATGAACAGAGGCTGTCTGACAGCCGCTGAGACACTCGTAGCGGCTAACAATAATCAAACATGCGCATGAAGGTCCGCACTGCACTACACAAAACCCCGCCCATATCCATCAACTGTTGGGTGGAAAAAGAAAAAAAAGGTTAGATACTTTCTGAACAGACCTCGTATCACGGAATTCTACAGTAAAGGCAATACAGCCATAACTGAGCACCAAAAGGGTGTATGTTGAAGTTACAAGAATCAGAATAATGTATAGGCTGCTATTACAAAAATATCCAACACTTTCTCCACTCCTCCTTCCCTTCACCGTCCCCAAATCCTTCAACCTCTCACTCTTTCCTTTCCCACCCCTCCCATTGGCCTTGCCGGCTTCATCTCTCAGTCTCAGCTTTTCCCACATAACATGTGCAACTGAATGACTTGGCATGCCTTAAATATTCTCAAGTTTTTTTCCTGCCTTACATGGGGAAGCCACAGTGTTGTATGCAATCAATCACTGACAGTTATGTTCATTTATACCCTCTTCTGTAGGTCTTACATAATCCTTAATTAATTTTTATTATATGCTCGACTTTGGGCATAGGCTAAGTGACCTCTTGCCTGGAGTCCAGTAGTCTTACGTACAACACAGCGATCATACCTTACGACATAGGTTTTTGAATATTGCTAGTATGGACACCTTACATAAGGTAAAGCAAATATTAACATAAATTTGGGTAAGATTGTATAACCTTCCTGTCGACTCATTGGTGTGCGAAACTATCCCTGCAGGTACAAGAGATGGCATGTCAGCAGAAACTGAAAGAATCTCTGAGGCTAATTCCTTCAAAATACTGCCCAGAATGGTTGCAATCAAGCACATCCATAACTATAATTTGTAACACTGATGTACCACCTGTTTTCCCTTTTCACACAAGTAGTTACTGAAAACAACTCACCATCTCTAATCGTATGCCCGTGATTTCCCAACGAGAACCGAAAATGTGAATGAAATATTACTTTCCTCGACATGTGTGTGTGTGTGTGTGTGTGTGTGTGTGTGTGTGTGTGTGTGTGTGTGTGTGTGTGTGTGTGTGTGTGTGTGTGTGTGTGTGTCTGTCTGTCTGTCTGTCTGTCTGTCTGTCTGTGCCTGTGACTGTGAATGTGTGTGTGTGTGTGCGTGTGTCTGCATTTGCGTGTGTGATATGTGAAAGTGGGTGGCACGTAGGAGGAGTGTAGGTCCTCAGGAAACAGAATGTCGAGTTCTCTCCCAAAACACATATACCCTATACAAGTATATCAAAATGAAGTGCCCACATTCTTAAAGGAGTCTGCATAAATGCAAGAAGGCCAAAGGGACTGTGTGTGTGTGTGTGTGTGTGTGTGTGTGTGTGTGTGTGTGTGTGTGTGTGTGTGTGTGTGTGTAAAATTGGTACTCCGAACGTGGGTGTAAGAAGTCGATTGTAGTGTGTATTTACTAGGGTGTGTAAAGAATGCTAAGGATGTAATCTCTCTCTCTCTCTCTCTCTCTCTCTCTCTCTCTCTCTCTCTCTCTCTCTCTCTCTCTCTCTCTCTCTCTCCATCCTAAAATGTGTGAAACAGAGTTTTTAAACTTGTCTCATATCCCATTACTTCAGACATGGTAACCATCGCCTTACACATCCTTGAATGTTTTCTATTTTGTTCACGCGTTTAGTCAAGTTACGATTCTACAGCTGCAGCATACCTGAGGGACGGCCTAAGGAACTAGATGATAATACATTACTATAATTATGTCCTTCCCTATGTATTTGAAGGTCGCTCGATTATTAGCCCACCAATGTATAGGATTTTTATATAATGTCATTGGTATGCACACTGGGATCCAGTTTATGATTGGTAATTGCTCCTAAGTCCTCGTCTGTCTTAAGACACGTTTAGTATTCACCTCCCATCTTTTACGTCCGAACAGGTCTCCTTACTCCTTCACCCATTTCCATAACATGACATTTATTTAGAATAAATACCATTTCCCAAATCACACCTAACTAATATACTTTTTATGGATCTTCTTGGAGTAGTGAACATGACTTACTGGTCTTGATATTCATTACTAACTTCGCATCGTGTGGAAACATATTCAGGTAGCTATTTATCCTTTCTGAGAGGTCACTGATGAAAAAAAATAAACACAATTGGTGACACTACCGAGCCATGTGGCACTCCACTCAAGACTTCCCGCCATCCAGAGTATCATCCTCGAATTACTGTTCCTATTTTTTGGTTTGTGTGTGTGTGTGTGTGTGTGTGTGTGTGTGTGTGTGTGTGTGTGTGTGTGTGTGTGTGTGTGTGTGTGTGTGTGAGAGAGAGAGAGACAGGCCGACGGACAGACAGACATACACAACAGCAAAGAGGTATGTAAATCTTTTTTTATCAATAAATGCCATTGTGTGTGTGTGTGTGTGTGTGTGTGTGTGTGTGTGTGTGTGTGTATGTGTGTGTGTGTGACAGAGAGACACAGAGAAACAGAAATATTGCAAGTAAGTCTTTTTGTTAGTGAATGTCATTTTGTGTGAGTGAGTGTGTGTGTGTGTGTGTGTGTGTGTGTGTGTGTGTGTGTGTGTGTGTGAGAGAGAGAGAGAGAGAGAGAGAGAGAGAGAGATGCACATAACAATGACAAAGGGACCGTCCAAGAGGGGTCAGTATCCTTCACCACGCACGCTCCCAAGCAATCCAATTACCTTGTTCCCTGTTGCAGCCTCCTTCCCACCTGAGCCTCACATCCATCACACTCTCGCAATGGAAGAAGGGAAAAAATAATAGAAGAAAAGGAGGAGGAGGAGAAGGAGGAGGAGGAGGAAGAAGTTTTGCTTTCTTACTACTGAATTTACCATGGTTTTATGACATACTCTCAGCTGAATCATTTTTTCTGGCATTAGTTGCAATATGTACAGTTGATCCCTCCCTGTGAAAGTTAATGGTACCAGTATTAACGTAATAAGGATTCACTCTCAGCTGAAGAAAGTAACATGATATTAGCTGGAATAGAGCACTACAGTTTTATGATTATTGGAAGGACAACGATGCCGGTATTAATCCTCCCAGTCCTCTAGGGCTCATTTACAACTGATTAAATTTTTCTGGGGTTAGCGGACATAAAATATTAGAGTTGTCACGACCATAAAATGATTAATAGGGACAGTGTTAACAATCTCAGTCCTCTATTTCTCACTCTCAGCTAAATAGAATTGCCTGGAATAAGGTGAAGTACGACGTTTGAAAGGGGTTAAAACTGACTCCACCAGGGAATAGGTAAGCCAGTAATCTGTGAGTATTTTATAACACTCGTTAAATCAGAGTACTTTCACTTAATATAACCCATCGTAACTTAGGAGAAATATTTCCAACTGGAAGAGGTTAAATAACTCTTTCGTAATTGCAGTATTCTCTGAAATTAAGTTGATTCGACTGGTAGCAACAAAAAAAAGCAAATAATGGTGACCTAGATCAAAAGTGCTGAGAAACTGCAGCGGTGCCTAGTCCATTGCTGGCCTTGACCTATGACCTTCACCTGTGTCTGATCTTTCACAGAAATCTAATAGTTTCCTCCCATTACCACACGCAATGAATGTGCCAAATTAAATCCAGATCGGACATGTTATTAATTAGATACGTTATTGTCATATGTTCATACATACAGATGCATGCATAGGGCCAACACATTGTACTTATAAAGATGGATATCGAGTCGATTGCAATAGCTATGCTCTTGCCGTCGTACATAAACTAGACAGAATTTTCCCAAATGAAGATATGCCACATATTTATTCTCAAACTCATGCAGGACGCAATGAAATTGCAAAAAAGAACTAGAAAGCACTCAGAGGGCGCAAACCTTCGTCAATGCCGGATCCAGCTCCAGATTAGCTACAAAATTTAATCAATTCTTTCATGGCCCATGGCCCACCCTACATAAAATTTCATTAAAATTCGTTGAGAACTGTTGGAGTTATCGTGTAGAAAAACAAACGAACAAACAGACAGACAAACACAAGTGAATACATAACCACCACCAACTTGGTCGGCGGAGGTAACAAAGTGATTCCCTCAATGACGACTACAAATACAACAAACTCAACTATTTCACCAAACATAAACGCCCCGCAGATTTCCGAAATACAAATGGGATGCGAACACGTTTACTAAAAATATGTAAATTTCCCTCTCTGTATATCGCGGCCTGTACTTCAATATGGCAAGCGGTGGGCCAAAAATATACGATGGCTTCACTATACTGTGAGCGTGGTCCACAGTCCTTGCATATCAGTACTCCCTAAACTCATTTTTTTTTTCTATCTCTGCAAATATGTCTCTATCTGTATTTACCTATATATGCTAAAAAAGCAGAATTTCATAAATAGTTTTATTTGCTCGATAGATTTTTTTAAAAATGTGAAGAAACATATGCTTAACGAATTTAATGAATTAAGGAGACTTCACAGTAACAAAAACATACTATGGCAATTATGGCTAAACAGGACAGTTAATGTAAGACTTTTTTTATGTTAAATCGTAAAGAAATGTATCAAGAATTCAGAAAAAATTAGTATCATATATTTAATTTTTATTTCTTCTTCAGGAACATAATAAGTTAATGATAATTTATGTTTCTAATTTTATCTACCAAACTGAAAGGGAAGTTGTAACAAATCAAGACAAATATGGCAGTAATATATATTAATTTTCTTGATTACGGCTCAATACACCACAAACAATCCTTAACCTATTTCTATCTTTGCAACATCCGCCTTTTAACTGCGGTAATTATTTAACATCTTCATGTCAAGTTTCTGTGGATTTTTCATCTTATTAAAGCATATTCAGTGCTTTTAGAGCTACTTGCCATTATCTCACATTTCAACAGCACAGCACGGAAGACAAAGCTGGAACAGAGATTTATATTCTCGCATTCATTTTTGAACATACACACACACACACACACACACACACACACACACACACACACACACATATATATATATATATATATATATATATATATATATATATATATATATATATATACACACAATAGCCGCGTTGTTTGTTCTTTGTTTGTCTGGCCTTCAATCACGCCCAAACCAAGGGGCCAGAGACCCCCAGAGCCATATATATTTTGAATTAGGGTGACCCGAGGATGGTTTTAGTGGGGTCAAAATTCAGAGCTTGGTCAATTGAGGTCACCGGTAGAGTGTTCACTTTTTTTTCGCCCGGATAACGCCGTGTATCCCAGCAGCCCAGTTTTTGGCTTGGAGATCCACATGACCTCCAGTTCGGACATAGGCTATGTGAGGTTAATCTCCGAGGTCATTTGAGGCCACCAGTCAGAGGTCATTTGAAGTCAACTGTAATACACGGTCAAACGACTGAACCCAGCAGACAAATTTTTGGCATTGAGGCTCACATGACCTCCAGTTCGGACATAGGCTATGTGAGGTTGACCTCCTAGGCAATCTGAGGTCACTGGTCGGAGGCCATTTGAGGTCACCGGCAATAGCAAACAAGTGCGTACAGATTCTGTGTGTTAGTCTGCAAAAGCTGAAATAGAAAGTTCCTGGACCTCTTGTAATCCCTCTTCAAAAGCACAAGAGGTACAGTCAACAAGAGTTCCACCTGGACCACCTAGTCGCGGGATATGGCTAACGTGGCAACAGCACGTGTGTGTGTGTGTTCGTGTGTACATGCCCGAGAATTTTTCGAATCATCAAGCTTCATCCTCTGTGCGGTATTATATTATTATGTGGTCACTGTATTATACTGTGATATTGGCTAAGAAATACTGTGTGATTGGGATAATGAGCTGTGCACTGTGCTATTTATAAAGTCTGATTTATATAAAATAATTCTTCTCTTATCTTGCAGCATGAACCACGATACAGGTTGAGTTGTGGTTCAGAAACATCGTGCCATTTATGGGTGAACTTGCTCACTGTTTCTGAACCACAACTCAACCTGTATCGTGATTCACACTACAAGATAAAAAAATTATTTTATATAAATCAGACTTTATAAATAGCATAGCGCACAGCTCATTATCTCAATCACACAGTATTTATTAGCCAATATCACAGCATAATACAGTGACCATATAATAATATAATACGGCAAAGAGGATGAAGCTTGATGATTCGATAAATTCTCGGGCATGTACACACCAACACACACACGCGCTGATGCCACGTTAACCATATCCCGCGACTAGGTGGTCCAGGTGGAACTCTTGTTGACTGTACTATAGCCAACACTTATAGCTGGTACAGTCAGCGTTGTCAATTCTCCTTTTCCTTAGTGTGAATTCTGTGCAGCTCGACTCAGTTTCTCCGAATCATTTACTGGTGAGAGAGAGAGAAAAAGAGAGAGAGACGCCGGGAGATGTCTGGCGCAAGTGCAGAGGGTGGTGGTGTTGGGGGGTGGAATGGTGGGTTTGGGGGGGGAGGGGACGTGACTGAGTAAATGCGGCACCAGTGTAATACAGATGTAGCACCAGCGTACTTGTTAAAAACGTAGGTTTACGATGTGAACGAGCTAAAACAAGCTCTTCTTAATGGTAACGACATTGAGTAATAGATTCCACTTATATCTCAGAATGCTACTACAAATTGTGTATTGAGGTTAACATACAGGCATTGTCATTTAACGACAGTGCTAGAAGTCTGACAAATGTTGACAGTTGGAATTGGTGGCATGTTAACATAGGTTTGACAGGGTAATAATCGGGGAAACTAATTACAGTTTTAAACATGCGGCAAAAGGTATTGCAGTAGCATCTGACTTAATAATAAAAAACTCATAAAGAACAACTACAGTAAGTTTGCATAATAATTATGACCATAACCACAATAATGAGTTTTTTCAAGTGTTCGATAAAAGTTAAACTACACAGTGCACAGGAAATACCGCAGATATCGATCCCTTGAAGGTTCCATAAATTTCGAGTCAGATAATTATATTGTTAATGGAGTTATCATGTTATGAGCACAGATCATATCTGTTCCTTTATCTTATCTGTATTCACGTAATCTTCGCCATGTGAGTCTTTCGCAGATTAGGAATGACAATTCCAATTTGTAACATTACGACAACAAAGTAAGCGCATACAATAATATGGAAACGATAACACACATTTTGTAATATTCATACAATATAAATGTTTAGGCATACTCAATTCTATAACCTCTCGGAGAATACGGGTCTTATTCGAAGCTTTCGTAGTCATAGGGCAAGTATACACCAAACGATTTAGGCCGAGATAGAACCATCAGCTCCTCGTTCAGGAACTCCTTTTGCCTTGTGCCAACTGCCAATATGTCTTCCTGCAGGGGCCAACCTCCAAACCATCAGTCCGGCGATTGCCAACCTCAACACCTGGTTAGCCCTGCATGGTCTGCTAAGAACTAGGGTATACTATTCTTGCAAACACCGTAGGGGTCACAAAGATAAGAAACATTAATCTAAAGTATATGCAGTATCTGATACTACTATTTTGGCTAAAGATAAATAATCATGTCCGCTTATAAATGCCCTAGCAATAAAAAGATTATTCATGAACAAGTAAACATAGCACACTGCACAATGAGTCAGTCCTAGTCTCATGGAAACATTATAATTATCTAGGTCAAAAGTTAAGGGATCATCATGGATTCAATAATTGCAGCCTTGCTTAAGCAATGTCAAACACACTTGAGAAAACTTATATTATTGTGGGTATGGTCATAATTATCATGCAAACTTACTGTAGTTGTACTGCAATACCCTTTGCCGCATGTTTGTTAAAACTGTAATTAGTTTCCCCGATTATTACCCTGTCAAACCTATGTTAACATGCCACCAATTCCAATTGTCAACATTTGTCAGACTTCTAGCACTGTCGTTAAATGACAATGCCTGTATATGCTAACCTCAATACACAATTTGTAGTAGCATTCTGAGATATAAGTGGAATCTATTACTCAATGTCGTTACCATTAAGAAGAGCTTGTTTTAGCTCGTTCACATCGTAAACCTACGTTTTTAACAAGTACGCTTGTGCTACATCTGTATTACACTGGTGCCGCATTTACTCAGTCACGTCCCCTCCCCCCCCAAACCCACCATTATATAGGTGGGGGCGCTCACCATCCACTCACTCGATGTAGTGCTGCTCTCGGGTGTCTGCCCTTTCCTCTCCATCCTTCTTTCCTTCCATTCTCTTCTGTCTTTCCTTCATTCTTTCCCTGTCCTTCTGCCTACGGGTGACTCAACACTCCCTCTTCTGTCTTTCTTCCCTTCATTCTTTCCACTTCCTTCAGCCTGTGGGTGACTCTACACTGAGTGACATGCCAAATGGTTTCCTGTGCACCAGGAAACCATTTACTACGCTGGGTGGTAACCATATAACCAAATTTTGGCGCCTGGTGGTTTAGTGGGTGATTATTGCGCTCCAATCGGATTGAGACGGTGAAGGTTTATATCCAAGGGATGGTTGGGGTTGATTGCTCATGTAATGCCACTCAGGGATGAGTGAGACTGGTAACTCTCATGTTAAATGTCGGGACCAATGCCTAGCCCCGGGCTCCTACGCACCTCATGGGGCAATGTAGGATTGGATGATGGATGGATGGATGGATGGATGGATGGATATATATATATATATATATATATATATATATATATATATATATATATATATATATATATATATATATATATATATATATATATAAAGAAGCGAAAACTAAAAGTGAATGTTCTAAGAGTAAAGCTATGGCCTTTGAGAGAAAACTTCACATAATGCAATGCTGGACGGTCAGAAAATGGAGAATGCGAGTGCTTTTAAATATTTAGGTAGTGTGATGAGTAACAATGAAAGTTTAGCTAATGAAGTGCTTTAAAACGTACAGCAGGGAAGAAATGTTGCTGGTTCACTGAAGGCAGTAATAATTAATACAGGAGTCAGAATGGAAGGGATAATATGCAGCAGCATGATGTTATTGTTATCCCCAGACTAACATATGGAGGTGATGCCTGCACCTTGTTGAAAGGGCACCAGTCAGGAGTAAGAACAATAGAAGTAGGTTATTTCACAGGAGCACTTCGATTTTTGTGGAGAATAAGAGAGACAAATAAGGAAGTGAAGGAACGCTGTAATATTGATATGTATGTGATTGAAAACACTGATTATAACGGCCATTTGGTAAGGATGGAGAATGGTGGCAGACAAGAACAGAGTGTGACTGAGGTGGAGGGAGAAGGCAGTAGGGATTACGATGGAGGAGTGGGGTGGAGAGACTTTTGAAAGAGGGAATTTTGAGTCGCAAGAACAGCAGTCTAATGGCAAGGGAGACATGAAGATTATTTTGGGGTCGCCCATAGACAAACAGACTGAATACAGCCAACAAGGAAATTGCATCTGTGACTGGTGATCAAGTTACTAAAGTCTTATCATCTCGGTTTCCAAGATTTTTTCCTATATAGTCTAAGTTCTTTCTTTACCCAGCTGTCTCTTCCCCCTAATCTATTCCTCGAATCAACTGACGTGTTCTACTGGTTGTTATTTATCAGGTTAGGGAACTTACAGTAATTCGTGCAGGTTGGAAGAATTTGGTACTGTGGCACTCCTATTTTTCTTGACGAAGTGATAATCATCGGACTGAGTGCATCTGATAGGCGGTAAGTGTAAGTGTAGGTGCTTATGTCTGTAGGGTGAAGTCAGGATTCCAAGGGTTTCACTGGTGAGTGAACGAGAGGGTAGCTCATGTAGCCTACTGGACAATTTTTCTTCGTTCTGTCAGGTTTTCTTGCTCTCTGAACAAGCTTTCTTGCTCTCTGAACTATACCTCATTCCATTCTAAGGTGGGAAAAGAACTGCATCAAGATGATGATAGATGTTCATGTTACCTCCAGATGGTTATATTTAACCCTATAATGCTTACGTTATTATCCTCTCACAATACTGCTTTCGCCGGGAGAATTTTTTTTTTTTCGACATTTTCTTTCAGTTTAGTCTATTTTAGTATTTGTACACTTTAGTCTCTTTGATATAATCATACACTAATTATACACCAGAAAAAGAAATAAAAAAAAAATAAAAAAACTAACACAAATGCTTTTGTCGGGTAAAAAACACTTAATCCACATTATACCTGTGAAACACCTTTTTTATTAATTTAGACTCTTTTAGATTGTTTTCACCCTTTAGTCTCTTTGATTTAATCAGAAACTAATTATACACCTGGAAAAAAAAGGAAAACACAAAAATAAAAAAAATGTAACACAAATGCTTTTGTCGGGTAAAAAACACTTTAAACCCAAATATCATGGTGATAAATGCGAGATGAAACCACACCACTACCTATGTAGGTAGGGGGTAGGGTGGATTGAAGGTATAGGGAAAGAGAGCTCCAAAGCTCTTATCATAACAAAACAGCAAATAAATAAATCGCCGAACAGGGAAATTAACCCGACGTAAGCATTCTAGGGTTAACAATGAGAAAATACTGTAGCCTACTTCTTCTTCCACACTTCCTCATGTTTTGTCCATCCGTCTATTTCCCCATCTCTTAACTCCCATCTGAATAAAATTATCTTGTTTTACCTTGCGAGTGATATCTAAATGTGCCCATGGGAGTAAAAAAGTCTAATCGAGAGATGGTTTAACTCATTTGTTCGGAATAACACTAGTATTTTTTTCCTACTTGCCATGGACGATTTAACTGAAAATATTATTACATTTACCAGTAACCTCTTTGCTGTCAAGGCGACTCTACTAATCTACTTCAGCTAATGCCAAACAATTTTATTTGCAAAGCGTGTCACAGGAGCCTGACTGTTAACTACGAGACAATTATATCTCCCTTATCGAAGGAAACTAATCCGATTTCAGCCAGAATCAATTGCTTAAGTTCAGCCATAGCAAGCAAATATCTGTCATCCTGTATAACTCACCTACTTCCGAGATATCCGTCAGCTGAACAAAGCCAGAATATCTTAGCTTTAAAAAATAGCTGAATGCGTTTGGAACAACCCATTCACGGCTTGAATAATTCACCACTGTTGAGTAAATTACCGCGCAAGCACGTATGAAGCGAAAGATGAATAAATGAGATCAACTTGCAGTTGCACTACTGTACAGTATACCTTCTAAAACACTCTGTTCTACAGGTTGATGGATAAGCTTCCGTATACTACATCTTTCACAAATGTCTATATTTCTAATACTAATCACACTTCCACCGCATATTACCAACACTCACTACAATGTCTGCCAGAGCTTGGGCCATCAGATAAAAACAGAACTTCTATGACTCTCACTATTCCAGCAACAACAACACAAAATCACAGAATCTCGGCGGTCCAGTCTCTGGTGCCCTCGTATCCCCATGTATTATACAGACGTGTGCGTTTTGTGCAACACCTCCATTTTTACCGGAATCCACTCACGGCCAATATAGCGAGGTGGCTGTTTGCATAACCATATGTGTGGCTAGCATCCTCATGAGAGAGAGAGAGAGAGAGAGAGAGAGAGAAAGAATGCTGTTGTGTGTGTGTGTGTGTGTGTGTGTGTGTGTGTGTGTGTGTGTGTGTGTGTGTGTGTCAGAAAGATGTGCTCCTGCGTACGTGTGTAAGTGTGTGCTCCTATGAGTAAATGTAAAGGTCTTTACGTGTGTCTATGTGAGGACGGACATAGGTGGAAGTGTATGTATATGTGTCTGAGCCAACATAAGAAAATATTCGACGGTGATCAAATGAATAGAAGGGATCTACTGTTCAAATCCCCCGACATGTCTTAAAAAAAAAAAAAAAAAAAAAAAAACTAACACAGACACACCAGTCCTATACGAGACAGGTCTTGCATGTTTCCAATATGGACGGTGGGTGTTAACGCCAAAATGATGACATGTGCAGGAGTGTGGAACATAAGAGAACTGCTGTGCTTCGGGGAATGGTCTGTTAACCCCATGCCAAGAGTCGGACACATTAAAAAATATATTTAATAATCTTTATCCAAGCATTACACCTCTCACATCCAAAACATCCCTTCACACACAGCTACCTGACCCCTCGTGCACAAACACCCTATACACACTCACACTCACTCACACACCTACCTAGTTTCACACACACACACACACACACACACACACACACACACACACACACACACACAACTCCACAGCCTTGCAGCCCTTACAATGAACTCTCCCTGACCTTCTCTAATCTCCTCCACCCAAGCTTTATAGTGTCAGGTAGATTTCTTGGTGGTGTGCGTAAACGAGAGAGATACGAAGTGGCAAAATGTGAGGGAACAGAGAGGGGAGGTCCACAGTTAAGAAACTGGTTGACAACTCTATCCTTGTTGTACTGCTTGCATCATAATGTTCTGAGTTTCTCCTTTTCTTCTTATTTCTGCATTTTATCTGTTTCAGCAGGTTATTTGGTGTGACATGTACGCAAGAGGGATATATTGTGGCGACATATGTGGGAGTGAGCAGACGAGTTCCACAATGATGAAACATGCTGCTGACTCTGCTTAATGTTCTACTTACACTAATGTCATCTTTATGATCTTGGCTTCTTTCCCCCTGTTCTTCATCTCTGTAGGGTATTTGTTTTCCTGCCTGTTTACCCATATATATATATATATATATATATATATATATATATATATATATATATATATATATATATATATATATATATATATATATATATATATATATATATAATTGAAGGACAAAATTTCATGATACTAAAAAGGGGACAGATAGGCCTACAAGTATCGTTAAAGAACTCTATTCCATTCGCACAATGATTATATAACTATAGCCTACAACGTTCACGAACAGTAACCTACTTAATTCAATACAAAGCAATTTGCGTACTTACCCTCTAATGCTCGTAGCTACCTTTCGCTGAGTAATATTTGTATCAGCATCTCTGTAGATGAACCTAATTTATTGCAGAAATCCAGACACGTGTCCCTGAAATTAATTTTCGTGACTAATAAGGCGTTGAGAGTTGGGACTCTTAGTTGCGATTGCTCAAATGTCCACAGTTTGTTCACTTGTAAGAAAAAAAGTTCAGAAAATGAATTTGTTCCAGGAAGACATAGAATAAACTGAACCAATTTTAACATGTGTTTGTAAGCAATATCTCTATCCTTAAAGTGAGTGACCATTTCTACCCAGCGTTGGTTTGTAGGTAACCTAGCTGCATTCCATCCCATTACTTTTTCCTCAGTATTATAATTGACATAAAACTCGTTAAATAACTAAGTATGAGACTTTGAATTAAGGGCTTTTTTCTGCAGCAAGATCCATTGCTTTTTGGACATCTTGCCATTTGGGTGTTTGCTTTAAAACGGTCTGACATAATACTGCAACCAGTGCCAGTGCTGTTTTTAAAATGGCTTAAATAAAAAAAAAAACATTGTGACCGCATTTTTAAAGCTACGCACACAAAAATTGGTGTGCTTGTACGGCAACCCTTTCTCTATCTGCCCTCAGGTGGCCAGACTCATACACGTATGCGCTCCCACCTTACGCTCACTCTGCCTCACTCTGCTTGTGTGTCATACAGTGCAGTGATGTCTCACCGCGGTTTCTCTGATGAGATTCAGGATCTCCTGAAGGTACACTGGGGAAAGCTATGTGGAGAACGACGACGTGCAAGATAAAGACTACATCCAGCCTGAGGAGGAAAGTAGTAATGATGACGAAATTCCCTCACCACGAAAATCGCGGTATGTGGGCTATACTAGAGCAACACGTGGAAGGAGGCCACCTGCACGTCGTCGTCATGCACGTCATGACGATGAGGAGGAAGGGGAGGAGGAGGAAGGTAGTCCAGCAGTTCAGGGATGGTTGGGGGAGCCTAGGATTTCCCCATGTGGGGAGGAAAGTGTGAGAAGGAAGAGGGGCCGGTTTGGGAAAATTCCATTGTTGGGGGAGAGTGAGTCATCTCGCTAGCATTCTCCCTCGCCCCAACGTGACCCAGCTCAGCCCAGCACCTCAGGACAGTCTTCCCACCTTCCCCACACCCAGCACCTCACATGAAACTCTTCCCCCATTACCCACACTTCCCCATGCTTCCCCACGGCCCGAGGATGACGGAGGCGCTGATGATGATGAGGAGGAAACGACATGACAGTGGGAGGACGGGAGTGACTTTGTCCCCCACAATCACAAGTTCACCCGCGAGAGTGAGGCCGGGTGTACTGTTCCTGAGCTAAACCATAGTTCAAGTACATAAGAACATAAGAAGAGATGATAACTGCAGTAGGCCGGTTGGCCCATGCTAGGCAACTCCTAGAAGAGTAACTGAACTACTAGAATGAGATAAGGATAGCAAAGAAGAAGGCTCTAGGCTGGACTTTTTTAGGAACACCTTCCCTGTTGACATTGTGTTGAAAATTGTTGCCCTAACAAACGCCTTTAATGCATTTGAACATGGGGGGACGACACAGGCATCACACAGCTGATTGTTCAAACCTGACGTGACCCTGAGTGAAATGTACAATTGCCAGCACTTATACCTGTTTCTTTGGTTTCTGCTTCACAGATGTGGCACCAGTGTGTTTGTTTACGTTGTAGCTGTAAGGCATGAATGGGGTGGAAGTAACCTCTTTATAAAGACCAGTTTATCATGGTCGGAGTTCCACTGTGTTTAATAATGTCAATAACTTTTGCATTATATAGATATTACATCGAGATGATAAAATATATAACACCAGTGACTAATTAACAGCAGAAAAGTGGTGGTGGGCGGTGAGTTTGGTGGGTAGCGTAGCTGTGTCGGAAGTTCTGAACCTGCTCAAGGCTATTATCGGTCAACTATCGTAGTCTGGCGTAGTGATTTTCAGTAAACCTCGAAGTTCCAATATGACCGAAAGCTCAAGACGTGATGTTTAATGTTAAAAGATAAATTATATGGTAACATAAGCACTACAATATGAAATTCCTATCGATACACGAGATAAAGTGGACTGATGTGTGCAGCTGTCACCATATCACAGAGCGTGAGGCTTTATAATTGGTTTATATAATATATGGACTTATGTTCACCGTTGAATGAAATTTTATTTTGATAATTACAGGGGAAGTTCCCTAAACAACCCAGTTGTCATTGCCACATCACACCCAGCGTCCGTTTATCTATGCCACTGTAACACTGCGCCATTGGTCGATAAAAACAGGTGTCTTACCTTATCTCTCACTAAGCCTAGGACACGTGATCAATAAGACGTTTTATTACACCTTGCTAATGGCAAAAGTGACAGAAGCAGCCAACCGCGGTAGTTATTAACGTTACCATGACAGTAGCCAATCACAGTGGCTCTGACGGTAACCGACAGCCAATCATGGACAAACCAAGGTGTTGATGGAGCTCCACAGGTTTCACGAGATCACACCTGGTTTGCCTTTCATCATGAATAGGCGAGATAGGCAAGCGGCACTGCGCGGGTAGATTGTTGGCATTCGTGACAGCGGTTTCAGTTTTCGGGACATTGCCAACCACCTTGGTATATCACCTACGACTGTCGCTAAGTGGATCAGACGATGGGAGAAAACGTAAAACCTTTTTAAAATGGGTATGTTAAAAAAAAAAAAAATGCTTGCTGTCATTGGACCATTCTGGAATAATATCAGCATGCTAAATTATTACGTTGTATTCGATGTCTTCCACTCTATTTGTCAGTAAGTGCTATCATGTACAGTATGTAGTTGTTTCAGGCTTAACATATTTGTGTAGATACAAGTATGTGTAACACGGTAGTAAAAATCAGGTAGTATAAAATAACATCACACAGTTTGAGTGTTGCATGGAAAGAACATGAATCTGCTTATGTCTGAAATATTGATACGTTTCATAGCTAGGAGACCCCGACCTCGGATAACGACACGTCAGGAGGATGAGAAGATAATACAGCGGCTCAAGAGCACCCACAAAGGACTGCTATGGAAAATCGGGTTCATCTGGGTTTGCAGGTGTCTGTTGATACTATCCGGAGACGGCTTCATGACGCTGAAATACACCACAGGGTTCCCGCCAAAAAGGAGATTCTTACAGATGCACACCACGATGGCCGGCTCTCATTCGCCACCCTCCATGTCAACAAAGGCCTAGACTTCTGGTCCAGGAATGTGTTCTCTGATGAGAAAACATTCAGATCATCTGATCATGGAAGTAAACATGTGTGGAGGATGGATAACACCAGGTAATGTGGGATCCATGTCTTGCCTGTCACTACGTTGATTACCAGTATTTAATAAGTTACACTCAATCAGTCGTTAAAAACGGCTGCATCCTACACATCACATGTAATAATTGTCAGTAGAACATTGATATACTAATATAATTAAGAGTCTGTGTAATATACTAATATAAAATATACACTCATAGACACTTATGCAACAAATGCTGTGGGAGAAAAATAGGACATTGGTTTGGTAACTTTCCAGGTAAAAATGACGTAACTGACATTCCTACTCTTAATTGTTAGAAAGGGTTCAAAAGTCCAGATCATCCACCTTACAGGAATATGACACGAAGCTCAACTTATTACGATAGGTTTACCCACACACGAAAACCATGGACATTAGTGCATGAAATGATATATTATTGTGTATTTGTGTAGATTTGAACGTCCCAGCATATTTGAGGAGACAAGGAGTGGACACGTGGTGTGCAACGTGTGAGGATGGATCTCCATACATGGTGTCAGTGATGTCACAAGACTGGAGGGACGGTTCATGGCACAGAATTATATTACAGTCCTGCAGGATTTCTTTCTACCCTCCCTTCGAGAAAGGAACTTCCCCTTTCCTGCTGGCCTTATCTTATTTGTCCAGGATCGTTGCCTAGTACACATGGCCAGAGCAGTCCGTGAGTGGTTTGCTGGTCAGGAGAACCTGCAACTCATAGAGTGGCCCAGCAAAGGCTGCGACTGCAACCCAATAGAAAACATCTGGGCGCATATGGTGAGTGTGTGGGAGGCAGAGCAGGAGAGGACAACGGAAACGCTGATGGCCCACGTTAATCGCGTGTGGAAAAGTTACCGCACAGAACCACACCCTGTGAGGCAGATCGTGTCCTCTGTGT
Organism: Coenobita brevimanus; assembly: GCF_032717465.1. Classification (NCBI taxonomy): domain Eukaryota; kingdom Metazoa; phylum Arthropoda; class Malacostraca; order Decapoda; family Coenobitidae; genus Coenobita; species Coenobita brevimanus. The sequence goes on from NC_137031.1 coordinate 9,596,144, forward strand.
CTACAAGACTCCGTGAGGTAATCAAAAAACAAAGTGGATGGACCCATTATTGAGTAATGGATACATGAATAAAAGTTTATATATTGTTATGAAGGGAGATTTGCCAGTTAGGTAGTCTCGTTAATTCGAGACGTTTCTCGGACCGTAAGTTCCAGTGCGAGTCAGAGTTGCCAGTTTGCCTGGTGTTCGTGAGCGTAGTTGTTTCGTAACTTATGCAATAATTTTTCTGCTCATTATCTTTATAATGTTTAATTTAAGTTATTGCTTGTTAAATTATGTAATTTAAGTTCGAATGGTAAATGATTTAGTATTATGTAATGAGAGACAACTCTGTCTCTCATTACATCTGAATTGGCAACAGTTGCCCGTCGAGAGTATACTCATAAAGTGTAGACGTTTCTCGGATAATGCAAGCCTATATAAGGATGGGGAAGAGATTAGTCAGTTTTTCTAATTAGGGACGACAGCTGACGTATATGGAAATGTTCCTGACTCGTCTGGTTCCCTTTCATATATTGATGTCCCCTATATTAGGTTGTGCCTCGACTGACAGTCACCAGGTGATGAGTGCAGGTATGTAATGTAGAAAGGCATTACATATCTGTAGTCGATGGCGTTCTGTTAGTCGAGGTATTTTTACCATTAGTGTAGGTCTAGCTATTTGTCTCTGTAGGATTTAGTATAGGTTAGCGATTTGTCTGTTAGGTGATTAGTTTTAGGGTCTTTAGATTAGTTTGTCTTTATATTATAAGGTATTAAAAATAAAAAACCAAGAAAAAATTAAAAAAATAAAAATACAAAAAAAAAATAAAAATAAATAAGATTAAAATTATTATATATATATGTACGTTTGCATGAAAGTGTGTCTGTATGTATGCATGGAAGTGTGTGTGTGTGTGTGTGTGTGTGTGTATGTGTATGTATGTATATATATATGTTTGTATATATATGTATATATGTTTAAATGTATATACATATATATATATACTGTATATACACGGCCTTAATAACCAGGGGCTTCGGCCCCAATGGTTGATAGGCCGGAAAAAAAAAAAAAAAAAAAAAAAAAAATAGTCAGTTAGTCAGTCGGTTTGGAGTTCAGTCGGGTTTCAGGTCAGTTTGTGTGAAGTGCAGTCGGTTTTGGTGTAGTGCTGTGTCAGTGTCAGTGAAGACTGTTTATTTTCGGTACTTGTGAAAACAGTGGAAAACAGTGACGGGTTACTGACGTTTGTATATCATTGGAACTTGAGAAAACAGTGAAGTGTCAAGCTTTGAGTGTAATTACTGTCAGTGAAGATTATTTTCGGTACTTGTGTAATATGTGAAGTATTGGCAAGCATTAAGTGTACTATCAGTGAAGTGTTGAGCATTAAGTGTAATAGCAGTTAGTAAAGTGTGTATAGCTCCAGTGCTTGTGAGAACAGTGAAGTTGGAAAGAATTAAGCGGAATTATTTGGATAATAAAGACAGTGGACTTTAAGGAGCCAGCGTTTATTTTCGCCTCAGCTGATCTTGTGTACTGCACACCTTAAGGCTGACCATAGCAAGAACAGCTCACTGGGCAACGTCCTTCCTGTACTGATCTACTGCTGTTGGAGCCTGGCATTGTGGGTACTGGGACGTAACACTGGTGTCAGGAGTGGGATTATTATTTAGGGCTGAAGTGAGTCTAATCTTCGACATGGAACAAGAGGGTGTCCAGACAAGAGGCCAAGCTAGGCATGAAGAGGCATCACTGGGTGGAATTATGAAACTATTACAAGCACATATGCAGACACGAGTGAAGAACAGAAACAACTCCAAGCACAGTTACTGGCCCAAAGTGAAGAGCTCAGGAACGAATTTAAAGAACAGTTACAAGCACAAATGCCCAACTACAGGTACAGAATGAAGGACTGAAAGAACAACTACAAGCATAGTGAACACCTAGAGGCACAACGTCAAGAACAAAAAGAAGAATCACAGGCACAAAAGCAAGAAATCAAAGAACAATTGCAGGCACAGAACGAAGAACAGAAAGAACGATATGAACAGCTTCAGGAGGCATTACAGGGGCAACAGAGGGAACTACAACTGAGGATGTAAGGACAGCTAGATGCTTGCATGGGGGAAGTGAAGGAAAAATAGGAACAAATGAAGGAGGAGGTATATGCTGAGCTACAGCAGCAGAAGTATGCAGTAAGCAATTATGTAGCTGTGTGCCAACAGCATGTAGACGACCAGTTGAAGTCAATTAGTGAGGAATTAGTGACAGAGTGCAAACAGCATGTGGAAAACCAGCTGAAGTTTAGTGAGGGGATAGTGATGGAGAGCAGACAGAATGTAGATAACCAGTTGAAGCATGTAGTCGACCATGTGAAAATAATTAGTGAGAAAATTAAGGCTGTAGAAAAATATGGCATTGCTGAGCCTCAGGTTAGTGTACAGGAAGCATATGAAGGGAATGGACAGTGTACGGTGAATCTTGACGGATCCCAGGCATCTAAAGGTACCATTACAGGGTTGAATAATCAGAGTGCAGAAATGTTAAGTCCTGGCCTTAATTATGATGCTCCAGTTTTTAGGACCCAAACTAGTGAAATGCATGGTTATAATGGGGGTCCAGTTAAAAAGAAATCTCAGGAATTTGATGATAGAGTATCTTGGGAAGCTTATCGTGCACAGTTTGAGTTATTTGCAGATCAGAATGGTTGGGATGATGAGAAGAAGGCTGCAGAAGACCCACCACTGAAGAAATGCAAGAGAACCTTGATGAATAGTATGCGAAAAGATGGAAGGACAGACGACATGCAGCGTAGTAGGAATGGGAATCATAGAAAGAAATGCTGCTGTACCGTAGTGAAGGGGCCGGCGTCGGACAGAAAAGACCTGGGGAGGATGCAGATGGAGGGTGCAGATTCGCAACTGGTGCTGGAGAGGCTGCAGCGGAGTGCAGTGCAACCATCATGGGGAGGAGTTTCCCGGTTGGACCCTGCGACGGGGAGCTGCTGGAGTCAGTGGGACCTTCTTCGTTGCAACGGACTACTGGAACGTCAGTGGGAGATGCCCAATGGCCTCAGCGAGTGTTGGCAACTGGTGGTTCTGAAGAAGATGAGGTCTGAGATCTTGGGCGAGTCCCATAACCAGATCACTAGTGGGCACCTGGGAGTGAACACAATTCTAAGCCGGCTACGACACAAGTTCTACTGGATTGGTATGCGTCAGGATGTTGAAGAGTGGTTTCGGACCTGTGATGTGTGCTGTGTCAAGAAGAGGACCAAGACCTTCCAGGAGGAGTGGACTGTGTGGAGGAACAAGGACATCGTCGGAAGTGGCATAGAAGAAGACCTGACAAGTTGAAAGATTATTTTGTGTACAGTTCGATGTTTCATTAGGATTAGGGTTTATGTACATACTGTGGAGTTTTGTCGGGATGACAAAGAACTAGGGAGGGAGTAGTGTTATGAAGGGAGATTTGCCAGTTAGGTAGTCTCGTACCTTCGAAACGTTTCTCATACCGTAAGTTCTGGTACGAGTCAGAGTTGCCAGTTTGCCTGGTGTTCGTGAGCATAGTTGTTTAAGTTATGCAATAATTTTTCTGCTCTTTATCTTTATAATGTTTTATTTAAGTGATTGCTTGTTAAATTATGTAATTTAAGTTCGTATGGTAAATGATTTATAGTGTTATGTAATGAGAGACAACTTTGCGTGTTTTGATATCTGAATTGGCAACTGTTACCCGTCGAGAGTATACTCATAAAGTGTAGACGTTTCTCGAATAATACAAGCCTATATAAGGATGGGGAAGAGATTAGTCAGTTAGTCAGTCGGTTTGGAGTTCAGTCGGGTTTCAGGTCAGTTTGTGTGAAGTGCAGTCGGTTTTGGTGTAGTGCAGTGTCAGTATCAGTGAAGATTGTTTATTTTTGGTACTTGTAAAAACAGTGATGGGTTATTGAAGTTTGTATATCATTGGAACTTGTGAAAACAGTGAAGTGTGAAGATTTGAGTGTAATTATTGTCAGTGAAGATTATTTTCGGTACTTGTGTAATAAGTGAAGTATCGGCAAGCATTAAGTGTACTATCAGTGCAGTGTTGTTAAGCATTAAGTGTAATAGCAGTTAGTAAAGTGTGTATTGCTCCAGTGCTTGTGAGAACAGTGAAGTTGGAAATAATTAAGTGGAATTATTTGGAAAATAAAGACAGTGAACTTTAACCCGCCGCATCCCGGAGATGTGAATTCACATCCTCACATGATGTGCACTCATATCCCGGGGACGTGAATTAACGTGGCAACATTGCAAGGTCCCTAATTTGCACAATTTTCAATTTTTGCGAGTGATTTCCCAAGTGATTTTTGGCACGTATACACGGGACACCTTCCTCTATTCCTCTACAAGATGCCAAGCAGGGACAATGCCTTAAACCGCATAACCTCTCCCCCGCCCCTGCACGCCATTGTCTCGGCAATTCACCTGTTACCAGTGACCTGGCCAATAAAGACATTCAGGGCCAGAGTGATTCCCCAATCGATGACAATGTGGAGGACAAAGTTTACATAGCATTAGAGGAAGAAACAGTCAGAAATGATGATCAGGTATTGTGGGGAAAAAAGGTCACGAATGGTGATGAGTTAGTGAGTGAAACAATGCTTATAATGCCTATATTACTGTTTGAAAACCAATATACTCTTGTACTACATATAAATTCGTACTAAGTAAATAAATAAATACTGTTTATGAATGGATAAAATAGTTACCCTCCCATAGAACTCGTTTTCTTTGGTGCCAGCCTGTTAGAAAACCCAGTCAGGTAAGGAGGTACTCGTACCTAGATCGAGTATTTTAAACCTCTGTTGAGCGATTTCTCTATGAATTTTCGATGTTTCTCACCAAAAGCGGATGTTTGAGCCAAAAAAAAGAAAAAAGGTCCAAAAATGTCGGGACTGGGGCGTACCACTGCCCAGAAAACGTGGGGATGGGGCGGGTTAAGGAGCCAGTGTTTATTTTCGCCTCAGCTGATCTTGTGTACTGCATACCTAAAGGCTGACCATATGAAGAACAACTCGCTGGGCAACGTCCTTCCTGTACTGATCTGCTGCTGTTGGAGCTTGTGGCAGTGTGGGGACTGGGACGTAACAATATATTTATCTGCACCATTCCTATCCCTTCATATACATTTTTCCTTGGTGGATTCATATAACCGTTAACCTTACTGTTGGCGGATAACTTCATGAACTGATACGTGAGTTTGAGAGTAGTAGGATTAAATTGACGCCATGGAGAGTTAGGGTGCTCAAGGGTTGGTCCCTGCGAAGATCTGTTTTTCTTCTCATTCAACAAGGAGATGAAGTGTAAAAAGAGCAGTAGAATTTATACATATACGCGAATACACCAAATACCTGTACACCAATTCTGTATGAGACAGCCCTAGCATGTATTCAGTATGAATGGTGGGTGTTAGCGCCAAAGTGGTGGCATGTGAAGGTGTAGGAGGAGTAGGAGGACTACTGGCTGACCAAAAACTCAACTATGTAATATATACCAAGCAAATAGCACACACATGCATGCTACACTCGGGTGGTGCTATGATCATATCATTCCGTATAATTTACCCAACTGCACGGCCTGTACAGATCCTATCAACACACGCTCTGTGATATGATGACAGCTGCACAAATCGATCCACTATATCCCGTGTATTGATTTAAAATTTCGAATTGTAGTGCTTATGTTACTATATACCTTGTCTGTTAACATTAAACATCATGCCCTGAGCTTGCTGTCATATTGCAACTTCGAAGTTTACTGAAAATCACTACACCAGGCTACGATGGTTGACCGATAATAGCCTCAAGCAGGTTCCGAACTTCCGACACAGCTATGCTACCCACCTAACTCACAGCCTGCCACCACTCTTCTGCTGCTAATTAGTCACTGGTGATATAACTTTATTATCTCAATGTATTATCTATATAATGTAAATGTTATTGGCATTATTAAACACAGTGGAACTCCGACCATGGTAAAATGATCTTTATGTATAAAGAGGTTACTTCCACCCCATTCATGCCTTACAACTACAACGTAAACAGACACACTGGTGCCACATACTGTGAATCAGAAACCAGTGTAATAGGTACAAGTGCTGGCAATTGTATGTGTTCCTAGCACTTGTGCTTTTGATGGGAATATTGAAAAAAAAATCAGCTTCCTATTTTTTTTTTTTTTTTTTTATGTGCTCGACTCTGGGCATAGGCCTCACAGCCTGCTCTCAAGGCCCAGTAGTCCTCCTACATATCATACACCACTACATGTCACCACTTCGGCGCTAACACCCACCGTCCATATTGAATACATGCTAGGGCTGTCTCATACAGGACTGGCGTATTGGTATTAGCGGGGGTACTTTTACGACATGTCGGCGGGTCTTCTGGTAGTTCGGTAAAGTCTGCTTTACATGTAGTTCAAATTCTTGAACTGTTCCCTGCCCCAGTGGGGATTTGAACCTGGGTCCGGTAAGACCGCAGGCCACCTCTCTACCGATTGAGCCATCCAGTAATGGCGACACCATTTTTTGGCAAGGTGATGGGGAGGAATAGATTTCAATATATCCTGAGCCGCCGACATTTTTTTCAACACCCTTGACCCAGCTAACGCTAACAACACGAACAGGATGAAGAGGATATGTCTAGTTTTTGATCACCTTCGAGAGAAATTCCGTACCTCCTTCTCTTCGTACCGAGACCTCGTCATAGACGAAAGTCTCGTGTTATGGAGAGGTAACATCGCTTTTTGTCTGTATATCCCCAGCAAAAGACACAGGTCAGCATCAAAATCTTCGTAATGTGCGACTGTAAAACTGGATATGTGCCGGACTTAGTCCTGTACACGGGTGTTCAGACGGACATCATAGAAGATAGATGCTTGGGACTCTCAGCGGCTGTTGTAAAAACGATGATCGAGGAATACCTTCATCTTGGGCACGTCATCTACCTGGACAATTGGTACACAAGCCCTCTTCTTGCCAGGTACCTTCACCAGCAGGAAAGTGGTCTGTGCGGCACTGTAAAGAAAAACCATCGGCACATGGTGAAGGTGGGGAGGAAGCTTCAGAAAAACAAGGTTGTTTTTTTACAACGCTAACAATATCCTTGCAACAGCATGGCACCACAACCACGAAGTCTTCCTCCTCTCGTCTGTTCATCGGCCCCTTGTACACCGCACAGACAGTATACTGTAGATTACAGGGCAGAAGGGCAGTGCCATGTCTGGAAACCTGAACCTGTCTTAGCCTACAATGTGTACATGCGACAGGTGGATCAATCAGACGCCATTATTTCCAGCTTGGACTGTGCCAGGCCTACGATGAAATGGTATAAGAAATTATTCTTCCACCTCCTTGACATCACCGTCTTCAATGCTCACTATCTCCACACATATACCACTGGCATCCAGGAGACCTTTGAGGGCTATATTCGTGGGCAGGTGTGGGAGATAGTGGGGGAATATGGGGAAGATAGGAGTGCTGCTTGCCACCATCACACCGCCGTCACACCTATCCACCTCACCGCTAGACACTTCCCCAGGATCGTCCTTCCATGTGCAACGCGTCAAAATCCCAAGCGGAGGTGTCAGGTGTATGCAAACAGCACTGTAAGGCCATGTACTCAGCGGAAGGACTCAAGGTATATGTGTGCAGCGTGTGACGTAGGACTGTATATTCCCATGCTTTGAGGAGTTCTGTACTCTCGCTAACTATTCAGTAACAATAGTGTGGTAATCACGAGCGACAAAAAGACGCTCAAAAAGTGTTGTAAATACGGAAAAAGATGCCCAGGAAGTGTTATAAGTACTGCATACAGTGAATGCATGTTGCAAAAAATTTATCGTAGGTGAAAGGGCTGTATATTGTGAAGTAAGTTGTGCATATTTTCTCGTAACTGTAAGACAATGCATTCACAGTGATATGTATAGTGTTGCAGCAGTAAGTGATTTATTTGCAAAAAAAAAAAAAAAAAAAAAAAGATGCTTTCTTTATGAAATACAAAGAATTTTTTTTTTTATAAGTGTGAAGTGGATAGAAAAGTGTAAAGAACATTCCTATACCTTCTCTGAGTCACGTTGGTGAGAATACCTGACTTTACCGTGCATGGAAAACGGGTTTTCTCTCACCAATGCTGGGGATTCCCCGTGCGCACACACCTGCGGGCAGGGCGGAGGTACTACGAAAAATGCACTTCTGACCTCCGGTGAGTTTTATTATGGTCATATTCGTTTTTTCACATAAAAATCTATCATTTTAGCCCCCCCCCAAAAAAAAAAAAAAAAATAGGCCAGCACGGGGATGACACATGGGCCTAAAAGCGACCGGCACACGGCGGGTTAAGAACGCGGAAGGCAGAAGTAGTGATGTAGAAGAAGAAGGAGCAGCAGCGAGAGACGTCAAAAAAAACCAAGAGGGTAACAAGAAAGGAAAGGGCGCCACAGTTGTCAGATATAGTCATTTAGTGAGCAAAATTCGATATGAATTTTTCCACCAACACTATTGCTATTCAATTTTATACCATGTTAAATAATAATAAACGTGTATGGAACTCAAAAATAATGTTCCTAATAACAAGGAAAAAATAAACAAAATAAATACGTGAAATTTATGATACCCAGTACATTATGATCTGTTAATGGGTATCTCCCAAAATAAAAAGGTAATAGTTATGTGTCCCAACTATTGCATATATAACCATTCAACTGAATTCAGATTGCTTATAAATTTATCATAAATAATTTTGCTAAATTAATGAAATGATATGGTAGCTGCAATGTGCTCGTATAATATACTTCAAAACATGTTAACTTACATATTTAACTATTATATTCAATATAAGAGAAATGCAGTAATCCGCAGTATAACATAAAAACAGCATTTAAGTGACTCTGAAGTCAGTCCCGCTCGTCAAAATGAGTTTAAAAATACCTCCCATCCTGGCCCAGCTGATCAGCTGCCTGTCATTCGTTTTCTTTGGCTAATGACAACAATGTCAACAGACGTCTGTGGCTGAAACTCACCTTATCGGTAAATACAGCTTTTCTAGATTTTCTTGTTGGTCATATATTCTCATGAAGGAATCGTAATACTGTGCTGTGAGTGTTTGAGAAGAAATATTGTAAATAAATATACGAAACACATTGATATTATAGTCCCACGAGTTAGACCATAACCGAATAATATTTTATAATAGCTACCCATAAAAAACATAATAGGAAATGTTTTTTGTCAGAGAAAATTGATTTATACACTATCTATCTTATAAAACAATTACACTGCATATTATTGTTTCGTCTTTTTTTTTTTTTTTTCAGGTATGCATTCAATCACGATACAAGAAATAGTGACCGAATATGTAAGGAACATAACAACTACCACACTAGAAAATACTATTAACAAAGTAATATTAAGCCATCAACAAACACACGGGCACACGAAACACATACCAGATGTTAAGAAAAAATCTCTAGTGAAGGCGTTTAATGAGAGGTGGAGAAAAAGCTACCGAACAAGACATACCTTTTTGCATAAAAATAAGAACTGGCTTAAAACAGAGATCAAACTTGAAAACACAGATAATGAACATAGTGATGCAAATCAATTTAATGTTCATGGTGAGAGATCAAATGACAGTGATTCAGGAAGACCAGTAAAAAATTTTTCTGAGTGTAGTCACAGTACGAAAAGAAGGAAAACTAGACATGTGAGAGAAAACAATTCAACTGATGAATTAGCGTATGCTACTCAAATGAAGCTTAGAAAGGAGGGAAAGTCTGCTGCATCAGAGGTATGTGCACTCTCCATATCATCCCCAGAAAAAGCAGCTGAGATTTTGATTAAGTGCAAAGAACCTAAAGAATCAAGATTTTCTCCTCTTGAAGCTCTAAATATTCTTGTGACAGCCGACCTTAGTAAACAAAGTTATACCTTTTTAAGAGAAACACATAGAGACAAAGGCTGTTATATGTATCCACCTTATGAACAAGTACTCGTCGAAAAGAAAAGTTTTTACCCAGACGATATCTGTGTTTCAGAGTTTGAGGCAAAGGTCCCACTTCAAATATTATTAGATCATACAGTGAAGCGTCTTTTGAAATATCATAAAAGTTCTATTGATATATGCTTAGAAAAGGCTAAAAATCAAGGCGAAGAGGAAAAACTTCCGTTGGAACTAATAATAAAATACGGAATTGATGGAAGTGGTGACCAGGCCTTATACTCTGTGAAATATGACGAGAGTGAACACAGTGATAAATGTGAAACAAGCATCGTTTCTTCATTTATATGTCCTGTAAGATTGTGCGTCCGAGGAAGTAATAAGTTAATTTGGCAGAATCCAGCACCTTCATCTCCTTATTATTGCAGACTAATAAAGCTAAGTTTCAAGAAGGAATCAGGAGATAACACACGCCAGGAAATTTCAGATCTACAGGAAGCAATAACAAACCTGGTGCCTACATTAACAGACAACGCTGAAGTTCACCACAAGATGCTATTAACTATGGTTGATGGCAAGGTTTGTCAGGCCCTCACACACACTCCATCTGCAGCATCATGCTACATCTGCCAGCCGAGGACGAATCCATCAGGGATGAACAATTTACGGGATATAGAAAAGAAGAATGTGGATAAGAAAGCACTTTCATATGGATTATCTCCTTTACATTTGCTCATCAATGCTATGGAATGCATTCTTCACATAGGATACAGGATGAAATTAAAAACATGGATGGTAAAAGGTACTCAGAACAAAAAAGTATATAATGACGAGAAAACAAGGATCTATAAAGAACTGAAGAAAGATCTAGGTCTGAATGTTGATAGGCCAGCTCAGGGATCAGGAACAACAAACGATGGAAACACGGCAAGAAAATTCTTTGCTAATGCTGAAAATGTGTCTAAGGTAACAGGAGTTGATGTTTGTCTTATACATCGTCTATCAGTAATACTCCGTACTCTCAATTCTGGATTTGATATAGACCATAGTAAATATGACGTATATGCCAAGGAGACCGCCAAACTTTTTGTACAACTGTATGGGTGGTACTATATGCCAGTGTCAGTCCACAAAATGTTGATACATGGAGGACAAGTAATAGAAAGTCTGTGTATATCAGTTGGGCATGCATCTGAGGAAGGACTAGAGGCCACTCATAAACTTCTTAGAAATGCAAGACAATATCATACTTGTAAGCAGTCCAGAATTAGGTCGAACACTGACTTAATACATTGGCTACTTGTAATATCAGATCCTCTTATAGCTGGACTCAGAAACAAATCACCTCACAAGGATGGACAGCCATCTAAAGAAGTGTTGGATCTACTTATGTCTCCTCAAGTGTAGACAGTGAGAGAGAGGAGGAGAGAGAGAGTGTGTGAAGGCGAGTCTGTGTGTCTTTGTGGGCGAGAGAGAAAGTGAGTGAGTGTGGGTGAAAGAAAGGGAGTCTGTGTGTGTGTGTATGTGTGTGTGTGTGTGTGTGTGTGTGTGTGTGTGTGTGTGTGTGTGTGTGTGTGTGTGTGTGTGTGTGAGAGAGAGAGAGAGAGAGAGAGAGAGAGAGTTAAACAATTAAGACTTTGTGAATATTTATACTTCACTTGCATGTATAATATATATTTGTAAATATAAATATTGTGGGCCTTGCCAGACTGAATGACAATTAACACAGAGTATTCCTTTTCATTTAATTATAATGTGTGTGTGTGCGCGTATTAATGACTTGCCGAAAAACCTTACATAATTGTCTTATGAAACTATAAACAAAAAATTAGATAATTTAAAAGTATTGAAAGTTGTATAATTTCACACTTTGTTTTTTGTACTCTACTGCTTTACTATCAGGTATATACTTGTTTGCCTATGTGGAATTCACATTCTGTAAACATGGAAAATATAATTTGTTATAAATTAAATGTGAAAAAACAAAACATCAATTTTTAAGATATTTATTCCTATTACCATACAGAAAACGTAAATGAAAATATGGGTGTAACGTCCTTAGACTTTTGCTCACGAAAATGGTCAGTCCAACCACTGTGGGCGTGAGGAGATCCGGAATGGGGAGTTAGGCCGACCACGTGGTGAGGATACGCCACGTGAACATTCAGGAACAGGAGGTGGGGAGAACGAGGCTGGGGGACGGCATAGGCTGCTCTTTCCACGTGATTGCACCATGACCTTTGAACATAAACTCCTATGGACGGTCAGACTCGGGCATGAACACAAGCTGTTCAAGCCGGCATTGAAGGAAGGCACATACCGTCCATACATAACTCTCAGTGACCAAGAGGCAATGGCTGGTAGTATTAAACAACCTCTTCCCCTTCTCGCGAAACATCTTCATGAAGAGGCTCTTCCCAGTTTGATACCTTGAAACCCCGGCAGAGAAACCGCTTCGAAGAAAGAGACTACGGAAGGGTTGGTATGCTGCGGAGGTGCATTCTGAGAGAGAAATCGTGAGATAGGTACGCCGGAAGTGCGGTTTGCCCGTGTCATTTGTTTTGTGTTTACTCTCTCTTGTGCGTTCAACTGCAGAGGTTGTTCACCACGAGTTAATCCCCAACCTACATTAATTTTGCATTCTGCTTGTACCTCTCTTTTGTTTGTCTTTACAACAGTCACAGAAACATACTTGGAAGCCACACCAAGAACTTATAAAATGGATTCAACCAGAATCATCCCCATGACCTCACTAGAACGTGATGTTCTTGTGGAACTGGTTAAGAGGGAGTCAGTACTGCACAACAGAAAAACAGATAGAAAGACACTCCTAGCTAAGCAAGAGGCTTGGGACCGAATAGTGGAGAAATTTAATGCAGAAGGGATGGGAGTTCGGAAGTCTCATCAACAGCTCAAGACAGCATGGGAACGTATAGAATTCAAGTAAGTATTCATACAGTTCCTGACGTTGCAGTATATACAGCTTAATACTCTAATTTTAGGTACCCTGAGGGCTGTGGCCATGTCTAAAAGCTCAAATAGGTGGTTTCCAACAGTGGAAGGGTACAAGCAAATTTTCTAGACCTGTTTAACTGTGTAAACAATTTGTTTCATATTCAGATTTTAGTTCTTTCATACACATGCTGAAATTCATTTCATACTCATTATTGTTGGAAATGATACTATTCCCATCAGGGAAGGGGAAGTCAAATACTAAATACAATGATGCATACTGATGAAAACATGACTGATCCTACATTAACCTAAATGTTGGTGCGCAGTCTCCACCCCCTCCCCTCCACTCACCACTGGCATCAGCCATCTGGCTGACACTAAACCAAGCCAAACCTCGATATATGCCCAAGTGCCCCATGTGAATTGTAAAAGACAGTGACCGTGTATTTTCCCTTAACCACTGGTTTGAGATTTCGAGAAGTAATTTCGTTTTATTATGGCCACAGACGGGGATGTGGTATTGGATATATTGTTCACAAGGTACGTGGTATAAAAATTCAGCTATTACCGTACAGACATTAGCATTTTGAACCCATATCAATGAAATATATTTATTGGAGTAATACTGTAGGTGCTTGAGAAACATGAATGTTAGCGTGCATACAACAACTGTTAATGATAATTATTTGCAGTACCTCCACACTGCTAGTTTCTTATGATTATTCACAAGTTTTGGACTGAATGTTCTCTAGTAATGCAGTAACTCATATCATTTCTACTTCCACAAGTAAATCTTTTAAATTTATTTTATTCTAAAACAAAATTTAGAAAATTCCAGGACCAAGCACGCCCATGCCATCAGGAAGCAAGAAGCTGTGAAGACTGGTGGTGGGCCACCCCCTCCTGAGCTGCCAGAAGACTCATATAAAGTGTTAAGCAATATTTCAGCAGAAATGAAGGACACCGGTTGTCCTTACGATAGTGATAATTTCAAATGTAAGTTTGGTGTTCCATGATCAACAGTAATGAATACTGTCAGTATCACTCTTTGCCAATGAGTAAGTTCAAACATACTAATTAATAAGTTAAACAGTTTGTGACAATTTATAGATCTTACATTCTCAATTATTGTCACTTCACGTGCTGACTATTCCTTAGCACGCCATTTGGAACTCAACATTGAGTACAGTAGTATAGTGTCCGTACCCGAATGAGTATACTGTGGTGCCAGTTTTGTTCCATCTATTAATGTCTCTGTGTTTGCCCCCTCTTTCTTTTTGTTCTGAATGATGTTTGCTTACGAAGTTTATAGTAGCCTTGTGATTTACCAGTGCCTGTGCTTTTTTCTGTCAATGTTCCTGATCCATCATCTTGATAACTCTCTCCTCGCGCTTCGCTGCACTCACTGTCATTTACCATTCATTCTCTGCATCTTTTCTGGTATACTATTACTTTACTGTTCCCTGCTTTTGTCTTCCAGTCCTAGCAACCCCCCCCCCTTTTTGTTTTTTTCTTTTTAAACATTCTTTTCTTTAAGCCAAAGCCTGCCAGAGATTTCATTTTCTAATGTAGGTTTGTATTAATGGCATATATTACTTGAACACTTACTTCAGTACAGTATTCAATATACAGCACAGTACTAGGTTTCGGCATTTCCACACACTGACTCATTATTTGCTACCACCTTAAAGTCAAGCTTGATCCAGCATAACCCACTTCTCTCTCTCTCTCTCTCTCTCTCTCTCTCTCTCTCTCTCTCTCTCTCTCTCTCTCTTACACCAAGTATAAGCCTACATGATGCTTGACTTATCACTAAGGCTAGTCTTGAGTAGCTGTTATTTCCCTTAATATAAAAACGGGTAGCTTCCTTATCTTTCAAGCAAGCTCCTCATTTCAGCCGACAGGTACCGTGAGCTGTTCCCAGCCAAGGCCTACTACTATGGTCGAATCACCAGAGTTACCGAGTCTTTTGCCGCTGCAGGTGAGACTTTGATGTTAAATATAGGTCTTTGTACTAAAGAGGTGATGGTGGCAGGTGGGGACACCCATCTTCCACTCACTTGATATAAAGCTACCAAATTTTTCCTTCACTTTTATCATCCTTTTTCTGTGTCTTCCTTTCTCACTTCCTACTTTCTCACGCTCTGCCTGTCACTTATACAGTATTTACTCGTACTTCCACCTGAGGTGACTGTACACTGTGACACGCCCAATGGCTTCCTGTAATTCAGGCAATTTATAGTGCTGGGTGAGAACCGTGAACCCAAACAGTATGGTGAAGTGGACCCTGCTAAAGTGCTTCTGCTAACAGGGTGGAGAGACGCAAATGGTACATTCATCCAGGAACTTAACCTCGACAGCCTTTCCCACCCCTCGCTGTGACGAGGTGCTGTTTGTCGTGTAAGAGCTTCAGGGCCCTGCTTGGGACAGCCATGCAGGGGAGATTCCATGTCTGCAGTAGATGGGTCTGCATTACCAGACAGCTTGGGGTTACTGAATAATAACAACAGTTAGGTGTGATGCGTTGTCGGCGACCTTTCATGATAATAATATTGTTTAGCAGTCGCCAACATAGAATTACACCTTGCGATAGTAGCCTAGTAGTAATGTTTTAAGTCAGTTACATTTGACTGTGAAAGAACAGGGGAGCTAATTTAGTACTATTGCCTTCACTATTACTGGATAAAGTTTGTTATGTACGTCTCCAACTTGACACAAATGCTTCCTTACTATTGTTTTTTTCATTGTACTTTATTTGAGGCATTAACTTTCATAATTCTTCAGCAGGTATCCAGTGCTGGCATATACAGTACCTAAACAAACTTTCACCAGAATTGTTACATGAATTATACATAAGCACTTGTACACCCATAACATCATACTTAACACTGATAATGTGCCACATACTCTCTTTGAGATGATCCTTGGAGTTACATGACACTGGAGACGTCCTCAAGGAGCACATACGACAAAAGGCAGTCCCTACAGTCACTTTACAATCACATACAAGGAATAACGTAGGGGAGTAAATCAAAACTTCCCCGATTTTACTCACAGAGTTATACTTCATATTATACCACATGTATTTGTGATTTATCGGTCTTATAAGTATATATGCTCATTCAAGTTTTCATTGGCAGCTGACGGAACAGAAGCCATGACTACAAGAGTGGATGTGCAAGGGGAGGAGCCATTTGTTTTGCCATCTCTCGAGTGGCACAACTATTGTGGCCCTTCAATCTCCACGCTCAGTGACGACAGGCAGTGTTCCTCTACCAACACCACCACCCCCACTATCACGACCCCCACTCCCACCACCACCACCCCCACTCCCACCTCAGCCAACAAGACAGCTGTTGCCTCTTCTGGCGAAAGAAAAACTCGCAGATCGTTGTTATTCGATGATTCCTCTCAGGCCAGGATGGAGAAGGAAAAGGAGCAGCAGCAGCAGCTGTGGGAAAGAAGATTACAGCTGACAGACAAACAAACAGAAGAAGCCGATGTAAGGACAAGAGAAGCTGAACTTCTGCTGAAAACTGCTTAAGTTACCTATGAAAAAAGTAAGGTGGACCTGAAGGAGTCCCAAATGAGACGTATTAGTTCAAAGGCATATTGAAATGGCAGATACTGAAACAGAAATGGCAAGGAGGAGAAGGGATACTTATTGACAGAGTTAGGAAAATAAGAGGAATTAGTTGTAGAAGAACTGGGGGGTTTTCAAAGGGAAGAGTTTGTGTAGATCAGACACTCATTCTTAGGTCTGTAGTGGAAAAGTCTCTGGAGAAGGGGAAGAAGTTGTAAGTGACCTTCATGGATTTGGAGAATGCATTTGACTCAGTGGATAGACAAGGAATGTGGAAAATATTAAGAATACTCGTATAAGGAGTAGATGGGAAGTTGTTGAATACCGTGAATAGTATGTATGAGGGTGCAAGGCTGCATTGCGTGTGGTTGGTGAACTGAGAGAATTTTTCTGTTTGACTCTTAGATTAAAACAGGTATGTAGGTGCAAGGCTGCATTGCGTGTGGTTAGTGAACTGAGTGAATTTTTCTGTTTGAATGTTGAATTAAAACAGGTAGGCTATGTGGGTGGAAGGCTGCATTGCGTGTGGTTAATGAACTGGGTGAATTTTTCTGTTTGAATGTTGGATTAAAACCGGTATGAGGGTGCACGGCTGCAATGCGTGTAGTTAGTGAACTCAGTTAATTTTTCTGTTTGAATGTTGGATTAAAACAGGTATGAGGGTGCACGGCTGCATTGCGTGGGGTTGCTGAACTGAGTGAATTTTTCTATTTGAATGTTGGATTAAAACAGGTGTGTGTGTGTGTGTGTGTGTGTGTGTGTGTGTGTGTGTGTGTGTGTGTGTGTGTGTACAACAGCTTTTCTTTTCATTCCAGTTTGCTGCTCCCTTTGTCAACTCATAACTTAATAAAAGCTGATACAGTCGACAACATTTTTCATTTACCCATGTGATTTGTTTGTGTATAAAAGCTGATACAAATGACAAATTTTTCATTTGCCTATGTGATATGTCCATGTGTATGGGGATGATGTGATGAAAGTTGAAAGCTCCGGTGGAAAAAGTTGGATGTAAATTAAATGTTAAAGACAATTTTTTTTCTTTTTGTATTTCTTACAGCAGGATACATTTATGTGAGGCTAAAGAATGTGGTGAAAGTATGGCATATCAGATGAGCCAGGATTCCAGAGGCTTGAATGATGAGTGAATGGAAGCATGGCCCACTGCACTAGACGAGCTTTGCATGTTGCTACACCTCACCCTGCCCTAGGGTGGGAAAGGAGGTCCTGAAGATGATAATGTATTTCAAACTGAACTTAAACCATCGACAGTGGATGGTGAGCGACCCCACCTATTATGTGTATATATACAAATAATTAGATTAATAGAATTTTGTGTGTGTGTGTGTGTTATTGTATGACAAGGATTTCTCTTAAATATTTGACACAGATACAATTAACTCCATTACAAAAAGTTACGGGAGTTTAGTTTAATTCATTAACTTTTAACTACATTCAGAGTTCAAAACAAATTATTCAATTCTTACAAAAAAAAAAAAAAAAAATTCTTAAATTTATGGACCAAATAATAACCATTTCAATTAAGGCATGAGGTACAGTAGTATAGCAGAGACTGTTTTCAAAATAATTTATTACTATTAGCTGCCTCTTCACTCTCCCTTGTGCTGCTACATAAACTTCATCAGATAATAGAAGTTCATTCTCTGGATCTAAATCTCCATCCTCAGGCATTACTATTTAGGTAAGCAATTATGAGCTCAAGTTTGTGAAAAATATAAATACAGTAAGTAGTCCAAAATAATGCATGAGGTACAGTTGTACAACGGAGATTACCTTCAAAAGTATTCTCTAATTATTTTTTGTCTCTTCACTCTTCTTTTCACTGTTGCATTAACTTCATCGGGTAACAGATGTTCATCATTAGATCTTCTTCTCCATCTTTCGACATTACTATTCTGGTCAAAACAGCAAGAATGTGAAGAACCATGGAGGCAACAATTATTGCTTTAGTGGTGTCCAAATTTGTCCTGGCTGGTGTTGATAAGTACGCAAATCTCTTTTTGAGAACACCAAATGCTCTTTCAATTGTGTTTCTAGTTCTGCTGTGGCTTAAGTTATATACCTCTTCATGTCGGTTGCTTGGGTTGCCAACAGTTGTCAGAAGGTATTTCCTGCATGGATACCCGCTGTCACATAATAGATGGCCTGGTAATAATCCGTCTTCAAGCTCTGCACAAATCCTGTTGTTTTCAAAGATTCAGCTATCATGGACACTCCCAGGCCATCGTGAAACAACATTGTTAAACATCAAACCTGAGCCACATATACCCTGGACATGGAGAGAGAAAAAACCTTTCCTACTTCTGAAAACTTCTGAATTATCAACAGATGGCATCACTTTTGGGATGTGGGTACAATCAATTGCACCTATTACTGGCAATTTTGTAAAATTCTTGAACTGTTCTTTGAATATCATTGGCAGCAGGAAAACATAGGTAGCGGCCACTCCTACTGGCAATCGCTCTTGACACAACCTTCAGGCACTGGCTGACTTTGGTCTAGGAGACATCATAGCAGTCACCAATGGACAGCTGGTGACCTTCAGCTGCCATACACCGAACAGCTATCAATACGTGAAGGTGGGGAGGGGCAGGACGACCTGTAAAGGAAGTAATATCGAAACAAATAATATGAACACCAAGTGTGGAATATATTGGTTGTTATTGAGCTTGAGTCACAGCATACTGAGTTTCAGGTAATGCTTTTTCACCCATTCAAATATCATACATGTTCTTGCCTTTGAACACCACTACACGATCAAGTTCTGCACCATCAACTCAGAGCAGAAACTAATGTTTTTCTTTTTCAAAAAGACAACAGAAAACTATACCATAAAACATAATACATCATAACAATGTATATTGATAATAAATTTAATATATAGTGCATTTCTCCTTTTAAACTCTTTAATGGACAATAATCTAACATGGGAAAAAAATCTGGGATAAATAAAACTGATCACGGTTAAAAAAGAATAAGGGGGCAATGAAATACCTTTGAAAATTTGAGCAGATTCAACAAAATTAGAGATATTATGCATACAGATGTATTGAAAGTATTAAAACAAAGCAAAATAATTAACAAAAAAAATGGGGGTAAAAGAAAAGAGCCAATTTTGGTCTTATTAGGTGAAACAAAACAACCCAATTCTGTCCTAACCATTTATTGTTTATTTACCATATTGAGAAATAATGTGTGTATTAACCATATTGAGAAATAATGAGTGTATTAACCATATTGAGAAATAATGAGTGTATTAGAAAAGTGGTAACAGTATCTCCATAACTTTTTGGATGAAATTTTTACCTTTTTCTCATAAACTGTACTTGTTCATAGACCACTCCCAATATGAGTTTTATTTTTATTCCCACTAAAAAATAGTTCATTAACTGCCCTCTCCATGAGCATCAACCGCTGGTTAATAGGGCTTCTTACTTTTTTCAACCAAATTTTTTTTTTCTTCTTTTTTTTTTTTTAATGCACTTGACTCAGAAGTGTCCAAGCCACTGAAAGTTTTCAAAAGTTATTAAGATGCAATTCTTTTCTATGGAAGTACTTACCTCTTCTATCAGGAGTGACACGAAGCTGATCCAGAATTTCCTGCATAAGGTCAGACATCACATGTTTTGTCAGTCTGAACTGATTAACAAACTCCTCTCTCATAGCAGTAAAAGGGTCCATCCGGTCTGGGGAAAGGACATGATGTTCAAGTCACTGAGAGATAATAATACACAGCAGTTAAGGACAAAACGGAATTTCCTAAACTCTCAGAAGAATCTAAAGTATAAAAATACAATGTACAAAGAAAAATCTAGTAACTCGATACTTAGGTGTGAAATATTAAAGGTACCATAATGCTCAAAACCTTCATAACAGTACATTACTGAACATGGAAATGTAGAAAACAGAAAGCAAAGACTATAGTTAAAGCTCTAGGATGCCTGTAATATCTGCATATGAATGTAGGGACAAATTACTTGGAGGTATCTGCCATTATTACCTGGAATAATTCTACGAATTTGCAGTGCAACAAGTCTCTGGGCTCCAATTTCGGCATCAAGTTGATCTTGGTGATCCTGGTCATCCAAGATATTCAAAATTTGCTGGTGTCGATCCATCTGGGTAAATACCTGTAATAAAATTGGTGTGATAATATATAGGAATATAAAATTGGTAAATTTATTCAAAATATACATTTTTTTTTTCTTTTTTTTTTTTTTGGTAACTGCTCTAAGGTGAAGAGAGAAACCTGTACTGTACAGATATACTGGATGGATGCTGTAAGGTGGTTGCTCCACTCATTTCATTAGTAATAGAGTTTTATTTGTGCAAATAATGTTGTTGCTTGGCCTTCATGATAGACACCTACAAAGAGCAACAAAGCAACTGACATTAATTTGCTTCTCCACTTTAGCTGATACTTTATAGCAAAGTTGGTAAATTTGCTGAAACTGTTAGGATTGGTTTGGTCAAGTTATACCCAGACAGGCTAGGTTGGTGTGGTCAGGTTACCTATCGCTATATTTTAGTAACTTAGGCCAGTTTTCCACGTTTCACTGCTATAATAATTTGTTAAATCTGATAAACAACGTCTATGAATCAATCCAAAAGTAGGAAACAGTTTCAGTACTTGAAAGGGGGTCCAACTGTACTAAAATGATACCATGTGCTTACCTTTTTGAAGGCAGTAATGAAAAGTGGTATAGATGGTCTGTTAGATAAAACACTCTTGGAAATGGACGGTGAAGTTGCCTGGATCACCACAGATGGTATTTGTAGATGCCAACGCTGGGCTGTGTGCTGTAGAAGTGTAACACCAGTCTCTTAAAAATCCATAAATATAGTATCACGCAAAACAAAAGGATAACAAACATTATAAAAAATTGTAAATGCATTTAGTGAATGTTAGTATACTAACTAATTTCATGAATATGGTATCACTATAAAAAAAGATACCGAGATATTTGGGAAGAGGCGGGTGATGCTCTTGCTTCATGTTCCATTACTTTTAACCCCGAGAGATCTCTTTGCGCACCATTCGAGGAACCTCTTCTCTTTAAAACTACTGCTGGAATGACAAAGAGTTGCTCGTGGGAAGAGGTAGTTTGATACTACCAGCCAATGGATTTCCTAACCAATACTGGCTATGACGGCGTTCTTCTGCAGGTACCTGAAGTAAGCAATGAGAAGATGACCAAAGTTATTAAATTTGGTTACCCTAGATATTCAGACCCCGAATATGTCCTGGATGATCCACGATTGGTGTGGGCCAAGAGGAATAGAGTGAAAGGTGAAGAGAGGAGCCAGGTGAAAGCCTTGATAAAAGGTGAGGTGCCGGGAAAAGTTTTTGTGAATGGTCTAGAAACCGTCTCCTTTTCCCCTACATGTTCAATATCCCGTACAGCACTCACAGTGGCCAACGTCTGGTCTTGCGTTCACAAGAATACTGTACACACATATGATCGAATGTATCAATGCCTTTGGTGGCATTGTAAAATTCAATCACCCCAGGCTTACCACTGTTCCCGAGGGTTGGCTGTGTGTGCATCGACAATAGCAGCAGCACCAGCTTCTTTTTAGTTTTTGGCATCTTCTGGATGTATGACACCAGACTGAGCTCCTTCGTGAACAGGAATGCACTAGACCCCTGTGTGCGGCTGACCCTTTCTGTCATTTTCTCGGGGATCTCCCTCTTGTTGGCCTTGATTGTTCCTACCAGGGTCATGCCGCAGTTGTTTAGGAGATCCGTCGCTAGGGGCACAGAAGTGAACCAGTTGTCAGTGGTAACATTCCTGTTTGTCTGGTGGTACAGCCGCGTCAACTCCTTGGTCAGGTGATGCCCGAGGTTTATGCCATGTGGGGGTTCTGTCCCCTGCTTCCCCAGGTATGGGATGGCACCCACTAAATGCTTGCTGCTGTTGTCGGTGGCCAGCACTAATTTTAATCCATATTTAGTGAGTTTGTTTGGGATACACATCCGGACGGGGCACCTGCCTCTAAAACCAAGCAGCTGCTCATCCACAGTCAGGTGCTCACTTGGGATGTATAAGCGCCGACAATTTCCGATGAACACGTCCCATATTTCCCTGACTGGCGCCAAATTGTCAGCCTTCTGCCTCTCCTGCCGTGTGTCAGGGTCATCAAGAAACAAGCAGTTCAGCAGGAACTCGAAACGGCCCTGTGACATTGCCACACGTAGGTACATTGCTGCGCCGGTGTTTGGGCTCCACATTTCTGTTGAAGAAAGATGTCCATCTCTCTGGCAGCCATTGAAGATGAGCACTCCCCGTAGTGCACAGATCTCTGCTGCCTCTGTTTGTGCGTGGGTGGCTGTCTTCTGAGCATACTTGGCAGCCAACTCGTCGATTTTTTTGTTTGTCCACCGAACAATGACGTCAATAATTTGCTGTTCAAAGAACAGCGAAAATGACTTCACAGGTGTGTCGGCGCTCTGTGCTTCTAATGTAGGCCCTGGGGTGAAGGCTGCAACAATTTTCCTTGCAGGTGTTCTTGTGCCTGCAGGAAGCTGTGGCCGACAACTCCATCTGAATCCGCTGGTGCTGGTGAGTGTGCTGGCATTGAAATCCAATATTGCAGGTGGCTCATCTTCATGACGGAGCCACCTTCTTCCTCTACGGTCAGCAGGGGCAGCAGGAGTTGCAGCAGCAGGAGAGACAGCAGGGAGAGCAGCAGGGGAGGCAGCAGGGACAGTAGATGTTGAGGCAGCAGAGGCAGCAGGAGGGGAAGTAGATGTTGAGGTAGCCAGGTGTTTTGAAAGGGTTGATGTATGCCTTGGTTTTTTCCACATAGGCATACCTCTAGCATCATCATCATCATCACTCTCCTCGTGGGAATCAGGCTGGTAGTCATCATCCACATCACTATCATACAGTGCTTCACTTTCAACATCTACTTGTCCCTCATCATCACTTCCATTGTTACTTTCATCACAGCTCGGGACAGATAAGGCACCTGATATGTTCATAAGTATGTCCTATCTTTGTTGGAATAGTATTTCACTCTCTTTTTTGACATGTTGTACTTTTAGTTCTAATTACTGTTCCTGAAATTGCAAAAATATCGACCTGCAGAGGAGATGCATGTAAATAATAATTCAGAAAAAATACACTAACACAAACGTCAGGTGTTTTCCACCCGGACCACAATGCGGTGTGTATCCCAAACGTCAGGTGGAAATAACCCGATCTCGACTCTATGGAAAAAAAAACAAGGAGAGAGCCATGCAGTACACCCACCCTTGACCACAGCACACAATGGACTGAGGGTACTGGACGTCACGTGCTCCTAGACCCGCACTCGGTAGAGGGGTCACGTGACATGCAGCAGGACCAGGTGGAAAACACCCGGGGTTTGTGTTCTAGGGTTAAAAGAGAGTAACACTAGTAAAGTGCGCACTGTGAGTGCGTGACAAGCAAGTGAGTGCCACGTTATCACAGTTTCCCTTTGATTCATTATTTCTTCATGATGATAGCTGAACAATGAAAAATATACTCAAACGAAACACATTCTCTCATATACACCCACATGAACATTTAAACACAAACACACTCCCACACAGACATAGAAACACACACAATCCCTTGGAAAACTCAAGATTCCAAGGGGTTCCTATGCCTTTATGGGTGAGTATTTAGTTGATAACAAAATTTACTGAATCAATGTATAACATGCAGAAAGAGTTTCAACTCTGTTTCACATAGGTGTAAAGTTATTAGCTTCTGCTTAGCCTGACAGTCGTGACTGGGCCGGGCTCGGTCAGGCCTCTCACTTCGAAATTTAACTAAGAGTAAACATCTCTCACTCGTAATAGTTAGTGACATTACTGTTAGTGAGAATGATGTATGATTTCCCATGTGTAAACTTAAAATGAATAAAACACTGGGGCCAGTCGCTCTCGTGAGGTCAGTCAGTCGCTCTCGTGAGGTCAGTCTGCTCAGACGTGCTAGAGACCTGTGGTAGTGTTGTGCTAGTGTGCTTTAGTGATCTGTGTTAGTGTGTTGTAGTGATCAGCGATAGTGCTGTGCTAGTAATCCGTGAAAGTGTTGTGCTAGTGTGTTGTGGTGACCCGTAGTGACCCGTGATAGTGCTGTGCTACCTTGCGTGAATTTGTGCGTAATGGCTTCCTCGGCAGAGAGCAGTGTCCCCACTGCAGGTATTGAAAAGGACTACCTTGAATTAAAGGACGAACTTCTCGAACTGAAGTGGGAGGTACAAATTCTCAGGCAGGAGAAGGCACAAATGAGGGAATTGTTGGAGATGTTGGAGGAGAAAGAGAAAAAGGCTGAAGGTTGGACACTAGTTAACAAGGGTGCAACGAAGTTCACTCTTAAGAAGCAAACAGAAGTTAAGACCACTAATGCCTTCGACGCACTACGGGACGAATGTGAAGGGAAGGCAGAGAGGGAAGTAGAGGAGAAGGACAGTGAGAGAACTTCCAGTACAGGTAAGTATAATCAGAACAAGAAAGGTAAGAAAAATGTTGCTGTTGTTGGAGACTCCCAGGTGAGATATCTGAACAGGGCCATGCATACTCCACTCGCTAAACATGTGTGTCTTCCAGGAGCCAGGGTGGCTAATGTGATAGAAAAAATTTCAAATATCGTAAAAGATAGTGTTGACAAACCCACTGTGTGCCTCAGTGTTGGAGGCAATGATATCAGTAGCCGTAAGAGTGAGGTACTGTGGCAAAGGTACAAGGTGATGTTAGAAAAGGTTTGGAAGGGGGGAGGAACCCCTGTAGTGCTCGGTGTTTTACCCAGATGGCGGGTGGGAAGGGAATGGTTGAGCAGGGCAATAGGGTTTAATTGCTGCCTTGAAAGGTATTGCAAAGATAATGCAATACCTTTCATAGACAGCTGGGACCGGTTTTATGGACGGAGTGCCTTGTATAGTTGGGATGGGACTCATCTTAGCAGGCAGGGAGTTACTGTTTTAGCTGGAATGATAGATAGGGAGTTGGAGGGATTTTTTCGAGGTTGAGAAGTAGGTGTACAGGAAGTTGCAGCAACTAAACTCAGAAATCATTATTACCATGTTTGGATAGATGCATCAATACTTGCAAAATTAAGAACAAAAGTTCAACCATTAGTGTAGATACATCCACTCAGGCACCTCAAATTGAGCAGGCGATGATAGATGATAGAACAAGCGATGATAGAAGGGCGATAAACGATAGTACAAAAAAAAATGTTATATTAGTAAAGTAAAGAGATTCCCAGTTAGAAATAAAATAACAGTAAATGCCAAGGTAAAGGCATAACTACTAGTAATAATCTGAAAGTGTACTACACAAACAGCCGGAGTTTACGTAATAAAATGGATGAACTGAGGGCTTTAATTTGCACAGAGAAAATAGACATTGCCGTTATTAGTGAAACTTGGATGAATACAGACACTCGAGAATTTTTAGAAGAATATCAGATCAAGGGCTATAATATTATGTCAAACCGTCAGGGAAGAAAGGGGGGAGGGGTAGCTATTTATGTAAAGGATTCATTAAACTGTTACAATAAAGCAAACATTAAAGTAAATAAAGACACAGAAAGTGTCTGGGTCGAAATTAGTAACAATAGGGAGAAATTAGTCTTAGGAGCAATTTACAGATCTCCTAAATTAAGTAGAGCTGATAGTAAATACCTTTGGGAGGAAATTAGGAAAGCATCACAGTCCAGCTTAGTAATAACTGTAGGGGACCTTAATCTACAAAGGATAGATTGGAGAAATCAGACAGGGGATGCAGAGTCGGAGGAATTTCTAGAGGTAATACAAGATAATTTTCTTTATCAGTATATCAGGGAGCCCACCAGAGGTAATAATATACTAGATTTGGTTTTAGTTAATAAAGAAAATATCATTAGTGATATAGAGGTTGGTGGACGACTTGGTAATAGCGATCATGAAGAAATTAAGTTCAAATTTATTTGGGATGTCTGTTCCACCGAAAATACCTCCACCGTTCCTAATTTTCGTCTAGGAGATTTCAATGGCTTAAGAGCTTATTTTCGAACGGTATTCCACAGGGAGAGTGGCTATTTGAGGGAATGTCAGGTCAGTGGGGAACTCCAGGTCATAGGTGAGAGGCAGGAAACACGTGGGAATGTCCGTCAGGTGTCTGTGAGGGGGGAGGTGGTAGATAGGAATGTAGTCCAGGTGACGGGAATTAACTCAGCTCCAGTACCAAACAGACGTTCGACCAGTGAGAAGTATAACGAGTTAATAAATATAATACACGGAGCCCAAGATAGATATATCCCTTCAAAACCGTTTAGAACGAATAATTCAGAACCAAGATGGTTAAACAACAGATTAAAATCTCTCATAGGCCAAAGGAAAGGAATATATAGAAAAATAAAACGTGGAGAGGAACACTTACGTAACCGGTACACGATTTTAAATAGAGAAGTAAAGAAGGAGATAAGAAAAGCAAAGAGAAGTTATGAAATTAAGGTTGCTAGTGAATCAAAAGAAAACCCCAAGGGTTTTTATCAAATTTACCGTACGAAAAATAAATATAGGATAGGACCACTGAGAACAGAATCAGGTGACATTACCAGTGAAGATAAAGAAATGTGCTCCATCCTAAATAATTATTTCATATCAGTATTCACCAAGGAAAATCTAGACCTGGTCCCTCAAGCAGCAAATATTTACGATGAGAATACGGAAAATATTCTTAGTAAAATAACCATTAGTAAGGAGGACAGTATTGAAAGAAATTAATAAGTTAAAACCTCAAAAATCGCCAGGTCCGGACGATATATATGCAAAAATTATTAAAGAAACCAAAGAAGAATTATGTCAGCCACTTTTAACGTTATTTAATGACTCTTTAAGTTCAGGAGAAGTTCCCGAGGCGTGGAAGACCGCAAACGTAGTGCCCATCTTTAAAAAGGGTGATAAATCAGCTGCGTCGAATTATCGTCCGATAAGTCTAACGTCAATAGTAGGAAAAATGTTAGAGTCAATTTTGGCAAATAAGATTAGAGAACACTTAGAAAGATATAATCTTATAAACGAAAGTCAGCACGGATTCAGGCAAGGACGATCCTGCCTCACAAACTTGTTGTCATTCTACTCGGAGGTCTATGAGGCAGTAGATAGCGATAAAGCTTACGATGTTCTTCATCTGGACTTTAGTAAAGCTTTTGATAGGGTCCCACACGAAAGGTTAGTTAGAAAGGTTCGAGCACACGGTATAGACGGCGATATCTTAAAATGGATAGAATCCTGGCTGAAAGGACGAAAGCAGAGAGTATTAATAAATGGAACTAAGTCAGACTGGGGATTAGTAACTAGCGGTGTACCACAGGGTTCAGTACTCGGTCCCTTATTATTTATTATATATATAAATGATCTAGACTTAGGAGTCAATAGCAGCATCAGCAAATTTGCCGACGATACAAAAATAGGGCGTATCATTAACTCGACTGACGATTGCCATAACTTACAAAAAGACCTCGATACATTGTCCAAATGGTCTAAAACTTGGCAAATGGAATTTAACGTTGAAAAATGTAAAGTACTTAACGAAGGCAAGACCATTGGAGATACTAAATACAGCTTAGATAACAAAGAAATTAGCAAATCGGAATGCGAGAGAGATCTAGGAGTTATGATTAGTAACGACCTTAAACCAAGGCAACAGTGTATAAATGCGAGAAATAAAGCAAATAGGGTCCTAGGATTTATTTCGAGAAGCGTGAGCAATAGATCATCTAAAGTAATACTGAAACTTTATCTAGCATTAGTAAGGCCACATTTAGACTACGCAGTACAATTTTGGTGTCCTTACTATAGAATGGATATTAATTCGTTAGAAAATGTACAGAGAAGAATGACAAAAATGATACATGACGATCGGAACCTGTCATATGAAGACAGACTGAAAAGACTAAGTCTGCATTCGCTAGAGAGGCGTTGAGTAAGGGGAGACTTAATTGAGGTGTTTAAGTGGATGAAAGGTATAAATAAGGGAGATATTAGCAAGGTACTTAAAGTGAGCATACAGGATAGAACTAGAAATAATGGTTTCAAACTAGAAAAATTCCGTTTCAGTAAGGAAATCGGTAGAAATTGGTTTGGTAATAGAGTAGTAGACGAATGGAATAAGCTACCTAGTAAAGTAGTTGCTGCCTCTTCCATTGAGAGTTTCAAGCATTGGCTAGATAAGCATATGACTAATAAGGGGTGGATATAGAAAAAAAGAAAATCTTATAACCAATACTAATTCATAATTTTTCCTTTTCAGGTTACACTATGATAGTCTCTATTCTCCTTTCACAATTTCCTGTAAAATGTCCACGCCAGTTTTTCTATACTGCGTGGTGTTCTTTCTGACTTTTTCCTGCCGGCTTCGGCTGGAGGGTTTGGAGGGTGGGGGAGAGCCGCCTTCTTTGCTATCCTTATCTCATTCTAGTAGTTCAGTTACTCTTCTAGGAGCTGCCTAGCATGGGCCAACCGGCCTACTGCAGTTATCCTCTCTTCTTATGTTCTTATCTCCACAACTTCTGAAGGAAGTATTGAATGGAATATTGAAGACACATGTTGAGCCGTTCAAAAAATTACTAAGAAATAGCGAGGTGCTTCATGAATGGTGGCAAGTGTAACTGCGATATTCAAAAAGGGAAGCAAATCAGAACCAGAAAATTTTCGACCAATTAGCCTAATTTCAGTGGTATGCAAATTGTTGGAATATATTTTCAGAGGTATGGTTGTTAAGCATTCAGAATTAAATACATCAAAGATTAGCTATAGTCTTAGGAATCCCTTGGTTTTATTATGATATATTCAATATATACAGATATACGATGAGGCCAGATCCACTGACAATATCTATCTTAATTTTCGAAAAGAGTTTGATTAAGCTGATTATAAAAGAGTATTTCATAAACTGAGGGCATGCGGGCTCAGTGGCAGTGAAATCAGGAGGATTGATAATTGACTGAAAGGACGCAAACAGAGGGTCGTAGTAAACGGCAACAAATCAGACTAGAAAGATGTTGCAAGTGATGTGCCACAAGGCTAAGTATTGGATCCTATTCTGTTTTATATATATATATATATATATATATATATATATATATATATATATATATATATATATATATATAGATAGATAGATAGATATATAGATAAATAGATAGAAAGATAGATATACATAGAGAGAGAGAGAGAGAGAGATATATATATATATATATATATATATATATATATATATATATATATATATATATATATATATATATATATATATATATATAATGAATGGAGGAACGAAAAAAAAGGAAAAAAATTAGTCCATGTGCCTAAAGGCATCCTCCACTCATAAAATACTTGTAACAATTGAATTTAAATTCGAGTGGATTAAATGTATGTGGGAAGCACCTCCCAGAAAGTAAACTCCAGAGAGTAGTAGTTCTTGGGACAAATAAATTCTGATAAGCAGAGGTTCTACATTGCGGGGGAGAGAGTGTCAGTTCATGGGCACTCCCAGCTGCCCGAGTATTGCGGGAGAAAATGTGAAGGGGAGGCACAATTGAAGCCAGTTCGTCAGAGCACTTACGGTAAAAATATCGATAAAATAATGCTAAAGAAGCAACACCTCTACTTATTGATAATGGAGGAAGGTCCTGCATGATGCTAGGATTATTGATTAATCTAATGGCTTTATTTTGAATTTTGTCCAACTGCCTCAATGCAACCGCTCCACATCCACTCCACAGTGGTGAACAGTACACGATCTGAGAACGCACATGACTTTTGTATATTGTGGCCATCTGCTCGTCAGTGAAGAACTCACGAACTCTGTACATAAGTCCCAGTTTTTTAGAAGCATTTTTAGCAAGGGATTTAAAATAAGCTGTCCAGCTTAGGTTGAGGTTCAGAGTAACACCTAGCATATCAATTGTAGTGGATATGGGAATACTGACATCATTTTAAAATATGTGAGAGTCTGAGGGATTCTTTCTTTTGGAGAAATTAATGCATTTAGTTTTCTGAACTTTAAATGAGACCAGATTTTTTTGTCTCCATTGATTAATCTTAGAAGGTCCTGGTTCAGAGAAATTGCTGTGTTTATTTGGGAATTTATAATATCAAATCGTGTAGAGGAGGTACTAAATGTGAAAGAACTATGAAGGGTCGAGTCATCAGCATAAGAGTGTATTGGGTTGTGTGTGACAGATAAGAGGTCATTAATATGAATGAGAAAGAGGGTTGGCACCAAAACTGATCCCTGAGGTACGCCAGCATTTATGGAATGAAACTGAGAATAAATTCCATCTACCGTGACCAGTATTTTTCTGTTATGAAAGTAAGAAGAAATTAGAGGGGTTGGCACCAAAACTGATCCCTGAGGTACGCCAGCATTTTTGGAATGAAACTGAGAATAAATTCCATCTACCGTGACCAGTATTTTTCTATTATGAAAGTAAGAAGAAATTAGAGGAACCAGTGTTGCAAGGCCACAGTGTGACATCTTAGACAATAAGGCCTGGTGCCATACTCTGTCAAATGCTTTTGAAATATCAAATGCTACTGTGTGTGTTTCACCATGTTGGTCTATTGTATTGTTAGGCTCATGGGTAAGTAGGCAAAGAATATCTACAGTTGAACGTTCTTGTCTAAATCCATGCTACCGATCATTGATTAATTTATTGATTTCTAGATGCTTGACTATGTGTTTGTTAATTAGTGTCTCAAAAACTTTATCGAGAACGGAGGAATATTGCAATTGGTCTATAGTTTGATGGATCAGAAGTTGTCACCTTTTTAGGAACAGGATGGATATTTGCTTCTTTCCAAGAGGCTAAAAAAATTGAGGTACAGATGCATAAGCAGAAATATTTTGCTGATACAGGAGCCAACACTGAGAATAAATTTTTAAGTACTATTGAAGGAATTTCATATGGACCAGTAGCTTTGTCTGCTGAGAGAGTCTGTAATACAGCTTGGACGTATCTGTTGTGAATCATGAAAGGTGGTATTTGAGGGGCATCAAAATCAGGTGCAGGAATATTGTGATTTTCTGCATTTAGGGCTGAGTTTGTTGGAAAAAATGTCAACAATAAGGTTGGCTTTTCCACGCGGGTCACTTACTAGATTTCCATTGGGGGACTGTAACAGTGGAATGGAAGAAGTGGTAGTGAAGTTAGTTTTGAATGAATCAAGGGTTCACCAAAATATTTTGTTATCATTTGGTTTGTTGAGTAGTTTGTTAGCTTGTCTATGTAGAATGTTGATTTAGAAAGATTGATAATAATTTCGGCATGGTTTCTGATATCTTTATAATAGTTAAAGGCTTCTTTGGTTTTGGTCCTTGTATAAGTGTTATAGCCTATTGTTTTATGTTCTGTTACTCTAGCACAATTGTGGTCAAACCATTTAGGAGAATTACATCTTTTTTTGTATGTTGGGGAATGAATGTTTCCGTGCCGACTTTAATGAAATCCTGTATGTGGCCCAATGTGGAATTTGCATCTTGGGAGAAAAAGGAGGTCCAAGGAACATCCATGAGAAAATTTTGAAGTCCCTCCCGATCTGCCTGTCATAGTGCCATTGAGTCATCACGACAGGTTCAGAGCAAGAGAGTGTGGTAGGTGTTAAACTGGTGGCTTGAATCAGACAAGGATCCGAGGGGGGACTTCACTTCGACATTATAATTATCTGAAGTGGTTGTTAGAAACAAGTCCAGTAGGTGGGGATTTTGATTGGGGTTGTCTGGTACATGGGTGGGTTGACTGACTAACTGGGTGAGATTAAATGAGTCTGCAAATAGCTCACATTCAAGGCCAGAGTCATCAGTTCTGGATGAATAAGTGAGCCATTGGACATTATGGACATTAAAATCACCCAGAATAGTAATTTCTGATGCAGTATTAATGTTGAGGAAAGTTGTGAAGACAGAGAGTCATAAACTCGGTTCTGGAGGGGCATTAGGGGAACGATAAACACAATAGAAATACTTAATTTTACCAAAAGAATTTAATTTGTATATGGAAGAGTCGAAATTAGGACAATTAAATGTAGTAATCTCCTCCAGGGCAATTTCTGATTTAGCAAGGCAACATATCCCTCCTTTGGGTCTGAAATTTTTAATCAGGATATAACCAGGAAAAGTAAATCTAGCTAAATCAGAGGTGGAGCTTACTTGCGTCTCTGTCAAAAATAGCAGATCAGGGGATTCAAACTGGAGGAAATTTTGAACAGATTTGATGTTGGAGTGAGGTCCACTAATATTGCAAAAGAAAATTTTACTACACTGACGAGCAGATTTAGAGCGCCGCAACACTGGAGGTGGCACAGTCGCTTGATGACGACCGGGAGGGCCCTGTGAAGACGACCCAGCCCTGCCGGTGGTCACCCGAGAAACCACCGCACTGATTCCCAGTATAGCAGCAGCCATGGTTCTTTTTATGGGAGGGAAAGCAGGGATGTGTTGTGGAATGTGTATGATATGTAATGACAAGATCAGTGTTCTTTGGAGAGAGGATAGCTAGTTTAAGGTAATGTATTATAATGTGGATGTGTGTGTTCTGTAAAGAGGGCAGCCTGATGCCCTCCGGTATTTGAGGCAGAAAGATGTGTAACCAGCTACCAAGGCCTAGGAGAGAAAATGGAATCCAGGCTATTCTTTGAGTCTCCCGTTCCCTTGGCAGTAGTACTTCCTGGGCGGGGCATACTACTCAGTATGAGACACTGGTTCAACCACAGGACCCCTGGTGTCCGTCAAAGCAGTACATGGTTGGGAGAATGCTTTCAAAGTTTATTACCCTGGCGGGGCGCGAACCCTCGCTCTCCAGTGTATGAAAATGCACACTTTACCACAGAGGCTCCATATATATATATATATATATATATATATATATATATATATATATATATATATATATATATATATATATATATACACATATATATATATATATATATATATATATATATATATATATATATATATACATATATATAACAGGGATGACATCTTCACTGGGCTAGGCAATTCAGAGTGAGCTCATTCGACTGTTTAAATTATCAAAAACCTGGCTGTTGGATTTTATTAACTATAAATGAAAGTACTAAACATTGGAAATCTATATCTATATACCTAGGCTGCTTGACCCAAAGAAAGAGGAGTAACCGAGACAGGACGACGCACTCCCAATTTACTCATCCACACACACACACACACACACACACACACACATTTATTCGTATCTTAACCCCAAGGGGAGAGGACCAGGAACCCCCTCTTGTTTTTTTTTTTTTTTTTTTTTTTTTACAACGAGACAGAACAATGGAAATAGAGATGAAAACTCTAGTTGCATTATGAACAGTATTTAGTCAGATAATGTCAGTCATGAAAACACTTAGGAAATATAGAAACAAATGATCTTAAACCAAGCAAACAGTGTACGGAGACTGTTAGGCAAGTAAAAAAAAAAAAAAAACTAATCAGATTCATTAGTAGTAAGTATCGTCCTCACTTTGTGTTATTCTCTACTAAGCCCCACTTGGAGCACTGTGTCCAGTTCTGGTCGCCTTATTACAATAAAAAATAAAAATAGAGAAACAGTAATTTGAGAGCACAACGGAGGGCGAAAAAAATTATACGAAGATTGAGAAATAAACTATATGAGGAGCATTTAGAATCCTTGAATCTCTTTACCTCAACCAAACATGGGTCACATGGATATTTAATTCAAGTTTTAATAATATTCAAAGACATGATAATATGGCTATTGACAAATATCGTCCCAGTTAATTGTTCAAATTATTTTAGAGGAAATGGGCCTAAAATTATTGGCAATCACTTCCGGTCACATAAGGCTAAGCATTTCTTATTTAAAAGAGTTGTAAATTTATGGAACAAATTACCTACCATTGTAGTAAATGGTGATACAGTACTAACAGTTACAGGTCATTGGAATTAGTATCTGACTTCTAACCCCTGGGTAACTATGTTCACTCCTGAGTAACACGTGCCTGTAGTATTATAACATTCTTTCCTCTTTGCAGAGCTTAGATGATAAAACCCGCGGAACAACATCGATTGTTATTATTGAGTTAATCTCCTTTTCTGGTAATAGCGTAGAAAATTATTTCCTTTCGCTTCTTCCTCTGAAATTTTCATGACAGCTTTTCTATGTTGCATGGAGTTCCTTCTCACTATTTCCTGCCGGCTTCGACTGGAGGGTTTTGGGTGAGAGGGAGCTTTCCTGCTTTCCTATCTTTTTCTTTAGCTGAACGAATAGTTTTGTTAGTTATAATCTTCCATATACCAAACAGCCATGAAAAGACCAATAAGTATGATGCTGTTTGTTTTCCTTTGTACTTCTTTATACCCTTTCATTTCCCCTTCCCTTTTTTATACCTCTCTTCCTAGCTTCTCTACGCTTTGGCATCCCTCTCGCTGCTACCCTTTCTTCTCCCCCCCCCCCACTACATCTCTCTCTCTCCCACACATTGCCATCTATCCCGCCCCTCCCCTCCTTTCACTCTCCCTTGAACATCTCTCCCTCTCACATCTTCCCATCTCTCCCGCTTTCTCCCCTCTTCTCTCCCCCCCTCCCCATGACTCACACTTCCTTCCACAGAGTATACATATTCGCCTTATATTCCGTTCTCTTATAATGTCTCCGTCCCCGGGTGACCTCTTGCTGCGCTCGTGGTGAGGTTGAAGAATTTTATTATGCACTGAATTTTACGGCCTCACCCAGGGAACGTATATTTTGCTTTATTTTTGTTACGTCCAGAGGATTCTCTCTCTCTCTCTCTCTCTCTCTCTCTGTTGTAGTGGTCGTGGTGTGTTTTAACCCCTACACCGCGGGCTTGTTTACCAATGACTTGCGTGTGCCGCGGGGTTATTTGGGCTCCGACAGACTCTCAAAAAATATTTGCCAAAAATCAGTTATTAGTCCTAGAATAATAAAATTAAATATGCTTATGGCACATACCTTCAGCTTTCTCCTGGAATGATTGTTGAGCCTTCGTCCGTTACCGTAGGACTTGTAGAGACCTCTGAAGTAGGGTAACGAAGTCTCCACTTTACACTTCCCGACAACCCGTAATATGATTACCACAGCCAGATACAAACACTATAAACACTATTGTACAATTTTCAAGTAGTTTGGGATCCATACTAAAAAAAAAAAAAAAACTGTGAAAGCAATGGAAATTACGAGCGCGTCTGATCGTCGCACTGGCACTAGTTCGCTCTTAGTAGTCTGTCATTTATTATTCATAAAACCCCTCACACTTTATATTTCTATTACTATATAACACTTATATATATCTACAGTCTTTATTCATAAGTTTCCTTCAGTAGTATTAGTTTATTGTCACTGTAGGGATTCAATTTCTTTCAGTAAAATACGTAGCATTCACTTTCTCGTCCTGTATACTGGCATTGAGAGTGAATGTCACTTTCATCTTCACTCTCATAACTCATAGCATTCAGACATGCTAGAGTGAAACTTTCACTTTCATTACTCCTAGGGTATATACTCGTATTCTTATAATACTACTCATTTACATTTCTATTTACGTTCTCTATTTTATTTACGTTATTTACATTTCTATTTTATTTACACTGTGTTGTGCACTGTCACTTGAAATAACTTATAAAACTGTTTTCCATTGTTCACGTATATTTACATTCATTACTTTCACTTGCTGTTTACACATTATTTACACATTATTTACAATTCCACTTGCACTGTTTTACTCAATAGAAAGATCGTAGTCACTCTTTTATCAATTGTCAGCCCTTTACCTCTTTCCACACGAGGTTTAGTAGGGGGTAAAGGTCACAGGGCCATTTGCATGGGGGTGAAAAAAGGCCTTGAAGTCAGCAAGAAGAAACATACATACTCTCACTTCGGAAGTTGAGAGTAACCTGATAACGGAGGGCTAGCGTGGAGGCCTGCTAAGGGGTTATTCAGGGTTACCAATATTACTTCTTGAAACAGCTAAGTCTAGCACTGATATGATTGGCAGGAAATCTAGACAATACATTATAAATTTGGTAGTTCCAGGTGAATGTAAATATCACTTAGGCTTCCCCCTTCCCTCTTTACATGTATATTTATTTCGAAAATAGATTAGAGGCCTACTTAGGAGATATATTTTCAGAGCTACCAATGTTAGATCTTGAAACATCTTTGTTTAGCACTGATATGATTGGCAGGAAATCTAGACAATACATTATAAATTAGATAGTTCCAGGTGAATGTAAATATCACTTAGGCTTCTCCCTTCCCTCCTTACATGTATATTTATTACGAAAATAGATTATAGGGCATATTTCAAGGGGAAAAAAACAGCGAAAATTAGCGAACGAGTGCACGTGAGGTGTTGTCAGGTGATAATTAGCCAATTCCAGGTGTTTGGCACTCTCACTTACCTTATTTCTTTCTTGTATATATTATTTGGTATAAGAATAGGACATAGGGCTTATTTCAATGGATGAAATCAGTGAAAAATTCCAGGGAAGATTTACTTAGCGTAGCATGGCCGGGCAGGCGAGAGGATCGGGTAATGGCGGGGGGGTCGGGCGGGGAGTCAAGAACGGGGAGAAATGGCTAAATTGTCAACAATGGATGGGAGTACAGATGAGATTAGGAGTGCTGACTAGTGTTGGACATTGGCAGTACTGATAGATGATACAAGCCCCCACTTGGAAGCCCGGGTGAATTCAAAATAACACAGAATCACAAAAGCGACGCCCCGCGGTATGATCCCTTGCTCCCAAGCGTCACGCAAGTGACGCCCCGCGGTTAAGGGGTTGAGAGTTATTATGGGCCGAATTTTACGCCGTCAGGCAGAGGACGTCACTTTTATTTTATTAATACTTTGAACGCGTAGATATTATTATGAAGCTGGTGCTTATGTATGTGCAGTATCTGTGTAATATATACGTACCGGTATGCAGTTACGTTAACAACAGTCTCATGAAAACTTGGTCTGATAAAATTCCAAATTAGCACATTCATTGATTGAAGGGCGGGCCAATAATTGCTTAGATTTTGCTACAATCGATCAAAGTTATTAATCCAGGTGTCCAGGTTAAATTTCGGGGCGTGGCTTTATCTCTTCAGTGCATAAATATGGATCGATATTGGCGCATACCGGTACGAGTACACTGTCCACTGCGATGGCAAGAAGTGATTCGATATTAGTGCAGATGGATCAGTAATCAGTGTCACGAGCAAAGGTCAAAGTTCGATCAAAAAATTGCTGTGCGTTTTAAAAACTCTCACAAGTTTTTGCTGGTGTTTAGCAACTTTACTGAGTTAAGGGGAACCACCGCACTAATAATAGGCTCGATAAGCGCGACATCTATCCCTCCATTGTGAAAATCTCCTCTGAGCTGCATAAAACCATATAGAAATAGCTGGAATAAACTTTGCAACACACCTTAAGACCGAATAGGTTAACTCCTTTAGTGCAAAGACGTCTTATTCTTGGCAACACCTGTGCTTGCAAGTCGGAGTATGTTATGTCTTGTTCGGTGCGCGCTCTCGCACGTGTGTGTGTGTGTGTGTGTGTGTGTGTGTGTGTGTGTGTTTTAGCAAAAGAACTCAAATTTGATCCGATTTACCTGGACTTCGTACAACGTCTGAGAGTTAGTCAAACAGTATGAAACATTAGGTCAAAAGCTAAGTTTACATAGAATGGTCACCGTAGGCAGTTTTATCTGAATTAGACTCAAACTATGTGGAAAGGTGGAAGAGAACGCAAGAATAAAAGGGTTCGATTTTAAGAATTATCTTTTAAACATCATCATCACAGGGAAAAGTAAAAAATCAAAGTTGCACTGCAAGGGCAAGGTCAATTTCGATTTATTTGATCCAAAGATGATGCAAGGGCTAAGTGTCAGAGCAAAGATTAAGCTCGACCCGTGAGTCTGCGAGAATATATATATATATATATATATATATATATATATATATATATATATATATATATATATATATATAATCATCATCAGCCGTTGAGGTCCACTGCAGGACCGGCCTATCCCTACCGAAGCAGGGACGATACAAGCCAATGTATCTCTACCCAGTGGCTTAGGCTGTCTGGTAGAGACTGTATGTAGGGTGAGAAGTGCTTGTAAGTGTAATTGTAGTGTTGGAGTGGCTTTGGATGTGTGTGTAGTCTGTGAACCAAGTGTAATCGGCCCGCCTTAAGCCGACTGGGTGCAAGCATACTAGTATGCGACACTGTTTCAACCACAGCTCCCCTTATGTCCGCCAAAGTAGCAAGTGGCTCGGTGAACGATTCTCAAAGTTTTTACAACTCTGGCGGGAGGTGAACCCTCGTCCATCAGCGTGCGAAATGCACACTGTACCACTGTACCACAGAGGCCCCATATATATATATATATATATATATATATAGATAGATGGATAGATAGATAGATAGATAGATAGACAGATAGATATAGATAGATAGATAGATATATACATACATATATATAAATATATATATATATATATATATATATATATATATAGATAGATGGATAGATAGATAGATAGATAGATAGACAGATAGATATAGATAGATAGATAGATATAACAGCAAAACACCAACAGACAGTTCCATTTTAACCCTTTCAATGTGTAGGGGCTGGAAGCAAGGCTACAGAGGGTAAAAACTTCTAAGTCCCACTTCAAGAAAGAAACATGTGCACGGTCACCATTCTGACTATTGAATTCCATCGAGTACACATGCACTGCACCATAAGATAAAACTTCTTCCAGAATGAACCTTTGCCCATGGGCATACTAAAAATAAGGCAGGACACATTCAGTTTTCGTTGACCAAGTGCATGAGAGTCTTTGCATCTAATCCAGGCCTGAGAGTTCTTCTAAAATAACGCCAGATGTCTATATTCAGCCTCAGAAAAGCTCTACTGAAAATATCCATCCAAGGGCAAGGCAGGACACAAGACAGCTTGGCCACAGCAGGATACGAGAAACTTAGCATTTTTCCAGAAGACGCCTCAGCCCTAATCAGCCTAGGACAGAAGGCTTCCCAGTGGGGCGCCGACCCTCCCCTATCCCCTCCTTCACTAATGAGAAACTTCAGCGGAGTCACCAGGCGGCAAAATGAAATGCGGGGGCGGAGAAAGACTGTAAAAGATTGCTGTGTTTTTTCGTGTGTTGCAGTTTTATCTCTGTGTCTCTCCCCTTCCCTCCCACCTCTCTCTCTCTCTCTCTCTCTCTCTCTCTCTCTCTCTCTCTCTCTCTCTCTCTCTCTCTCTCTCTCTCTCTCTCTCTCAGTATTTAAAAAAAGCTGGAGATAGGAAAATTTGATGTGGGAATCTAGCTACATGGTATAGATGAGAGTAGGTACTGTTGATGAAGTGTGGTTTTTCCGTCTACCTATTCTGTAATCCTTTCTTACTCATATAAAAGCAAATAAATCAGGAACTATGTTATATACACCAAACATTTAAGGCGAAACTGACTACTTTCTCATCCTTGAGGGGCATTATGTGGACAACAAATCCCCGCAACCCATTGGATGTGAACCCTTGTGGGGCACATTTGGTTGGAATGCCTTAATTTGCTCGGCGATCTAGTGTGCTTTTCAGTATGCAGATTAGTAACACTGAACACTTCATGCAGGCTGCCTAATTTCTCTCAATTTGGAATGCACTGTACTGTACGTAACTGGCTGGAAGACTTTTGGCATTAGGGTCCGTTTATTGAGTAGCTACCAATAAACTCAAGCCTGGCTAAGAGGAAGCAAATTACTGACCGTGTAAACTTAATCTACCAGCATTTTTTACCTTGGATTGAATGGAGACGGTAAAGAGTGATAGCGAAGGTCTTCTATATTCTTGCTAGGATCTGTAGGTAGTATTGCTACGTTTGAATTAGCTCTCTCCTGTTCGTGGGTATTAATAGTGGAAGTAAGATGATGATGATGGTGATGATGATAAAACATTATGATAATGATGATGCTGATTTTATCCGAGTGCATTCATAATTACTGATACATTTTAAATTATTTTCATTATTAGGGTTACAATAACGGTTCGATGATAAGATTGCCCAAGTAAAGTATTATATATAGTTATTTGCCTAGATTAATTTTAAAACGAGGCCTGACAAAGTTTATCAGATGGTCTAGACACGTTTGAAATTTAGAGTTCCCGGGACAAATCAAAATATATTCAGGTGAATTTTACAAGTACCTTGATATTTTCTCCCATGTTCTGGCAGATTAAGGTAAATTGTCGTTACTGTGATAGTTTGTAAAATCAAACTTAGTAAAACCTCGGAATTCCAATAAAAAATAGCAGGTTGACACGGGTGAAGAAGCTATACGTCACTGTCACTTTTAATATCCCGCAGACCATACCTTGTCACAGCTCTGTAAGTTGCAACCAGATACTCAGAACTGAAATGACAGAAAATTTACTGATGATGCAAAGGTAGAAAACATAAAGCAAATTGATGCGACAGCAAAACGCTCTCAAATAAATTCGAATACTCGTCTGTTTTGTCAAGAGGAACATCCCTCCAGTGGCCTACCCCTCCCCCCCTCCCCACTATCATATTTCCCGGGTTTGATTTTAAGAACTATCGCAGTAATGACAATTTACCTTAATCTGTTCGAACATGAGGGGGAAAAATCAAAGCACTCGTAAAACTGTACCTGAATGTATTCTGATTTGTCCCGAGCAATCAAAATTTCAAACATGTCTAGACCATCTGATAAACTTTGTAGGGCCCCGTTTTTAAATCTACAAGTTTTATTTGGGCAATCATATCGTCAAACGGTTATTGTAATCCTTATACTAAAAATAATTTTATGTATAACATTAATAATTATGAATGCACTCCGACAACCAATCAGCTGCCAGCTTTCCAAAGCTTAAGGCTCATCTCTTCTCAGAGTAGATCGAATAAGCTATAGTAGTGGTAGTAGTAATAGGTGCAGCCTGGGACCCATCTGAACGTGAACCCAGTGGACTGTACGCTTAAGCTGCCCTTCAACAGTCCACCATCCTCCTTTCAAGGGAGAGGGAAGTAGTGTAAGAACGCATGTATAACCAGGCAACTAAGCCACCCAGTTGCCATCTGTGTCACCACATGAAGGCCTCCCTGTCCACTACCATCCCATAATGATTTCTTGTCAGGTATTTAATGGCTTAAAGTGGGTGTTTTGTCATTAAAGACAGATTATGAGGGGATTTCGGTCGCGAATAAGGATACAAACAGATGGATCATTTTCTTCAGGATTAGAATAAAAACATTTGGATAGTAATAACAGCCCAGGAGCATTAAATATTTTCAAGGACAAGAATAAATCAGAGCTGAAATACACATGACAGCGTTACAATATCATATCCTTAAACGCATCAAAAGTCGCTAAGCTTCCCCCTTGAGCGTTTTGTGTAGCCCCACTTTAGTTTTTGTACCATTTTCCAATTATGCAAAAAAATACAACATGTATTCGGTGTACATACAGCAAACAGAGTAAACATAGTAAACTCAGTACAAATAGCTCATAACATAGGAGTAGACTTAAACTGTGAGAGAAAAGATCATCATACAAATCATTCACCAAGAGAAATCTCAAACATTTGCCACAGGAATTGTCATAGCAGTTTACACACGTCAGAGCACTGGAACCCAGCTCTTTTACAATTACAGTTCTTCCTACACCCTTTCTTACATGCTCAGCTAATGAACTTCACTAATTTCTGTGGTGCAGGTGGTTCCTCATTCGGAATAGAAACGAGAGTGCCATCAGTTTCCAGCCATCCCCAATCCGTTGGTTTTATTTCATGACCAAACCGTTACTGAGTCTGCAAGTAAACTCTGTACAGTTGTTGATGAGCTGCAGCACAAGAAAGTGGAAGTCTGGCCCGATTAAATGTTGCCTTATTAGATGTCCTGGCTACAGATTTCTTGTAGGCTGTGTGAAGATACTTGTCCATGGTTTCAAACCCATAAACACCATATAATGCAAGGAGGAACCTCTCCGTAGCTTGTGCCACCTTCTCTCTTGTACTATTTGTGTGTACGAAGACGTCCATTTGTATCAACAATTCATCATTACCTTGCGCTAGTTTCAAGGCTTTTGACTTTCCTTGCATGTACAGTGCAGATGTCGTGTCACATCCTTTCACAGCATGCAGAGGGGTAAGTATTGGCTAACATTTCCTAGCGATCACTTGATGTGATTAATGTTGTAGATGGTTTTAGGCTTTCTACTGCACAGCATATACAGGTTCACATAAGGAGTTGTGTGTGCTATTAACATTACAAGAATATCTGTATCTGTGCCAGCAACAACAAATGATGGCCTTGATGCTCTTGTTCAAACTGAGTTGCAGTGAAAACAATGAGGGTATCTGCATCAGCACTGGTTTGTTTCACATGAAGTCCTTCATCCTCTAAAATATCCATCAATGCTTTAATTAACTGTTTCTTGTCTTTTGCATTTCCAAGGAAATCATACTGTGATACTGTTGCTGGCTGGTTAGGAGATACCTTAATATCTTTTGAAGTCCTCTTCCCTGCTCTGAGCATCTGTTCTGCTGCCATACTTGAGATAACGCCATTGTAGCCATCAAAGACGACTGTTGCATCAGTACCGTAGTTTCTGAGAAGATAGTTCCTATATGCATCAAAAACTTCTTGGTGGGATGCAAGATGCAATCACATAAAGAGAATTATGAGCAGTTGTGTTCTGTCTGTCACTGGATGCCTTCAACACTTTGCCGAAAGAACTCTTTGCTGTCTTTCTCATCTGTCCTTCATGAAACACTGATGAAGGCTGAGGTGCAAGTTCATACTGTAGGAAAGTTGCCATCTCAGAACTT
Organism: Coenobita brevimanus; assembly: GCF_032717465.1. Lineage (NCBI taxonomy): Eukaryota > Metazoa > Arthropoda > Malacostraca > Decapoda > Coenobitidae > Coenobita > Coenobita brevimanus. Next base: position 9,639,528 of record NC_137031.1, read on the forward strand.
GTATTTAATAAACATGATCTGGTTGAAGGAGAGGGAGGGATTTACAACTACATCTTCAGCTTGGACCTTCACTGAGTTCATGGCAGCAAGGGACCTCTCAATCGGTAGTTTCTAAGTGCCATAACCGTAGCTTCTTTGGAGGGTCCACAGGCCTTACTGGAGCAATAAGACAGGTTAAAGTGATAAGGTTATGATCGGAGGAGCCCAATGAAGAAAAAAGATTAACAGCGCAAGAAGAAGGATTAGTTGTGAGGAAGAGGTCATGTACATTGGAACTCTCTCCAAGGCGGTCAGGGATATGGGTAGGGTGCTGTACAAGCTGCTCTAGGTCGTTAAGGATAGAAAAGATGTAGGCTTGTTCGACAGGTGGACAGTGAAAGGAAGGGAGGGCCAAAGGTGGTGGTGAACATTGAAATAACCTAGAATGGAGATTTCAGAGAAAGGAGAAATGAATCAGATGTGTTCCATCTTGGAGGTAAGATAGTAGAAGAACTTTTCATAGCCAGCAAAATTAGGGAATAAGTAAATAGCACAGATATATTTACTTAGAGAATGGCAGGAAGCCCAAAGACACAGATTAGAGAATTCAGAAGATTCAAGTTCAGGAACACGAGAGCAAGATATGTCGTAGAATACATATACAAAACAGCCACCTTTGGCTTTAGAATGAGTATAGAGAAAGTAGGAGGATGCAGGGAAGTGTTTGCTATCACTTGTCTCAGACAGCTGAGTTTCAGTTAGGAAAAGGTGAGGTTTAGGGGAGAAAAAGTGGTGCTCAACAGAGAGAAGGTAAGAGGGAAAGTTGAAAATGCTGCAAAATTAAAGATGTGTGTCGGACACTGGTTCCAGGCATCTCGCTGGGTCATCACTGGGAGAGGGGTGGATATCCGTTCAATAAATCCATTTTGGCAACGAATTTTGTACTGACTCCACTGCAAATGCAGTCATCTACTCTAAGAAATGGTTACATGTCAGTCTTAGGGAGGAAATAGACCCTACGATAATTAATGCAAGAATGATAACACCCACCGGTTTTTGGAACTAAGGTCACCACAGAGCACCACTCACTTTGGCATGGTTTGATCAGCCCCTGCTACAGCATCTAAGTCAGCTCCTTCTGAATAATGGACTGCTTTTGCGAACTTACATGGTAGGAAGGTTGCTTCACAGGGTCAGTGTCTCCAACAACAACATTGTGGTGCAACAGTCAGCCAGGGGTGCACCAGAAAACAGCAAGATACTTACCTAAAAGACCAGTCAGGTCAGCATGTCATTCAACTGTGAAATGAGAGAGTTTATCAGTTAACCCTATCCACGCCTCCTGGTTCTCTTTCCATCTGGCAATCTTGTCCACCAACAAGGCATAGGCCTGCTCACTCACCATCTCTGCAACTGACACCACACATGCAGCACTAGGGGGTCCCATGACCTGTCGCTCTTGGTACCCCCTCAGTATGTTACATGGGATATCTTACGCGCATTCCTCTGGTCTAACGCCTGAATGACATAATCTCACCTACCCCCTTCTGTACTACACAAGGGCCTGAGAACATTACCTGTAATAGCTGTCCACAGACAGGGAGTATTTTGTCTCCTGGGTGAAACACTTTACCCCTAGCCCGTCTGCTATTATCATACTAACTCTTTGACCTTTCTGGGGAGGACTCCAAATCTGCCTTAGCTGCTTCCAAACCTTTGGCTAGACTTTCTTTGAAAGCTGAGACATAGATTAGCAGATTAACATCATCACCATCCTTGCTCCACTGTTCCTTAAGCAGTTTTAATGGACCCCTAACATTGTGACCAAAATCGACTCAAATGAGCTGAAGGGCTCATCTGGCGTCTCTGGCTGCAAACGACAGGAAGGGAAGACATATGTCCTAATTGCTTTCATGAGCTTTACAGGAATTCTTTAACACCTGCTTGAGGGTAAGAAGATATATCTCCAGTGCTCAATGACTCTGAGGAAAGTAGACTAAGGAGGTAATCTGACACATCTCCAGCTCTTTGAAGGTTTATCTGAATAATTAGGCTCCAGCTACTACATAGGTGGATACTATTGTTTTTGCTGGTATTGTTATTATTCATGCCTCAGAGTCTTGCAACGATTCCAGGAGAACCTGAGACTGTGCAAAGACTCTGAAGGGCCCAGGTTATGTGTCCTGACATGGACCATTGATGATGGAAAAAACAAAATCTCCCTTGTGAAGTTAAAGTCACTGTAAGAAACAATAGCACGAGATTAGTGACTTTCCAGGGGGCAGTACAGGAAACTGAGTGGACAGATTCCTGAGAGTTTATTTCGTTTTATTATTAGTCTCCACCTACTGCATAGATGGAGACTATTGTTTTCACTGGTATTACTATTATTATTCCGGCCTCAGAGTCTCGTGACGATTCTAGAAGAACTGAAGACTGTGCAAGGAATCTGCAGGGCTCAAGTTATGTGTCCTGGCATGGACCACTGCTGGCAAAAAAAACAAAAAAAATCCAAATCTCCCCAGTGGGGTCAAGGTCACTAAGAAACAGTAGCTGGAGACTAGTGAATGTCCTTAGGACAGTTACAGAGGTCTAATTTTGACATCGAATAGGTGCATTGATCTGATTGCACCTCTTTTAGAAGACCAAAGGTAGTGAGCTTTTTTATCTTCTCCCTTACGACTGTTTTGGCTTAACTGTTTCTCAAGGGGATGGCGTCAGGATACCTAGTGCCCATATCCAATATAAATTGAATATACTCGTAGTCTCATGAGGTCTTTGGCAGAGGACCGACAGTATCAACAAGGACCCTAGAGAATGGAGCATCAAAGACAGGAAAGGAACCAGTATGCCACAGGGATAAATTGTTACCCTTACCAACCTGCTGGCATGTATGGCATGACCTACAGTACCAGGGAAATGCCTTGGCAAATTCCAGGCCAACAGAAATGTTGCCAGATGCTAGACAGAGTCTGTCTCACCCCTAAATGTCCTGTGAATGTATAATTATTAGCAATCTCTATAATATTTTGCCTCCATTCCTGTAGGACAACCACTCGATGTACATTAGGGCGGGTCAAAAATTTAAAATTCGACGAAACATGGCTATTTTGATGACCTATAGTATGTGTTCACATGAACTAATTGTATTTTTTAAAATGAGTCCGTGATACTCCAGCAACTTTCAATTTAGTTCTCATGGCACTGACGTTCCAAGCATTCAGTGATTACCGGTGATTGGAAACTCTATAAATGATAACCCATTGTTCTGCAATTCTGTTACCAACGACACGAACTGGTACTGGTTTACTGTTTTGAATTTTGTATGAGTTTGCGTATTTTACTGGAATCATGGCCAGTTGAAGCACACGAGAAAGCACGAAAGACTCTGTTTTCGGCTCATCATGCAGTGTTCTGGTAAATCAGTTGGCCACTGGCTGTGATGTCATAAAGGCATATTTGGAACATAAATCCACAAATCCGTCATTGAACACCCAAGCCTATGCAAAAACTGTTGCACTTGAAGTAGCAGGAATTTAAGAGAAAGCTTCCATCTCAACTACTGATTACACCAGTGCTGTTATTTGTGTGAAACGCCTGATAGCAGAGGCACAGGAGCTTAGGAAATATCCAGTGAGCAAAAGGACTTCCAACACCTACACAGAGAAACTCGCCAGCTTTGACATCTCATTTGACACCAGTCGTTGCAATGTTTCAAAAACTTCATGCACATGAGAGGTCTGAATGTCAGTGCGCTAGAGCAGACAAGATATCGACTGAGGAATGGCCTTTCTGGGTTGACCAAAAGAGTTGCATAAAATTGTATATTGATGGAATATACCGGAAGAAGACAACATAAAATAAATGTGCAGCAAATAGAGTGATGAAAAGGAAGCCCTATGAAGAGTCCACTAGAGATACTAAGCAAAATAATGACGATACAATGACAGCACGTATTGACGAAAGTGATGCCTCTGATGAACAGTATGATCAATATGTTGATGATATTGCAGAAGTAGATGGAAGTAAACAGCCAGAACAGTGTCAGAACAGATTAGTCTATCCTGACCTGAGTCGTGTAGCTGATCGATGTCAAGGAAGTAATAGAGACATCTGCTCCATTGTGAATGCAGCACTGAAAGATATGTCACATTGTAACAGCGTAAAAATGACTTGAAGGAGATCATTTGCATCGGTTTCGATGAAAAAATCGATCAGACGCTCAAGAAAACCCCAGATGGTCAGTGAATTGGGAGGGAAGATCACTACTCAGTTCCTGCTTTTCCTGACGCCGTTTACATCGACCACGTTTCTCCCGAAAGTGGAAGAGCAGCAGATATTGCCAAGGAAGTCATGTCTGTTATTCGAGAAACAGATTCAACAGATTCATTGCAAGCTATCGTCTGTGATGGGACAAATGTCAATACTGGAAAGAGAAATGGAGTGATCCGTGAGCTCGAAAAACAGCTTGGCAGACCACTACAGTGGCCTCCTTGTTTCTTTGTTGCATCTTGTTGAAATCATTTTCCAAGGTATTTCGAGGCAACAGGCCCACGAGACTGCAGAGGAGTAGGTCAGTCGCTTGAATTTGACCCAAAAGATCACCCACATGTTGGTTATGAATGTATTGCTGGAAAAACTTGCATTTTACCAGAAGGATTTTTAAGCGATCTTAGCAAAGATCAAGGTTACCTGTACCGTGTATGTTTGGCAGTGCAATTGCGAAGTGGAGATACTAATGAAGGTGTGGGACCATCTGCACAACAAGGACTGCTAAATCATGCCAGGTGGCTTAAGAAAGCTAATCACGTACTGCGACTTAACATGTCAAAGAAGCAACGTCGACTGTGGCACTTTGGAGCTGCGGATTGGGAGGCCCTCAGACAGTTCATCTTTGATTTTCTCCGAAATGATTATTGTTTCCGTGGCCGGGAGCCATCTGAGAGTGCTTTAAACATTATGGAGGTTATTCTCTCGGGCATGGAAGCATACATTCCTTTCTCATATCCTTTGACTAATGCAAGAAAGCCATGGTTTAATCATGCTTGTTCTAATGAAGTCTGCAGCAAGGAGAAGGCCTATAAAAGGTACCAGAGCCAACCAACCCCTGAATTACATCTTTTTTTATGTTTCTGCCCTGAATCACGCTAAGTCTGTTCTTCGATCTGCTAAAAATAATTTCATCCATACTAAATGCTCTCAACTCTCCAACTCAAATTCTTCCCACTCCTTCTGGCACCTTGCCGAAAACCTTTCTGACAACTTTACCCCATCATCCTTCCCTCCTCCATTCTACTCTGATGGCTCTGTAGCTATTCCTTCTACCGATAAAGCAGATCTCGCCGCTCAGACTTTCTCCTCCAACCCCACCTTAGACAGTTCTGGTGCTCTTCCTCCATCACTTCTCCCCTCTGACTTCCTCATGGCTGACATTAAAATTTCTTCAGCTGATCTATTTTCTGCCGTCACTGGCCTCAATGCTAACAAGGCATATGGGCCTGATGGAGTCCCTAATGTTGTCCTCAATAACTGTGCTTCTGTGCTTACACCCTGCCTAGGTAAACTCTTTCACCTTTGTCTGTCAACTGGTACTTTTCCTTCTTGCTGAAAGTTTGCTCTCATTCAGCCAGTCCCAAAGAAGGGTGACCATTCCCAGCCCTCTAACTATCGTCCAATTGCTTTAACATTCTGTATCTCAAAAGTTTTCAAGTCTATTCTTGACAGAAAAATTTTAAAGCATCTTTCCTATCACAACCTTCTTTCTGATCGTGAGTATGGGTTCCGTCAGGAATGCTCCAGTGGCGATCTTTCTCACCTACGTTTCAGACTTATGGTCATCCTCCTATCGGGACTTTGGAGAAAGCTTTGCCATTGCACTTGACATTTCAAAGGCTTTCGATCGAGTCTGGCATAAGTCTTTAATTTCCAAACTGCCCTCTTACGGTTTCTATCATTCTATCTGTGCCTTCATCTATAGCTTCCTTTCTGGTCGTTCTACAGCCATTGTTGTAGATGGCTATCGTTCTTCTAGATCTATCAACAGTGGTGTTCCTCAGGGCTCTGTCCTATCACCAACTCTCTTCCTTTTATTCATCAATGACCCTAACATCTAACACCTAACCCTATCCACTCATATGCTGATGATTCCACCCTTCACCTTTCCATTCGGTTCCCGCAATGTCCATCTCAGTAGTTACTTCAACAAACAAGGGATGAGGCTATGGCACACCTAATGTCTGACTTGGTTTGTATCTCTGACTGGGGTAAAAATAATCTTCTTTTTAATGCATCAAAGACTCAGTTTCTACACCTATCAACCCAACACGATCTTCCACAGGAGTACCCACTAGTGTTTAATAATATCCAAGTCAATCCTGCATCATCCTTGAACATGCTTGGGGTTTCATGCACTCGGGATTTATCTTGGGAAGATCATATTGCATCTCTTGTAAAATCTGCTTCCAAGAGATTGCGTGTTCTAAGCCGACTCCATACCTTCTTTACCCCTGCACAGTTGTTGACTTTATACACGGGGTTTTTATTCGCCCCTGTATAGAGTACAACTCCCCACATACAGCTCTTCTCACTAGAGTGGAGTCAAAGGCTTTTTGTCTCATTAACTCGCCGACTCCCGTTCACGTATATATACGTCCACATGTTTTGTCACTGTGACTCCCGTTGACATGTATAAATGCGCAGCAATTGCAAGGTCCCTAATTTGCACAATTTTCTTATTCCCCATGTGATTTTTGGTACATATACACGGGACACCTTCCTCTACAAGATGCCAGGCAGGGTCAATGCCTTACCTCACATGACCTCCCCCTTAGCACGCCACTGTCTCGGCATTTCACCTGTTACCAGTGACCTGGCCAGTAAAGAGATGTTGTGCCACTGTATGAAATTCAAGGCCAGAGTGATTCCGCAATTGATGACAATGTGGAGGACAAAGTTTATGTAGCATTAGAGGAAGAAACAGTCAGAAATGATGACCAGGTAATGTCACAAAAAAATGTCAGGTATGTTAATGTGTTTGGTGAGTGAAACAATGCTTATATTGCCTATTACTGTGTGAAAACCAATATGCTCTCAACCTACATATATATTCCTACCAAATAAATAAATAAATACCATTTATGAGTGGTGAGGAATAGTTACCATCCCATTGAACTCGTATTCTTTGAAGCAAGCCTGATAGAAAACACAGTAAGGTCCTTGAAGGGGTACTGCTATCTGTATTCAGTATTTTAAACCTCAGGTGAGCGATTTATCTATGAATTATCAATGTTTTGCACCAAAAATGGAGGTTTGAGCCAAAAAAAAATTTGTTCTAAAATTGTTCGAGACTGGGAGGGGGTCAGTGGTGGAAAATTGGTCGGGACGGGGTGGGTTAACTCTCTTCCTCTTACTGGGTCCCTTCAACCTCTGTCCCTTTGCCGCACTGCTGCATCTTTATCTCTTTTCTATCACTGCTTCAATGGTCACTGCTCCTCTAAACTGTCTGCTTGCATCCCTCCACCTCTGCAAAGGTTGCATAGCACCCGTCTAGCATCAAACTCTCATTCCTTTTCTGTCCAACTCTCTAATGCAAGAGTTAACCGTTACTCCCAGTCCCTCATTTATGCAACAGGTCAACTCTGGAACTGTCTCCCTCTGTCTGTGTTTCCCACTTCCTATGATCTTCAGTCTTTCAAATGCAGTGTTTCCAGGCATCTCAAAATGAACGGATCTTGACTTTGGCTCTCTTTTATATTGTTTTTGTCTTTTTCTTGGAAGAAATGGTTTGTGGGCTGCTAGCTGTTGGTTCCTTCTTCCTCGCATAAAAAAAAAAAAAAAATACCTACCCTAAAACGTCTTGTTTCATTCATTGTGAACTACTATACTCCTGTGTGGTTCAGGGTGAAAGCCAACAGCTTGTGTCAGGATGGAACCAAAAATTTCTTCTTCATGGTAGAGCTCCTTCAAAAGTTGCCATTGGAGGATCAGGCCATCATTCGCCCTACTTGCCAATAACAGCTACTTCTGTCACCCAGAGAATATCCTGTTGTCGGTTGTTCCAGATGAAGATGTTGGCGTATGCTCGATGGCAATCAAGTTGATGAAACAAGCGAAGAAGAATGATGACCAAGCCTCAGATAGAACATTTTAAAAATCGGCACTGAAGATAACTTCGATGCCAAGAAGTACACTGAGCTGGTAGGGCTTTCTTCTGCCACAATTGCTTCATTGCTGAGGAATAGACTGGACCAATTGGATGAAAGCCAACCCATCATACTGGACGTGTACCCTTGTCATTTCCAAGGAGTGGAACGCTGCATCAAGGATGTCACATCCACAACAAGTAAAGTATCTGGACATGAATCACGTCATGGTATGTTCGTCCAATGTAAGCGTTCTCTCAGCTTGTTTCCGAAGCGTAAAAGTAAACAAAACTTATGATGTGTTCAACTGTTCATGCCATTTCTACTGTTCTTTTTCTTTTTCATAGAATAATACCTTTCATATGATTTGAATACATTTATTTCAATTGCTACTTTTATTTTCAAAACTTAAATTTAACACAAATTGCATTTTAGTTCATGCAAAAAAAATATGTTTCTAATTTTTTTTTTTTTTTTGAGAAATAACTCTATTTTTAGATCAGAGCTGCTGGAATGGGCACGTATATATCGAAACATTTTTTTTGCAGTGTTATTGTCATTGTAGAGGAGCACTATGTTTCAACCTGGCAACCCTAAGTTGGTTCCTTTTCCACCCGCCCTAATGTACATTCCTCCATTCATCATTATATGCAGCGTAGTGGGGTCTCGGCAGAGACACACACCATTTGCTCATAGAGAGAAACACTCTTAAAACTCAGCCTCACATTAATTCTCACTCACGGCAAGGTCAGTCAAGGCTGCCATCTCTGGTTCAGATCTCTTCCTCCCAGCCAATCCTGGACCTGCACTACTCTGTGGGAAACCCTCAACCTCAGATTCAGTCAACTGGGCAAAGAAACTATCAGCAAGAGAAATATCATCCGGCTCCTCATTATTATTAACATTATTACAGGATTTTGCCTATATGGTTCTATTTAGAGCTAAAGCGGGGAACCATGTAGGGTATTTTGCCTCCAGTTGTTTTGTCCTTTCCTCATTTAACCTGTCACATCCCGACCACTTTCGCACCTATGACACCCCCCAGTCCCGACCACTTTTGGAAAAAAAAATTTTAGCTAAAACTTCTGCTTACGTTGAGAAACAAAGGAATATCACAAAGAAAGTGCTTACCGTGGTCTGCAACCGGTCACAACAGGTGAGGTCCCCCGCGCCAGGTATCGTATTCTATCATAGAGGTGTGAGGCGCTCACGTTTTCTATGGTAGGTAATTTTGGGAGAAACAACATCTCTACATTTATTGAATTTGAACTAATAAACAATACGAATAACGATATAATGAATTTTCAATGACATATACATGAAAAATAAGCATTGTACCTTCGCGCGAGAATAGCGAGTTTGGTCGGATTGGTAAAACGCTATGTGCTAAGTTTCTTGTTTCAGTCAACATATCATTTTTTCAACTGGTATACTACTGTTTCAATGCCATTTTACCATTTTGTACTGTATGTAAATGTTTTCAGCTGTTTTCATTCATTATGATGACATGTAGCATAACTATAGTGCACATATGCATACTCAGCGCACTCACTACGACTCGTATTTCAACATACAACATTGTTTTATCACTTTCAGAATATTTTCTTCTTTACATTGAACCTTTCTTCCACCACTATAAACGTTTTCAATTATTTATATTCATTACGAGGGCATTTAGCGAAATGCTAGCGCATAATCTCGTAGCAACCACACTCTCTAACACTCTTGTTTCCACTTTTACTATATTTCTTCAATCACAATATACTTTACCACTTACATTACACCCATTTACACCCTATTCTGCACTATACATATTTACTGACATTATTTATTCTAGTGAGTGTCAGAATATCGCATGAAAATACCCTCGCAATGAATGTTTCGACCAACATAATACTCATACACTTACATACTAATATTCCACTTATATTAAACCCGTGTTCATTTGTAGACTCCTATTTACATATTTACGGGCCTTGTTTATTCCACTGAGCGTCTGAATATCGCATCAAAATACCCTCGCAAGGTATGTTTCCACTTAGATAATATTCATACACTTACATACTGATATTCCACTTATAATACACCCGTGTTCACTTGTAGACTCCTATTTACATATTTACGGGCCTTATTTATTCCACCGAGCGTCTGAATATCGCATCAAAATACCCTCGCAAGGTATGTTTCCACTTAGAAATTACTCATACACTTACATACTAATATTCCACTTATATTACACCCGTGTTCACTTGTAGACTCCTATTTACATATTTACGGGCCTTATTTATTCCACTGAGCATCTGAATACCGCATCAAAATACCCTCGCAAGGTATGTTTCCACTTAGATAATATTCATACACTTATATAATAATTTTCCACTTATATTACACCCGTTTTCACTTCCATAGTACTATTTACAGATCTACGGGCCTTATAATTACACTGAGCGTCTGTTTGTCGCATTTATTTCAGAGTATCAGCGTCCTATCGCATTCACACCTTATCAGAAGTGCAGGAGCGTGTGAAACTCACTGAAACATGGGTGAATACACAGACCCACGTCACATTGAATGCACTCATAGCGGGTGTCCTTTCTCTGAGTGGTGGGTCTCACGCGGGAATTGCTACACACGTGACACCTGCGCTGGGGCCTAGGTCTATTTGCTTGGGGAGGTAAAGGAGTGGGGAAATGGCGGGTGGATAATCTCAGGGGAGGGTGGGCACCTGGAGCTGTGCGGGTGCGGTGTTGGGGCCTTTCAACCGCATATCTTGCAACAATCTCTCGTGTCAGCTCCCTCACAAACCCTTCAAAGGTTTCCTGAACTCCTGTTGTCATGGTGTGAAGGTGGTGGCAATTCAGGGCAGTAACGTCAAGCAAGTGAAAGAATAGTTTTTTGTACCACTTCATCGTGGTCCTGGCACACTTGACAGTGGATATCATGGAGTCTGACTGGTCCACCAGGAGCATGTTGATATTATAATCAAACACACACTCAGGTTTCCATACATGGCGCCTGTTCTCGCTCCGATAATCTACCGACTCTGTGTGGTGCATCAACGGGCGGTGAACCGTGGACAAGAGGCGGACTTCTCTATTGTGGTTCCACACAGTTGCAAGGATTTTGTTTGCCTGGAAGAAGACAACCTCATTCCTGTCAAGTTTCTGCCCCACCTTGACTATGTGACGCCGGTCCACCTTGACGGTCCCACACATCCCCGTGTCATGCCTGTGTAGATATTGAGCGAGAAGAGGGCTAGTGTACCAATTCTCAAGGTAAAGGACGTGACCACGATGAAGATAGGCTTCTATCATTGTCTTTACCACTGCTCCCAACAGACCAATACTCCGATCTTCTATTATGTCTGTCTGTGCACTGGTGTACAAGACTATGTCTTGCACATACCCAGTCCTGCAGTCACACATAACAAAGATCTTGAACCCAAAACGGTGCCTTTTGCTGGGTATGTACTGCCGAAATGAAATATTGCCTCTCCACAACACGAGACTCTCGTCTATGACGAGGTCTCTATAGGGATAAAATGAGAATGGAATGTCTGCCTTAAGTGATCAAAAACCAATCTAATTCGCCTCATCTTATCTGTGTCATTAGCATTTGCAGGATCATCTGCATCATAGAAAAGGAGGCGGCTTAGAATTTGCTGAAACCGATTACGGCTCATTACTTGGCCAAATATTGGTTTAAGCATAATAGGGTCCCTTGTCCAGTATGCAGGAATTCGGTTCTTTCGTACAATACCCATCAAAAGTACCAAGGCCAAAAACAAAAACATTTCTGCAAGGGAGACTGGGTAATCATAGACGATTGAATGCCTGCTCCTTGTGCCCTGTCTTTCACTCTCACGCCACTGGCTGTTAGCGAACCGGTTTGTTTGATCCACTATTTCCTCCACAAAAGCCTCACTGAAGAAAAGGTGGAAAAAATCCAGCCTGGTTGAATTAGGGTGAATACCGGGAGCAATGCATCCAGCACGCCTCTGCTCAGTGAATGGGTGAATGAGGGGAGTAAAATCACTCCCATCCTCCCAATTCCAAGACACAAAATCCTCGTCCCAATCGTGCCCATCCTCGCCTTCATCAGGGTGGGGAGGAGATGATGGTGGGGGAGGTTGGGGAGGAGGAGTGCGTAGGGCTTCCCGACTCACATTCCTCTTCCCTCTGCCTTTACCCTTCCCCTTTCCCTTACCCTTACGGCTTTGGGGAACATCAGGGGGCTGTGGGGAGGAAGCCTGGGAATATTGGGGAGCATAAGACGTGCTGGGGAGTGGCTCCTCCTCACCTCCCTGCTCCATCACCACACCACGTGACTCACCACCCACCCTCACTGCCCCAAGTGATAAGCCCCGCCGCCTCACACCACCACGTGACTCACTCCCTCCACTCTCACTTTCCACACTCCTCCCCACACTTTCCCTTTCACTCCCCACTCCCTCAACGCCACTTCCGCCATCCCCAAACAAAACACTAGGCCCATACCTGTTAGAACGATGTGGTGTGTGCTCTGGGCCGCGATGAGTAATAACCTCACGGCTGTACCACGTGGCAGCACATCCCATGGCTATGTCCTCGTCGTCGTCGTCTTTCTCGTCCTCGTCCTCGAAATCGGGCTTCACGTCATGTAGGGGCTGGCTAGAGGATCTTGCATGTTGTTTTTGTGCAGCCTGACCCTCTCCTGCAGCACGATAAGTCACGTAGCGCCACTTCCTGGGGGACGGGACTTCCTCATCACTGCTGCTGCTTTCTACATCCTCTGGTTGGACATAATCTTTGTCCATCTTTTCGCCATCAAGTGGTGAATCACTATCGCCAGTAAAGGCATCCAGGGCGGCTTGAATTTCCTCCTCCGAGAGACCTCTATGCGCCATGTCTGAGCGGGACCGTTGCTAACAGGCGAGTGACCAAGCCGCAGGTGAGCGCGGGTCGCGCGGGGTCGCTGAGTGTCCCCGCCTGGTGGCAGGTAGGGGAAGGTCGTGCGACACTACGTACCAAAAATCAAGCACGCATTTTGAAAATTGTGGAACTTATGCAACTTGCAATTGCAAAACGTACCAGTACGTCGACGGGACTGGCAAATGCAAAATGTTGCAACGTATCTATACATTGACAGGACGTCTCGGGTTAAGGGTGTTTTTGATATACAGGGAACTGCACACTCATCCCGTCCTGCTAATTCAGTACCCAAATGATAAGTGAACCCTTTCTCACGTAACAGGTTCATGATGCCCACATGTACTGGACCTTTAACTAACTCTGACATGAGTTTCACTTCAGCCATGGAGGCAGATACACAGTTATATGTATAATAAAACGTATTATCAGACTCAGCTACATCCTTTATCTCCTTTAACCTAACAGACTGAATCACCTGTGTCACAGATTATAGAAATTTCCTTAGAAATTTCACCATCAATAATTGACACTAGCCCTTTAGAAATGAAACTAGCAAACAAGGTGTCTTGTGAGAAGTCACTTTGCTTACTGTTTGAGGGAGGATGTTCTAATGGAATCTTATTATCATCTTAATTTGATCCTGAAGGGTGCATTATCCAGTCTCATTAATGCCCATTGGTAGCTGTATAGGAGTCTATCTCTCAGCAACTGACTTACTCTGGATTCAGTCTCACTAAGCACGTGCTGAGGATGAGTCTGACTACTGTTTAGTCTATCTGTTTGCAGTTGCTTACTTTCAGTATCAGCAATCCCTCAAGTTTTTATCAGAACAAGAGATTTTGCTCTATGACTTCATCTCATCTTTTCGCAGCCCTCCTTTAGACAACCCTTCCTGTTACAAAACTGAAAAAAAAAATAATCAGACTTCTTACTGGTCCGTTGGCAACAATGTCTCCACTTTCTTAGGTGTAATTAACCCGCCCCGTCCCAGAGACGTGAATTCACGTCCTCACATGATGTGCACTCATATCCTGGAGACGTAAATTAACGCGGCAACATTGCAAGGACATTGCAAGGTCCCTAATTTGAACAATTTTCAATTTTTGCAAGTGATTTTTGGCACGTATACACCTTCCTCTACAAGATGCCAGGCAGGGACAATGTCTTACCCAGCAAGACCTCCTCCCCCCCCTGCATGACCTTTTCTCAGCAATTCACCTGTTATCAGTGACCTGGCCAGTAAAGCCATGTCATGCCACGGTACGAAATTCAGGGCCAGAGTGATTCCCCAATCAATGACAATGTGGAGGACAAACATTAGAGGAAGAAACAGTCAGAAATGATGATTAGGTAATGTGGCAAAAAAAGGTCAGGAATGGTGATGAGTTAGTGAGTGAAACAATGCTTATAATGCCTATATTACTGTTTGAAAACCAATATACTCTCGTACTACATATAAATTCGTACCAAATAAATAAATAAATACCGTTTATGAGTGGTGTGGAATAGTTATCCTCCCATAGAACTCGTTTTCTTTGCAGCCAGCCTGATAGAAAATCCTGTAAGGTAAGGAGGTACTCCTACCTGGATCGAGTATTTTAAACCTCAGGTGAGCGATTTCTCTATGAATTTTCGATGTTTCTCACCAAAAGCAGATGTTTGAGCCAAAAAAAAAAAAAGGTCCAAAAATGTCGGGACTGGGGCATACCACTGCCCAGAAAACGTCAGGATGGGGCGGGTTAACGTTCTGGGCTACAGTCATACTGAAAGAATAATCTAATTTCATTTTAACTGGTTATCAAGAATGGTTTTTGCAGTCTGAGTAGTCTGCTCTTTTTATAAACCAAATAAATGAGGCTTAGAATCTTACTCTTTTTTTTTTCTTTTTTTTCAAAATACTTTCATTATCTGCCACAACAGTTGCCTCTGCCAAGTTATGCACCCCTTTCATAACTAAGTAAGTGGCAACATCCTTGACAATATACCTAGTAAAGTTCTCCAAGACCATGTAATTTCTTCCGACTTAGTGAAATTCTTCTTATTCTCTCGGAGTCCAGCCACTGATCAAGTAAATCTTAACCCGCCCCGTACCGACTAATTTTTAACTAAAATGCAGTATAATGTCACGGAGGGCAACCTAACACCCCCAGAAGGAGCCCACCGAGGAGCATATACGGTGCACTTAGACTCTGGACGACAAGGGCATAAGTCAGCCCGGGCCACGTGCCCATATGACCCAGAGCTCACCTGCCACCACCATAGCGGGAATACAAGACTACCTTCCGGGCGAGCCGACCACCAACAACCACGGGGTGGAGCTGTTACTCCAGCTCCAGTCAGCACCCCTGAGACAGCCGGTAGCCGCTCAACCCTCCTAAAGACAGCCTGCAGTCACTCTGGAGGCAAACAGGAGAGGGCCAGTAGCCACTCCAACCTTCATCAGGAGATGGCCAGAAGCCGCTCTGAAGGTGCCCCTAATGAGACGGCCAGTAGCCGCTCCCGCCTTCATCAGGAGATGGCCAGAAGCCGCTCTGAAGGTGTCCCTAATGAGACGGCCTGTAGCCGCTCCTGCCTTCGTCAGGAGATGGCCGGTAGCCGCTCTGAAGGTGCCCCTCGAGAGACGGCCAGTAGACACTCCTGCCTTCGTCAGGAGACGGCCTGTAGCCTCTCTGAAGGTGCCCCTGAGTCGGCCTGTAGCTGCTTCCTCCCCCAGGCCACGGCCAGTAGCCGGGCCTTAGCAACAGCTGGTAGTTGCACCCCCAGAAGGCCACGGCCAGTAGCCGGGCCCTACAGCAGGAGACGGCCAGTAGCCGGGCCCTACAGCAGGAGACGGCCGGTAGCTGCTTCTCCATCAGGTGCTGACTCCTGTCCACCAACCTATGACCCAGAGGGAGCCCCCAGCCTGGAGGAGTACTGGAGGGGCCCCGTGACTACCACCAGGCTCTTCTCCCTGCAGTTGAATCCTGAGAGGACTCGCCTGACGGACCCCGGCATAGGCTGACGCCGCAGCCCTCTCCTGACGGCGTCTCCGAACACCGGGGCCACAGCCCTTGGGACCCCCAGACTATCCCCAGGACCCCCAGGCAGGACCTCCCTACACCTAGACCCCAGAGATCCTCGTCCTCCATCAGGCACCTGAGCAAGAAGTTCAGGCAGCTATTCGGCCCCAGCCCCGAGGGCCAGACTCCCGTCCGAAGCCCCGAAAGCGTGGGACCCTTCGCCACCAGCAGCCCCGGACAAGAGAGGACACTGCTACACATGATCCCGTGACCCCTGAACACAGAGGCCCCCGGTGGAACCCAGCCCCGTCAGTAATGAGGTTGAGTCACCTCCGCTGCCCTTGTACCTGACTGCCACGATGCTCAGACTAGAAAGGAGTGACAATGAAAGCATAGTGTCCGTGACATAGTGAAGTAAAGGCAGAACAGTGAATTAACAGTGTAATGGAAGTGAATGAGAAAAGCATTAGTGACAATATAAAAGAGTGGTGGAATAAGTAAGGTAATGGTGAAACAGCGAACACGGCAAGGCAGTGAAATACAGGTCTATCACACCACACTAAGATCATACGCAGGCCCCAGTGTTAAAGCAATAACTACCCACAGTGAGATAGTACCACCAATTCCACCAATACATAAAACTTGGACTTCCTGCAATAATAGTGCATAACCCCTCTGCCCTAAGTGCTATTCGCCTTACCCAACCTTGACCTGAGTAGTATCCTGAGCAATACTAACGACCCATATCTAGGCCCAAGAATTATAATTGTCCAGTATATCTGTAATCGTGACATCTACCAGTTCCACTGTAGAATTTAGTAATACACATGTAAGGTTGTTGCCTTGAGTTTTTGTGTCCTGTCTCTCTCCTCTTTGTCTAAGCTCCGGTCTACAAAGAGAACCCAGCTACACACTAGGCTTTAGAGGGACAGGAAGCCGACCCTAAAACACTTAGCATTACAGTTACAAAACCCACTCCCAAAACCCGAGAAATTTTTTGCTTGTTTTTTTTTTCTCAAACCTCCCATTTTGGTGAGAAACAATGGAATATCACCAAGAAAGTGCTCACCTGAGGTTAGAAATGGTCTGACTGGTGACCCTCTGAAAACCTGATAGTGTGTTTTCTGTAGCTGTGCTGCTACTGTCGCATTTACTATGGTGGGTAACTATTGGAAACCACTCAAAATACATAGATATTTATTACTTTGGTACAAATTTACATGTAGTACAAAATTATATTGGTTTTCACACAAAAACATAGGCGATATAAGCATTGTTTCATTCACAAACACGAAAATTGCCGAATTCTTGCACAGCTGACTTCTATGACTGTTGTTTCAGCTTCTATTTTTCAACTTACATTATACTTTTCCACTAACATTATACCAGTTTCCACCTTGTATAACTTATCACATATTTACAGGCCTTACTATTATAGTGAGCCTAGTATTATCTCAAGCACATACAGTATCAGTAATGTACTAAAATGTACTAGGGTGTGGTAGAAGAAGGTGTTCCATGTATACGTACCAAAAATCACACACAAAATTTGAAAAATGTACAAACGACGGACCTTGCAATAGCAAAATGTACATTGTACATTTGAAAAATAGTTGTGACGTGCATCATCTGAGCTTGAAAAATAGTTGTGACGTGCATCGTACGTCATGGGTACGGGGTGGGTTAAACTGTTCTTGCATATTTCACATGGGTTTGATCTTTTTGTCTGTAAGTGATTTTAAACTTGAGTCATTAAGCTTCTGATTCAAGTTCATAGCCTTAATGCATCTTTACCACATAATAACTTTGTGTAACAAACTTAAGCCAGTGTTTTGTTTATGTTGATTTTTACGCTATTTCTGATCAATGTCAATGCGTAGACTCCGGATATGTTATTTGTTTTTGTGTAAATCTAGATTTACAGGAGTTATGCACAAAATATACGAGTATATCATACAAGAACAGGAACTGCAACTTGTTACCGTATCGAGAATGTTGACAGTGTCAAAGAATTTAAATATTTCTGGGTGTATATTATGAATATAACTAGAAAGTGAGCTAATAATAACTTCACAAGGAATGTAGGGCACATAGTATCTAGAAATGCAATTTTGATCTTGACTTTCTTCTGTTGCTGTGATGGCAATCACACAACAATCCCCAAATGTAATCGCCCATCATCGCCTCATTCCACGTGCCCTGATATCTGGTTTCCATCAGCAGAATGTCCTGGTGGAACCGTTCGCCATGCTTCTCACTGACTGCACCACAAGTTACTTTTGAAGAAATCAAGATGGGAATGCAGGCATTCTGCATCCAAGCTGGTGGAATGCACCAATCAGGTCATTGATGAGCTGGGCGGAATCTGGTCTCCTCTGGTTGCCAAGAAAACCTTCCACAACTCCTCTGAAAGCATTCCAAATGCGCTCTTCATCATCAGTCATTTTACCCTGGAGTTCACGACTTGCAAACATTCTTCGAACTTACAGCCCGGTGAATATGCCAGCCGTCTCTTTTGCCACGTTCAACTTGGGAAACATTGATCGGATATGTGGAAATGCATCGCCATCCTTGTCAATAGCTTTCATGAATTGTTTCAGAAGATCAAGTTTTATGTGTAGCAACGGTAGAAATACCTTCTCTCTGGAGATCAGTGGAGCTCTGAGATTGCTGCACAAGCCTGGTGTAAGACTCTCTCTAAAAGGCCAGTCTTTCCTCATAAAATGTTCTGCATCACTTCAGCTGTCCCACAGGCATAAAAAACATGAGTACTTCATACAACAGCCTTGCATTCCAAGTAGGAACGAAATCATTTTGAAATCCCCACAAACCTCCCAGTTGTGATGTGAGTACTTGATCTTTGTCAGGCAAATCTTCACATTCTCATAGCCATCTTTCATTTCCACAGAACGTGCAACTGGATACATGGGAGTTCATTGCCATTATGTTAGGCTCTTCACGAAACTGTCTACAAAGAGTCGCCATTCTGAGGGCTTGTAATCCACTCCCATGGCTTGGAACAAACCTTAACATCAAAACAATAACACAACGAGTTTTCTTAACAAAATTTGAAGAAGGATGCAATCTTGCCGTGGTGATTCCTATAACTCAACTTGCAACTGAGATCCAATAAGTTTCATTCACTTAGACGTGACACCAGCAGCTCAGCGCTGGACTTGGTGAGTCCTAAATCTCGGACCAAGTAATCCAATTCTTGCTGATTGGGAAAGTGTGGAGTGTCTCTGAAACATTCTCCAACATACAGTTCAACATCACTTTCCCCTTCGTCATCGATGATGTCCTCATGGCAGAGACAACTTCCATGTCCGCAGGAAGGACAGGAATCACCAGCTCATCGTTGTGAGGCACTGGAGGGATTGAAGAAGGCAAATTTGGATATACAGTGCTCTTTTTGCCCCTAATGCTCTTTGCACCACTTATATCACCCATGAAAAAATAACAATCGTTGGGGTGATTCAAAGGCTCTCACCACATTCTCAGAACTGTGAAAGGCATCTTCTTTCTCACTCCTTGTAGCCAAGCTTCAAGCACAGAGCAACAGCTACCACAAGTGTAGTGCGGAGCCCAATCCTTATCTTGATCACTCACTGCCAAGCGAAAATATGCTTTGTATGCATGCGTGAACTTGCTATCAAGGCGGATTTTGTGTTTGATCATCTTTGGTAATATATTCTCCACATACATAACAAAATGTATCGGCTGACAGCTTGCAAGATCATCTACTTGTCATTCTCATCAACAGAAACATCTTTAGGAGCAGCTCAAAAAGAGCCTATTCTTCTTCCTTCATTCTGCTAAAAATAATTTCATTCGTACTAAATGTTCACAACTCTCCAACTCGAATTCTTCCTGCTCCTTCTGGCACCTTGCCAAAAACCTTTCTAACGACTTTCCTCATCATCCTTCCCTCCTCTATTCTACTCTGATGGCTCTGTAGCTATTTCTTCTACAGGTAAAGCAGATCTCTTCGCTCAGATTTTCTCCTCCAATTCCGTCTTGGGTGATTCCGGTGCTGTTCCTCCATCACTTCCTCACTCTGACTTCGTTATGGCTGACATTAAAATTTCTTCAGGTGATCTATTTTCTGCCATCACTGGCCTCAGTACTAACAAGGCATATGGGCCTGATGTGGTCCCTCCTGTTGTCTTCAAGAACTGTGCTTCTGTGCTTACACCCTGCCTAGGTAAACTCTTTTGCTTATGTCTATCAACATGTACCTTTCCTTCTTGCTGGATGTTTGCTCTCTCTCAGCCAATCTCAAAGAAGAGTGACCATTCCTAACCCTCTAACTATCGCCCAATTGCTTGAACATCCTGTGTCTTAAAAGTTTTCGAGTTTATTCTTAACAGACAAATTTTAAAGCATCTTTCCTATCACAACCTTCTTTCTGATTGTTAGTATGGGGTCTGTCAGGGATGCTCCACTGGCGATCTTCTCCCCTACCTTTCAGACTCCTGATCATTCTCCTTTCGGGACTTAGGCGAAAGCTTTGCCATTGCACTTCACATCTTAAAGGTTTTCGATCAAACCTGGCATAAATCTTTAATTTCCAAACTGTCCTCTTGCGGTTTCTATCCTTCTATCTGTGCCTTCATCTGTAGCTTGCTTTCTGGTCGTTCTATAGCTGCTGTTGTAGACGGCCATCGTTCTTCTTCTAGATCTATCAATAGTGGTGTTCCTCAGGGCTCTGTTCTATCACCAACTCTCTTGCATTCATTCATCTGTGACCTTCTATGCTGTACATCTAACATTATCCACTCATACGCTGATGATTACATCCTCCACCTTTCCATTCGGTTCCCGCAAAGTCCATCTCAGCAGTTACTTCAAAAACAAGGGATGAGGCTATGGCACACCTAATGTCTGACTTGGTTCGCATCTACAACTGGGGTAAAAATGATCTTGTTTTTAATGCATCAAAGACTCAGTTCTTTCACCTATCAACCTGAGAAAATCATCAACAGGAGGACCCACTAATGTTTAATAATATCCAGCTCAATCCTGCATCATCCTTGAACATGCTAGAGGTTTCATTCTCTCGGGACTTATCTTGGAAAGATCATATTACATCTCTTGTAAAATCTGCTTCCAAGAGATTGGGTGTGCTAAGCAGACTCCATACCATCTTTACCCCTGCACAGTTGTTGACTTTATACATGGGTTTTATTCGCCTCTGTGTAGAGTACAACTCTCATATGTGGGGAGGCTCCCCACATACAGCTCCTCTCAATAGGATGGAGTCAAAGGCTTTTCATCTCGTTAACTCTCCTCCTCTTACTAGCTCCTTTCAACCTTTGTCTCTTTGCCACACTTTTTTTTTTTCTTGTGTCTGACTCTGGGCAAAGGCATCAGGGCCTATATCTCGGGGGCAGTAGCCTATCCCAAGGCCCAGTAGTTCTCCTACACTTGCACATGTCACCACATCGGCGCTAACTCCCACCGTCCATACTGAATACATGCTAGGGCCGTCTCATACAAGACTATTGTTTTGCTGTTAGCGGGGTACTTTTACGACATGTCGGCGAGTCATCTGGTAGATCAGGAACGTCTGCTTTTATGAAATTCAAATCCTTAAACTGTTCCCTGCTCCAGCCGGGATTCGAACCTGGGTCCATCAGGACTGCAGGCCACCTCTCTACCGATTCAGCCACTGCCTTCCCCATCATTATCTCATTTCTGTTGCTACTTCAATGGTCACTGCTCCTCTGACCTGCCTGCTTGCATCCCTTCACCTCTACAACGGGCACGTAGCACCCATCAAGCAACAAACTCTCATCCCTTTTCTGTCCAGCTCTCTAATGCAAGAGTTAACCGTTACTCCCAGTCCTTCATTTATGCAACAGGACAACTCTGTCTGTATTTCCTACTTCCTACGATCTTCAGTCTTTCAAGTGTACTGTGTCCAGGCATCTCTACCTGAACATATTTATAATTTGGCTCTTTTGTATTATTTTATTTATTATTATTATTTTTTTTATGGAACGGTCTATGGGCCCTCAGCCTTTGGTTCCTTCTTTCTTGCATAAAAAATTAATGTCGACCAGCCAAACTAGCAACGTGAGACAAGCTCATCGAATGAACTGACTTGATCCGCTTTGCATGACGCAGTAATGGTCACATCAGCGACATCTGCATGGACACAGATGGTGTGTGTGTGTGTGTGTGTGTGTGTGTGTGTGACGTGGTAAGCGATACGTCGGCCATCACACTGGCGTGCGGTAACAAGACTGGAAATAAACAATTTCCAATTGTTGACAAAAACCTAGAGAAGGACAAACAAAACATATACATTGGAATCAGCGAGGAAAACTGAGTCTGACAAGACCAAAAAAATTGAATAAACAAGTTCTTTGTTACACACTGTATAATCAGCACACTAGTGGACCAATAAATAAACATAGGCCTCCTGCACCTTACCCCAAAATCTGATATACTATAGCAGTAGCCGTGTGTGTGTGTGTGTGTGTGTGTGTGTGTGTGTGTGTGTGTGTGTGTGTGTGTGTGTGTGTGTGTGTGTGTTCTTACCTAATTGTTCTTACCTAATTGTATCTTTACAGGAAAGATTCAAGCTCGTACTGTCCCGTGTCTTAAACCATATTTATCGTACATATCCTTAAATTTGTGAATTGTTTTGGCACACACTATTTCATTCGGTAGTGCATTCCATTGATCAATTGCTCTGTTTGGGAAACTGAATTTCCTTACGTCTTTATCACCTCTCTTCTTATGCAGTTTTTTGCAGTGTCCTCTTGCTGATGCTTCTCCATATGTTAAGTAATCATTTATGTCTATTTTCTCCTTCCCTGATATACCCTTATATGGCATTATCATGTCACCTCTTTTCCTTCTCTCCTGTAGTGTTGGTAGATTCAGTTTATTTAGTCTTTCTTCGTAGCTTAGGTCCCTTAATCTTGGTATCCATCTTGTAGCGGCCCTTTGAACTTTTTCAATCTTGTCTATGTGTTTTTTGAGATGAGGACTCCAGACTACTGATGCATATTCCAGGGTTGGTCTAATGAATGATGTTATTATCCTTCTTAGCATGTCTTCATTTATGTATGTGAATGCTATTTTCATATTTGCAAGCAGTGTATACATGTTCCGTACCTTCTCGCTGATGTGGTCAGCCGGAGATAGTCTGTTATTGATAATCATACCTAGGTCCTTCTCTCTTTCTGATGTGTATAGAGTTTTATTTCCTAACGTATAATCCCAATCAGGTCTTTTTCCACTTTTACCAAACTTGATTACATGACACTTGTCCACATTGAATTCCATTTGCCATATTACTCCATTCATGAAGTTTATTTAATTCTTCTTGTAGCTCTTTACAAGAGTCTGTGTTAGTATTTCTCCTTTGTATTTTTGCATCATCTGCAAACAGATCAGATAGCTTTCATTTCCAGTGTTACTGTTTAAATCATTTATATACACTAAAAACATGATTGGTGCCAGCACTGAACCCTGTGGTACTCCACTAGTCACTTCTTTCCATGATGAGTAGTTTCCTCTTAGTACTGTTCTCATTTTTCTTTTTATGAGGAAATCTTGCATCCAACAAAACAGTTTGCCTCGAATTCCTCCTTGATGGTACAGTTTCCATAAAAGTCTTTGGTGTGGTACTGTGTCAAAAGCTTTCTTGAAATCTAAATAGATACTGTCCACCCATCCTTTTCTTTCCTGTATTGTGTTTCTTACTCTGTCATAGTAGCTCAACAGATTAGTAACACATGATTTTCCTTTTCTGAAACCAAACTGTCTTTCTGTTATCATACTGTGTTCTTCTAGATAATTTACCCAAGCTTTTCTTATAAGCTTTTCTAATACCTTGCTTACAACACTGGTCAGTGATACTGGTCGGTAGTTGAGTGGATTTTGTCTATTTCCTTTCTTGAATAAGGGGAGGCTTCTTGTTTGTTTTTTTAGTTAGTTGTTTTCCGGGGAGGGGCACTAACCCTCCGCCAACGCTTTTAGTCGCCTTTTACGACAAGAGGGATACTGGGGGAGTATTCTTGAAAACCCCCCTACCCCCAGGGTATGGCCATGTGGAGAGGATGGAGGGTGAAAGACTGACGAAGAGAGTGTATGTGAGCGAGGTGGAGGGGGGAAGAGGGAGGGGGGAGGCCGAGGATGAGATGGAGGGATGGGGTGGAGAGGTATATGAGAGAGGAGGGTGTGAGTTGGGAGCAGGGCAGTGAAATGGCGGGGGACAGGGCGACTTGGAGGCGATTTGTTTGTGGCCACCCCAAACGGGATTGAGGCGTCTGGCAATAGATAGATAGATAGAATAAGGGGACAATATTTGCTTTCTTCCAAATATCAGGTAGTTTACCTTGACTCAAGGATTTCTTGAAAATTAATAATAATGGTTTACTTAACTCCTTTGCACATTCTCGTAGTACCCAACATGAAATTTCATCAGGACCACTTGCTTTTCCTCTGTCTAATTTACTTAACTCCTCCTGTATTACTTTTTCTGCTATTTGTATATCTGGTAGTATGTGTGGACATGCATGTTCCATATAGTCCCTCTCAAAATTTTTGTCTTCTGTAAAAACTAATTGGAAATTCTTATTTAGCGCTTCACAAATATCTTTCTCTTGTGTATAAGTGATTCCCTCGTCCGTAATGGATTGTATTTTATCTTTTACTTTGGTTTTGCTTCTTTTTTTTTTTTTTTTTTTTTTTTTCCTAATAATCATGGCGGCGCAACTGCCAGGGTCATATGCCGCCGTATAACAAAGAAGTAAAAAGTAAAAACAAAAAACAGAGGATAAACCACACAATCAAAATGAAGAAATTCTAAATATCCTTAAAAAGTCCTGCCTCCTTCACAAACGAGAGGGTTGCCCCTCCCAAGGCACAGGCATCCTTCCCAAGCACAGAGGAAAGATGATACACACCACCATCCGTTTGGTGGTCAGAGAGGAATCGACGACGCAAATCCTCAAGAGTAGGGCACTCCACCAACAGGTGCCGAACAGTCAAGGGAACCAGACAGTCATCACAGAATGGAGGAGGAGCCCTTTCCATTAAAAAGCCATGAGAGAAACGGGTGTGGCCAATGCGGAGGCGGCACAAAGCAGTCTCCCATTGACGAGGGAAGCCCTGGTAACTGAATGAGCCCACCTTCTGGCAAATCGAGCGCAACTTATTGGCACCTACAGCATCCCAATGCTCCTGCCAACAGCACCAAACTCTGGAGGCAATACAGAAGCGCATATCTGCAGCAGGCAGACGATACAGAGGGGACTGTGCAAGAGGGGGACGAGCCGCTGCCGCCTTGGCCAGCTGATCAGCTCGTTCATTCCCTGCCACTCCTACATGAGCTGGAACCAAACAGAAATCTACACGACGTCCACGACGCCCTAAAAGGAAAAGCCACTCTAAAATGGATAAAACCAAAGGATGAGAGGGATAAAAAGACTCCATTGCAGAAAGAGCACTTCGTGAGTCACTAAAAACAGTAAAAGCAGTGTGGGGGAGAGTGAAGAGAATCTGAAGGGCAAATAAAATAGCAGTCAGCTCAGCCGTAAAAACAGAAGCAGTCATAGGGAGGCTCCCACCTCGACAGAAGGTGGGAAACACCACACCAAAGCCCACACCCGCATCAGACTTGGATCCATCAGTATAAACTGGTATGGAGTCCCCATGAGAAGAGGCATGCTCTAAAAACAGAGAAAATAAAACCTGAGAAGGAAGATAGGCCTTACTGAATGAGAAGAAATGACAAAATGTCACCCTGGGGAGAAGCCAGTAGCCCACCCTCGGGACACGGTGGGGAGTGATCGGCACAGAAGGAACAGAGAAGCTAGACATAACTGACTGCACCCTGAAACTAAAGGGCTTTGGAAAGGATGGCCGAGTGGCAAAAATAGGTGACCGAGAATCTTGAGAGACCTTGACAAAGGGCACAGATAAGCGATACCAACATCGCATCAAAAGGGAAGAGCGGAGCAAGTCTAGAGGAAGGACACCAGCATCAGCCAACAAACTCGAAATCGGGGAAGATCGGAATGCCCCAGTGGCAGAGACAGACACCAGCATGATGTATGGAATCTAAACTACGAGCCTGGGCTTCTGAGGCAGAAGAATAAACTTCACATCCATAATGAAGTTTGGATAAAATCAGAGACTGATGCAAGAGGAGGAGGGTCTTGTGATCAGCTCCCCAGAATGTGTGCGCTAAAACTTTCAAGAGACCCAATGCTCTGAGACACTCAGCTTTTACGTACCTCAGGTGAGGGACCCAAGTCAACCGGCTGTCAAAAATCAGCCCTAAAAACCGGGTTTCCTTTAAACACGAAATACGACGCCCGTCTAAAAAAAGGTTTGGGTCAGGGTGGACTCCAAGAATGCGGCAAAAATGCATGGCAACGGTCTTCTTGAAGGAAAATCGAAAACCTCGTTCATCAGCCCATCTAGAGACACGGTTGAGAGCCATCTGCATCCTCCTTTCTGCCATTGACATCCGTGAGGCAGTGACAGAGATTGATAAATCGTCAACATAGAGAGAGCCACGAACACCATCAGGGAGCACAGAAATAACGCTGTTAATTGCCACTGCGAAAAGGGTAACACTTAGTATGCTCCCTTGTGGCACACCATCCTCAAGGGGATGTGCAGTAGACAGCTCACTCCCAACTCGGACCCGAATAATACGATTAGATAAAAACTCCCGGATAAAAGTGGGGAGTCGCCCACGGAGACCAAACTCATAAAGTGATTGTAATATACCATGACGCCAGGAAGTGTCGTACGCCTTCTCCAAATCAAAGAACACTGTGATATGATGCTGGTTAGTTGCAAAAGCCTGGCAGATGGAAGATTCTAAAGAAAGGAGAGCATCTGTGGTCGACCGCATCTTCCGAAACCCACACTGGACAGGAGACAAGTAACCACCCTTCTCTAAGTACCACATGAGCCGACTATTCACCATCTTTTCGAGGACCTTACAAAGGCAAGATGTCAGCGAGATAGGGCGATAATTAGTGGCCTGCAAGTGATCCTTGCCCGGCTTAGGGATGGGGAGAACCACAGCAACACCCCATGAGGCTGGAAATCCACCAGTGCACCAAATTCTGTTATACAGTGACAACAGAAAATGAAGGGCTGCATCAGGCAAGTGGTGTAAGAAGGCATATGGGACATCATCCAAGCCTGGAGAAGAGTCGCGACACTGCGACAATGCCGTCTGAAGTTCAGAAGCAGAAAAAGCAACATTATACGACTCCTCTGCAGTAGATGGAAAACTAATGCCCAAAGATTCCAGGTGCCGTCGTCGGCGTGCCGACGGGGATGAGGTGTCCTTCCTAGAGACATTAGCAAAATGAGCGGCAAATATCTCGGCAACAGACAAAGAATGAGCCACCACCACACCTGCATGAGATAAAACAGGAGGAGAGGGAACGGGAAATTTCCCTGAAATCTTCCTCACCCGTTTCCACACTTTCGTGACAAGAGTCTGTGAAGAAATTGAAGAAACAAATGACGCCCAAGACTTCCTCCTAGCCTCCTTCATAACCCGCCGGGCATGAGCTCGGGCCCTCCTATATGCCACTAAGTAACCAGGGTCACCTCGGTGACGACGAAGTCGGGAGAAAGCAGCACGTTTGCTGAACAGCAGAAGCACACTCATCGGTCCACCAGGGAACTGGACGGCGAGGAAAGTGACCAGCTGTTCTCGGAATACTCTGCAGTGCCGCTGAGTGAAGTAAGTCTGTGAAATAATCAACAGCAGCATCAGTGCTGACAAAATCCTCCACACATTGGCTCGGGGAACACAGCTCCTCAAAAACCGGCCAGACTGCCCTATCCAAGCGCCAGCGGGGAAGACGACGCCGAGGCTCGCTCTGTGTCGATCTTAATAAAATAGGGAAGTGGTCACTGCCATGTAAGTCGGGTAACACAGCCCATGTAAAATTCAGGGCTACCCCTGCAGAGCACAGAGACAAATCAATAGCAGTAAAAATACCCGTTTGACAATGGAAGTAAGTAACTTCACCAGAATTTAAAATGTACAGATCCACATCCTCCACAATGGAGGCTAACACAGTACCTCTAGAGTCAGCTGTGGAGCCACCCCACAAGAGATGATGACTGTTCATGTCAGCCAGCAAGAAATAGGGTGAGGGAAGTGCATGAATAAGATTTTCAAGATCAACCCTCTGAACAGTGGCACTAGGAGGGAGGTACAAAGAGCACACAATATAATGACGGGGAAGGAAAATCTGGAGAGCAACAGCCTGCAGTGGAGTGTTAAGACTCACAGCAGTGAAAGGTATGTCACTGCGTACTAGAATAGCCACACCCCCACCATAACCCTGTCCAGGAAGAGGATCTGAATAAAAAACCTGGTAACCTGGTGGACTGGGAGGCGCAGCATCACCAACCATTGTCTCTTGTAGGCAAACACACACAGGTGAATACTCAGCCAGAAGCCAACGGAGTTCCTCCCAGTTGGCTCGTAAACCACGGCAGTTCCATTGAATAATATTAGCCATTAAAACTATTGAAATAATAATGGGGCAGGGGAGAAGGACAAACAGAAAACCATAAAAAAAAAATACTAAAAATATTAAAATGGAGGAACTATATACCCAAAAGAAAGGGTCACTTAGTGGAAACCACTGAGCGACCCTGGGACACAATCTTCTTGGGAATGCGGATACGCCCACGAAGGGCCTTGTCAAGGGCAGCAGCATGGCTAGAACGAGGGCCTGGGGTCTGCGAAGTGTTGGGAGACTTCACAGACACCCGTCGCTGCCCAGCAGGAGAGGAAGAGCTACTCCGAACCCTGCCCGGGGCCCCCAGTGAACCAAGAGGTCGAGCAGGAGGGATTGGGGTCCTGGCCTCCAAACGTGGAGGGGGCAGGACAGGATCCTCAGAGGTAACCGGAGGAGGAACATCCGATACCCCGGAGGAAGAGGTGCCAGACTGACCTGATACCCCAGAAGCCCCCGAAGACCCAGAAGCAGGGTCTGAGGGCTGTTGCACAGATGGAGTGACTACAGAGGGTGCGGACTCCATGACCGACACCTTGCTTGGAGGATCTTCAAGACTCAAAGACTCTGAGGAACCACGATGACGTTTAGCGAATGAAGAATGTGCACCATGACTAACAGGGGATACCATAGATGTAGAGGTCGAGTCTTGAACTGTAGCGGCAACCGTCTCAAGTGCGGGAGATTGTTGCACTGGCATGGGATCAACAGATGAAGGCATAGGAGCTGACACAACAGGAGGAACTCGAGTCTGCTGCTGGACAGGTCGATGAGGACGGCTATGACCGGACAAAACTGATGCATAAGACACTCCGTTACGGAAAACAGATGACAAGGCTCTACTCCTGGCCTCAGAAAAGCTTATTTTGTCACGATTACGGATGAGGAGGATCTCCTTCTCCAAGCAAAACCGAGCACAGTCTTTAGATGAAGCAGGATGTGCCTCGCCACAGTGCAAACAACAAACAGGTCCAGGACAGTCCTGTCCTGCATGAGTGGATTCTCCACAACTGACACACACCACTGGGAGGCCCTGTTGCAAACGACGACAGACTCGCCCAACATGCCCGTACATCTGACAGTGGTAGCAGCGTCGTGGGTTTGGTACAAAGGGTTTAACCCTAAGGGACAACCAAGCCACCTTGATGGATGAAGGCAGAACAGTACAGTCGAACGTCAGCAACAAGGATGGAGTTGGGGTAAGTACACCATCAACCTTCTTCCGAAACCTCTCCACTTTGACAACCCTGTGGACCTGGAGTTCTTCAAGTAGCTTCTCTTCACTGTAGCGAAGTAAGTCTTTGGAGAAAACAACACCTCGACACTGATTGAAAAAAGCATGAGGGACACAAGAAAACAGCGCATCCGGGTCCTTACACTGGGCAGCCAGCTGGGAACCCTCTTCAGGGGATGTAACCTCCATTAGTAGGCTACCATCCCCCTGAGGTGAAATCTTCGGCTCCCTCCCACAGATTGACATAATGCGCCGATGTACAGCAAAAATATCTAAATTCCCAATAGGTTGACCATCCAAAGTACGAATGGTGTAGTACCTTGCAAAATCAACCCTCTCAAAGACACCCAGCACGACCTCACGGGCATGTCCACTATATGTTGTTGTGTGTGTCCGGCTCTTCTTTGTAGTGGCCGTTGACCGTAAACCACTGGAACCAGGTAGGTATGGTTCCAGGGTGGCAATATGGGCCTCACCAGCCAGAGGCACAGGAGGCGCACAGGAGGGAGATTGCAAAGGATGGTCAGGGACAGAACCAGGGTCGTCAGCTGATAAAATTTTATTAGAGGCCATATTAGAAAAAAACTACCTTCATTCCCCCACCCCTCCACCCACCATGGAGCCCAACAAGGGGAGGCCATATACCAGGGAAAGCACCACTGGCGACCCCAGAGGTAGTGGGAAAGTATACACAGGTAACCACCAAGGGACCCTGACAAGGGTGACTCCAGGACGATAGGAGCCACCAGGTCCCCCAGTGCCCGCTTGACCCTAAAGCCACTATGTGACTAGCCTGGATGGCTAGCCAGTGACCAGCCGATTGACCTGGTCGGGCCCAACCAGGCC
Organism: Coenobita brevimanus; assembly: GCF_032717465.1. Taxonomy (NCBI): domain Eukaryota; kingdom Metazoa; phylum Arthropoda; class Malacostraca; order Decapoda; family Coenobitidae; genus Coenobita; species Coenobita brevimanus. The sequence continues at coordinate 9,670,161 of NC_137031.1, forward strand.
ACCCGTCTAGCCAGAATAAGGGACCAAAGAGGTGTATTGCTAGCTGCAGGGCGCACCATGCAGCATCGCTCAACCTCCAGGACTCCCGTCTCCCAGCATTACGGGACGCCACGCACGGCAAACACGTGGGGAGGCAACAGTCCCGCCCTAGATGGCAAATGGGCAGGGACTGACATCACCAGTAGGCCTCCTCTACCAGTGATGTAGGGGGTGCTTGGTCCACGATACTGACAAATGCCGAACCCTACAAAGGTAGGCATGCCTCCAAAGTAGGTGGCACTGCCAGCCACGCTTCAAGCCCCGCCACCAACGTCAAGGTGACCCCCCTCAGCGGGGAGGTTTTGCTTCTGATGTAGCTGTAAAACAGCTTTGGTTGATCACTACTTTTATTTATTATATCCTCCTCAAGTTGTTTTTGGGCTTCCCTCCTTATTCTTACATAATCGCTGCTTGCCTGTTTGTAATTATTATACGCCCTTTCACTACTGTGTCTCCAGTATCTATTACACAACAAATCTCTTATTTCTTTTGATTTTTTTACATTCTGTATTGAACCATTTCTGTATTTTCTTATCTGCTTTTTTGTGCTGTGGGATGTACTTCTGGACTCCTATTTCATAAAATTCACAGATTTTTTTTTAAATACAGCATTTAAATCTTGTCCTCTAAGCTCATTTTCCCAATCAACTTCCAAGAAATACTTCTTTAGGTCTTGATAATTTCCCTTTTTATAGTTTAGGCTCTTTTTGTAACTTTCATTGCTGTTAACTATCTCATATGCTATTCTGAAGTTGTAATTTAGTACTGCATGATCGCTTTTGCCGAGTGTAGGGTGATATATTAAACTGTCAATATCATTTTCTTGCCTAGTAGATATTAGATCTAGCACTGAAGGTACATCGAGTCCTCTTTTTCTGGTGGTTTCCCTTACATGTTGCGTTAGGAAAAACTCTTGCACGAGATCCAGGAGCTTTGGGTCATATCAGCTTTCTTGGCTAATTATATCTAGAGTATTCCAATTTATATTTGTATTAAAATCTCCAGTTGGTATAATTCTTTCCGATTTCTCTTCCATTTTATGTAGTAATGATCTTAAACTCTGAATTGTACTCTCTGCCAGGTCCTCATATTTGTCTCTTTCCAATGTGTTTGATCTGGGTGGCATGTACAAATTGGCTACAATTACTTTCCCTTCAGATGTGTTGATCTCTACTGCAGTCAGTTCTACTTGTGATGGTATATCTAGTTTTATTTCATTGACTTTTAGATTTTTCTTAGTTAATATTATATTTCCTCCTCCTTTTTTTAAATTTCTGTCTCTTCTCCATATACTGTATTCCTCTAAGTTTAGTATGTCATTGGATATCCTTGGTGTTCATTTTGTTTCAGTTAGGCATATTATTTATGGTTCATTTTCAATGACATAATCATTCATCTCTAGTAATTTAGATACCATTCCATCCACATTTGAGTACATCAACTTTATCATCTTGTTTATATACTTGTCTTGACATGGTTCTACTACCTTCCTCCTTTTTATTCCCTCCTGTTTGTGTACCACTTTCGTACCTGCAATCCTATTACTTTGTAAAAAAAAAAAAAAATGTGTTCTTCTCCTCTTCTGATCTTCCCTCATTTTTTGTTTTTGCTTCCTCCCTCTTCTCTTTCAGTAATTCCAGTTCCTCTTCTGTTAGGCATCTTTTATCCATACATTTTTGAACTCCTCTTCTTCCATAAGATTATTTGCATTTTTTAGTATCTCCTTCACAGTGTTTACACTCTGGAAAGTCACCTTTAGAGGTCTTGTCTTGCTTTTCTCGTATTTCCCTAACCTTTTGTGTTCCTCCATGTCTTTACTACAGATTTCCTCTGATACTTCTTTCAGTAAGCTCATTACATTTGCCATCTCCTTTTTGTCTCTTGTGATCTTGTTTTTTACTTCTTCCTCTTCTATACCAGTGATTACTATAGATTTGTTGATATCTACTGAATCTCTGACTAACTTTGGGTTGTTTTGGATTATTCTTTTCACATCCTTTTTAATGCTTTTTTCCTCCACTCTTGTTTCTAAGTCTTTCTTTATTTTCACCATTTCAGCATACGTGGTTTCCACATAATTTTTGTAGCTTTGCACAGCTTCATTCACCTGTGTTATCTTCTCCTCAGTATCACTGCTCTGGTCTATCAGACTGCTTACTTGCCTAATTGTCTCTGTATCATTTTTGAACTCTTCCATAACACTCTCGTGATTGACTACTGTACTTGCCATTTCACTCATTTTCTTCCTAAGGGTACTCAATTCCACGGTTAGTTCACTGATGGTTGTGTCTTTCTTGTTGGCCCCCCTTCCTAGTTTTTCTATTTCTTCCTTTTGCAAGTGCATCTGCTTCTTTATTTCATCAATTTCATTATTGAAAGCCATTTCCAGTTTGTGTACACGTTCAATCAGTCTATTGTGAGTCTCCACTTCAGCCAGTTCTTGGTAGAAATCATCATCTTGCTTTCTACCTTTATCCTTTTTCTTTCCCAAATTTGCTTTACTAAAGTATGTGTCCATTTTGCAATACTAAAAGCACAGAGTACATGTACCTACATTCCCCCGTGCAGTTGTAGTCTAAACAAACCTCAGCTGACTGAGCACATTATTTCGCCTCTCGGTTCTCTTTTCTGTTTGAACAAGTCTTGTTTAAACTTTTTTTCTTTTAATAATGAAAAATCATTTAGTCTAACCTGGTACAGAGCTTGACTCATATAAAGATACTAATTTAGGTAATGCCACTGGCCGTGCTGGCTCAGTATGGAGCGCTGACGACGCACGTCTGTTCTCCTTGACTCCTAGTGTGTGTGTATTTTGGACAGCCGAAACTAAACATTCAAATCACACCAAAATTGCCACAGAAATCGCTAAAAAATTGCTGATATGAAAAAACTTGGTCCCATCACGACTGAAAAACTTTTACTATATTTAATGAGCGATCACATTTTGACTAAAAAACGCCACTCCTGGCGCCCAGCATAGGATCTCCGTAGAATTTTTTGCCCACAGGTACAACTAAAGTATTTCGGACTTGCGTTCGGACAACTTGGGTTCCATTCTCGAAGCTGCAAATAACACGATCGGTTGGTTAGCTGCAAAAAATCTAAGTGACAACTTTACACTAGAACAGCATATAAACGCGAGAGCAAGTGCGAGGGGCCCGAAGGGCCCACTAGCACTTGTACAGTACACTCTAAAGTAATATCGACCAAGAGTCCCTAGGCTAGGAAGGACGACCTGCCGTCTCAGATATTTGGAAGCATTTAGTGACAACATGCTCACTAAATGGAAAGACTGTCCTTTAGTTCTTGGCAACATCAATAGAGTCATTAACAATGGCGCCACAAGGATTAGGTGAAACGTCAAGGTGCCCAGTCTGTACTCATGATCTAGTTCAAGTTGTTTCACTCGTATTTGAAGCTGTCTCATTTGCAGCTGAACTTTGGCTAATTCAGGTTGTGCACTGACACTAGTCTTTACAGCATTAGCATCTGCATTCTAAGCAGTATCACTTGTGAATAAATGCCTCTCGTTCCAAAATCTCGGGATTCTGATAATTATCAACGGTGTGAACAGGTGGTTCTTGTTTCTTAAACTGATGACCTGGTATGACCAGTTTCAACATCTTCACTCATCCTACACATGTTCCCGGATCAAGCTAAGTAAATTAGGCTTATTAATATTGCTGGGACATTTCACTCTTAAAACCTGATCAACTAGCTTAAGCTCAGATTTATTGAGATTTTCCACCTCAGACTGTCTAGGCTCAGTTTGAAAAAAAAAAATGCTCTTATACCATCAAAAATCGTCTCCATCATGACATTATATATTTAGGTTCCAATGAAAATCACAGTTCTTTTCCTAGTGAGGTCGCCATTTTAATTCTTTTACGGACCATGGTGGGAGATTTCTGTCTCTGAGGGTTCAGTTCAAGGGCAGTGACACACAAAAAAATTTTATTATGAATTTTCTACAAAGTACATCACAAAATTAGATTCCTTTGCATAATAAACAGGTGTACAGTGGGACACTCCTAACCTAATTAAAACCACTCACAAACTTACGCCATTAAGATCAGTCAGACAGCCAGCTAATAAAGTACTAAATGGAAACAGTTACGTTACTAGGGTTCAATGTACATATCATAAGTATAAATTCTTAATTACCAACACGATATCGTTGAATAATTCTGATATTACTGTATATCAATAATTTAAAAAAGGGACTTGGTGGATGCTGGAGTTGAGAGTAATGGCTTTTCACCTCTAACCGCTCTTCATACATCCCAGTGGCCACGACTCTTTTTCCTCCATCGATCTACCTGACAGCAGTACGAACTATATCTCTTTCCAGTCAACTTCTTGGGATGGGGGGGAGGTAGCAAGCATTGAATTTTTTAATTTTCAAATTCCAAATATGATGCGTGCTAAAAAGTTGCAGCATGGCTTGGGATTTCTAAAGATATTTTTGTTAATTTAATATAATTTAGTTTTGCTTGACAAAAAGCTACATAAAAAAAGTGACTTCTTGACGTTTTTGTAGAATTTCCGAGAATTTTGAACTTGCCTTATTAAATACTTATGAAAACGTGTGTAAAACTGCATGAATATCATGAAAAATGATTGTCAAGTACTTGCTGTTATTTTATATATGTATATACAGTACTGTGTATCATATATATATATATATATATATATATATATATATATATATATATATATATATATATATATGTATATACAGTACTGTATATCATATATATATATATATATATATATATATATATATATATATATATATATATATATATATATATATTATATAATGCACTGCTGTTCTTGCTTATTTCACAGGTTAAAACACCTTCATCAGTGCGTAAAGATCTTTTGTCCATTAATGCAGCTATCCTAACCAGTGGGCATTGATATACAATGTGGCTTCTATAAAAAAAAAAAAAAAAAAAAAAAAAAAAATTGGGACATTCACGCATATGAGCAACCTAACTGGAACTTGGCAGAGAGTTGTTGCCCCTGATCTCCCAACTCTGCGAGACTTTTTGCGATATGGGCTTCGGCTAAGAGAACAAAGTGGTGAGGATATGAGAAACTACCCAGCAGCCAGTTTTGTAAAGGACCTTTACCTGAATTTCCCTGAAGTGCTTTTTGAAAAGTGGAAACAAGCAAACAGTTCTTTTGTAGCCCCCGTTGTAAATTCACGAGTCACAAACTTAAAGAAGATCCAGGAAAGCTGGGAGCAGGCCAAAAACACATCTCTTGCGAGATGAAAGCTAGATGTCAAAGAGGCTTTCACTGCACAGTATGACAAGCTTTTTTACATCCTCAATTGCAAGTGTAAAATTGTTCCCTGATTTGAATGTGGTTTGTAACAATCCGCCGCGTGGTTATCTAGTTACGGGGCGGACTCTACATTTGGTGTAAGGTAAAGACACAAGAAACAGAGTGGAACTTAACTATACTTTAATATTAAACCTTACACTACAAAAAGTACCTAACAACATTATGACAAGTAACAAGGTTAATGACAAAGATTAAAGTTATAACACTTAAACAGTAGTTACTGCACAAAGAACAAGATAAATAGATCAGGTAGTTAAGCAAACGGACAAAGGGAAACAGCTACAGGCAAGATACAGAATTATATGATATACAAATAATACAAAATTGATATACACCCTCTTCCACGTCACAAGGTCACCGAGCACTGTTACCGTAAGGGAGGTGAATGGGGCGGTGTAAACCCACTCAGGGAGGAGGAACACTGTCAGCCGTTAATAGTGTGAGACTGCCTTCTCTTTTTTTTTTTTTTTTTTTTTTTTTTTTTTTTCCCGCCTATCAACCATCGGGGCCAAAGCCCCTGGTTATTAAGGCCATGGATATATATATATGTATATACATTTAAATATATATACATATATATACAAACATATATATATACATACACACACACACACACACACACACACACACACACACTTCCATGCATACATACAGACACATTTTCATGCAAACGTACATATATATATATAATGATTTTAATCTTATTTATTTATTTTTTTGTATTTTTATTTTTTTAATTTTTTCTTGGTTTTATATTTTTTATACCTTATAATATAAAGACAAACAAATCTAAAGACCCTAAAACTAATCACCTAACAGACAAATCGCTAACCTATACTAAATCCTACAGAGACAAATAGCTAGACCTACACTAATGGTAAAAATACCTCGACTAACAGAACACCATCGACTGCAGATATGTAATGCTTTTCTACATTACATACCTGCACTCATCACCTGATGACTGTCAGTCGAGGCACAACCTAATATAGGGGACATCAATATATGAAAGGGAACCAGACGAGTCAGGAACATTTCCATATACGTCAGCTGTCGTCCCTAATTAGAATAACTTAAGCAAGATAATATAATGTATTTACATAATTTATACAAAAATTGAAGAACCTCGCCCAGCAGACTACCATCGACTGCAAGTGCCCAATACCTTCCTATATTGCACACTTGCACTCATCAGCTGGTGACTGTCAGGCAAGGAACTTGGCTTAATGTAGGGGACATCTATATTAGAAATAGATCGGTGGGAGGAGGAACTATTTAAAATATGTCAACTGTCAACCCTAATTAATATTACAATATATACATATTTACTGTTCATAAAAACCATAACCACACAGTAAAAAAGTCACATCACTCTGATCAGTCCGGTCTCTCTCAAGAAAGCCATCAATTTATCAGTCATAACAATGTCCCCATCACCCAGGATGGTGGAAAGGGTGAAGGGGACGTCTACTGCGCCGCAGTAATTCATAAGTGAAGCGCGTTCACGAATAAATCGCCGACAGCGCAGGATGATATGACCGATAGATAACACCGCATTACAGATGTCACAGTGCGGTGGGAAGCGTCTTTCCATATATGGTTTTATGTGGGTTACAATGGTGGCATTCAGCCGTAGCCGTGCCAACACTTTTTCTTCTAGGCGACTGGGACGGTTGGCAGTGTCCCAGTCGCCCAGGTACGGCTTACAAGTTGGAATATTTAGTCTGGTCCACTGACCTTGCCACAGAATATTTATTGATTTCTTTCCGAGAGATAGACTCGACCGTAGATCACGAGGAACGTCCCAAGTCTCCTCGAGCTCCACAGCCGACTTTGCAAGTAAGTCAGCCTGCTCATTGCCGTAGATACGACAATGACCAGGCACCCAGATCAGCGTAAATGACTTGTTGCATGAATGCAACTTATTAACGATGCGGCCCTGGATCTCATGAGAGTCCGTAGTGCAAGATGCAATTGCCTGAAGGGCTGATTTTGAATCTGAAAATATGACAAATGAGTCATGTCTAGAATTGAGAGCATAGTCTATGGCTTTGTCAATAGCAAAAAGTTCTGAAGTAAACACAGATGTATGAGTCGGCAACCGATACCTGAGGGCACATTCAGTCGACCACACACTTGCACCCACACATTCACTCGACTTGGAGCCGTCAGTGTACAATTGATGGGACCCCAAGTGACGAACAATGATGTTACGAAACAAGTGGTGGACCTCCGCCTCCGGCGCCTTGGCCTTTGGTGCTGGGAGCCATGTAACATCGACTGTAAAGCCGGGTGGCTACCAAGGCGCTATATTTTTAAGCACCAACTTGTCACAGTCACTGGGGTCCACATCAAGCTCCTGAGTCAGTAAGTGGAGGCGAGCGGCAAGTGGCCGACGCACCGCCCGCAGAAGGTGGTGATATTGACGCGGGGGGGTACAGGCCACATTGCCGACATTACTTTTTCTTAATGTCCTTACGCCGTAGGACAAGGCCAGGTGGTCACGGCGAATACGGAGGGGAGGTACATTCGCCTCCACTTCCATACGAGCCACACGGGTACACCGTACAGCTCCAAGACACATTCGCAAGCATTTATTCTGTAACACATCCAATCCTTTCAGCGTGGCATCAGATGCCGAGCCATACACCTGTGCGCCATAGTCTAGCTTTGATCGAATAAGGGACTTATACACCATTAATAAAGATTTTCTGTCGGCACCCCAGGTAGTACCCGCTAGGTACTTGAGGACATTTAACGATTTATCACAACGAGCAAGCAAAGTATTAACGTGAAGTTTAAAATTCATTCTACGATCAAAATGTATTCCTAAAAATTTTACAGAATTTTGAAAAGGTACCGCCTGATTATCCAAAGTTAAGCACAAATTAGGTACGTTACGATTAGTGAAAACTATAGCGGCACACTTACGTACGGAAAACTTAAATCCCCACTGCAAGGCCCATTGGTGGACGGAGTCAAGGGCTGCTTGAATCCGCCCAGCCGAAAATTGTGCATTACGGGAAGAGTGCCATATTGCACAATCGTCAGCATAGAGTGAGTATTTAAGATTCCTCGGGATGGGAGCTGATGACAGAATATCATTGATCATAATACTAAATAAAGTAGGACTAAGCACACTTCCCTGCGGCACCCCGTTTTCCTGGATAAATATATCCGATGTTACGTTACGGGGCAATTTGACAGAGAAAGTTCTGTCCCTTAAGAAATTTGAAATAAAAACAGGCAAATTTCCTCTTAAACCATAAGCATAGAGCTTCATTAATATACCGTGTCGCCATGTCATGTCATAGGCTTTATGGATGTCCAAGAACACCCCTATCATGAATTCTTTATTGGCAAATGCCTCTGCAATACAATGCTCCAAATTCATTAAATGATCTAGTGAACTTCTGTATTTACGGAAGCCACATTGTTGATCATTTAACAAATTCTTCGACTCTAAAACAAAAAGAAGCCTATTGTTAACCATTCGTTCCATGACCTTACATAGACAAGAAGTCAACACAATAGGACGAAATGAAGTGGGATTCATAAGACGACCAGCCTCTTTGGGTATCGGTATGACGTGCGCAAAGTGCCATGAGTTTGGGAACGTTCGAGACGCCCAAATCTCATTGTACAATGCTAACATCTTAATCAGGTTGTCCTGATTAAGATGCTGGATCATACCGTACGTGATGGTGTCTGGTCCAGGGCTGGTGTCTTTACAGGATTTAAGGGCAAGGAGCAGTTCATCTAGCGTAAACTCTTGGTTGTACGGGGAGTTTACGTCTTCTGTGGCAAAGTCTAATATCTGTAGCTCAGCCGTGCGTTTATGATGTTGGAAACGCGGGTCATAATTGGCTGAGCTACTTACATGAGAAAAACTCCTGGCGAGGATGTTAGCAACGTCCACGGGCTCGTCATAGATGTTATTATTTACTTGCAAGGTGGTAATGGGGAAATATGGGCCTTTATTATTTAATATTCTTATGGTGGACCAGACTTTACGTAATGGTGTTGTACGAGTCACCGTGGACACAAAGGACCGCCAGGAGTCACGTTTGGCCCTTCTTATTATTCTCCTTGCCTCAGCCCGTGCCTGTTTGTATGCAATAAAATTTTTCTCAGTGGGCTGACTATCAAAAATCCTGTATCTCCTATTGCGTTTTCTTAATGCTTGTCGGCAATCCGGCGTCCACCAATGTGCTCTATGCTTCGCATGAACTGTAGAAGTCTTGGGAATAGCAGCCTCAGCTGCGTGTAATATGGAAGTAGTTATATTTTCGACCTTAACATCTATGGTCTCCCCAGATATATCTAAATTGGCGATCCTTGAGAAGGATCCCCAATCTGCTTTCTTATAGTTAAATTTTGGAGGTGGAGGGTCCGAAATGATGTCGCGTGTATAAGAAAGACAGATGGGTAAATGATCACTTCCCAAGGAGTCGTCGTAAGGGTCCCATGAGAGATCTTGATGTATACCAGGGAGGCCAAAGATAAGTCAATGGCCGAAAAGTTACCAGTACGATCATCTACACGAGTCGCTCTACCATCGTTCAGAAGACAGAGGCTGGACTGTAGTATTAGGTCGGCTACTTGCTCCCCACGACCATCGATCCTCAAGCTACCCCATTGATAGTGATGGGCGTTAAAATCGCCCAACACTAACTTATTCCCAGGGAGATGTTCAACTAGTGAATTTAAAGCATCACTATCAATGGGGCCATGTGGAGGACAGTACAGAGAGCAAATAGACAGATACGTGTTATTAAATTTTACTCTGCACGCGACAGCTTCCAGAGTAGAATTTAGAATCACTTCCGTTTGTGGGTGTGATTTATGTGTGTATATGGCTACTCCGTGACCTTCATATCTTCTATACGAGTGGTAGTGTTTGAACTGTGGAGGATCAGGGTGATCCTCCAGGCGCGTCTCCTGTAAACAAACAACGTCTGGCCTGTGTATAGAAAGCAAGATTGCTATATTGTGTAACTTATTCCCAATACTTCTACAATTCCACTGTAGTATAGTGAATGCGGCGGTTTAAGATTTACGAGGGGGCCAGTGTGTTTAGTTTTTTTATGCCCCCGCGACCAGGCGAGTGGCTACCGGGGACCTTTCCCGGTGCTTGCTGACGGAAACCTCCATATTTTGGTCAATAACAAGGCTCCCAGATTCCACCGAGGAAGAGCTATTCTTCCTCTCCCTCGCTGGGCTAGGAGCAGGGAGGACATGAGGACGTGGCTTTGAAAGGGTGGTGAAGTTATGTTTTATCAGTCTTGTCAGGCTTCGATTTAGGCTTGACTGACTGAGAAGCAGCAGCGGCCTGTGAGTATGATGAAGCTTTAGGGAGGTCAGTTAGAGAGTTGGATCGTACAGGAGGTTTAGAGGTGGAGGTGGAGGTAGAGTGAGTGACTTGATTAACAAGCACGAGATCAGTCTGCGTCTCCACAGTGCACATCACAGGGCGGGACATCACTGCCGAAGCATAGGACCTATTCGGTGTGGGAGTTGCATGCAACTCCTTCACCTTTTTCCTTGCTTCGTAGAAAGAGATGCCCTCAGTCGCCTTCACCGCACAGACCTCTTTCTCCTCCTTCCACTTGGGACAATCCCTAGAGGAAGTGAAGTGAGCACCCTTGCAGTGAAAGCAGCTGACACCCTCTGATGTGCAATGGTCAGCATCATGTCCTTGTGTTGCGCACTTGCCACAGACTGATTGAGAAGCCCGACAAGACTTTTCATGGTATCCATATAACTGACATCGTAAACAACGAAGTGGGTTAGGGATGTATGTCCTTACGTTAACAATTTCATACCCCACTTTGATATGGGTTGGGAGAGTCACTTTACCGAAAGTCAATATAACCGTTGCCGTTTTCGTCCTCCTGCCCTCGGAAAATCTCGTGATGAAACGGGCTTCAATTACATCTTCATGAGCAAGTTCACGTACGATGTCGTCCTCTTCCATGACCATGAGGTCCCTGCAAATGATGACTCCCTTGCAGGAATTCATGGAGTGAGGGATCGTTGGCACAACATCATAGCAATGGAATTTGCTCATCTTCATCAAATCCTTAACCTGGGACGAATTTGCAGTCTTTACTAGGAGATCTCCGCTAGCAAGTTTTTTGACCTGTTCCACCTCTCCTGCACATCCATCAATCACCTTCTTGATAATGAAGGGATTGAGGCTGGACAGGGGAGTGGAACCAACCGCATGAAGTAAAAGAAACTCGGCGTTATGTACATTAATGTCAAGGCGGGTACGTGTCTGGGGCCGTTCAGTCTGGGGGGTAGTCAGTCCGTGAGACAGTCGGGGGTCGGTCAGGACTACCTCCCCCCCTGAAGGGGAGGGAGGCAGCAGTGGCGTCCGCCATAGTTACCACTTCCCCCGTGAGGGGGAAGTGGGAAGAAAGAGAAAAACGACCAAGGGAGAATTGCCCGGGGAACACACACCTAATCTGAGATTACCCTCTCAAACCACTCTCGGGAGGATGCGCCCGTTTGTAACTCACACCCCAGAGCGATCAGTAGGGGGTACACTCCAGAGGTGAGTAAGCAAAGGCGATCTCAGTAATTAGATATAGACACCTACTATATCTACTAAGGCCAGGGAGGAAAATGAGGTCTAGCTAACCTAACTTTATTGAAAAACGCCCTAGTGGCGGAGAAAACAAAGCTAAAGCCGGTGAGGCAACCCTGCAGCTAGAGGAGAGCCAGAGAAACACGTCTGCACACTCCACGACCATGCATCAAAGTCCTCCCCATCCATCTTTTTTTTTTTTTTTTTTTTTTCCCCTATCGACCATTGGGGCCGGAGCCCCTGGTCATTAAGGTCATTAAGGCAAATATATATATATATGTATATATATTGACACATATATACATATATATACAAACATATATATATACATACATACATACATACACACACACACACACACACACATCCATGCATATGAACATACACACTTTCATGCACACGTACATATATATATAATAATTTTTATTTTATTATTTTTTTGTAGTTTTATTTTTATTATTTTTATTTATTTTTTTATATTTTTAACCTTATATTACTTATAAACAAAATACCTAATCTAAAGACCCTAAAACTAACCACCTAACAGACAAATCGCTAACCTATACTAAATCCTACAGAGACAAATAACTAGACCTACACTAATGTTCAAAAAGCCTCGACCAAGAGAACACCATCGACTGCAGATATGTAATGCCTTTCTACATTACATACCTGCACTCATCACCTGGTGACTGTCAGTCGAGGCACAACCTAATATAGGGGACATCAATATATGAAAGGGAACCAGACGAGTCAGGAACATTTCCATATACGTCAGCTGTCGTCCCTAATTAGAATAACTTAAGCAAGATAATATAATGTATTTACATAATTTGTACAAAAATTGAAGAACCTCGCCCAGCAGACCACCATCGACTGCAAGTGCCCAATACCTTCCTATATTGCACACTTGCACTCATCAGCTGGTGACTGTCAGGCGAGGAATTTGGCTTAATGTAGGGGACATCTATATTAGAAATAGATCGGTGGGAGGAGGAACTATTTAAAATATGTCAACTGTCAACCCTAATTAATATTACAATATATACATATTTACTGTTCATAAAAACCATAACCACACAGTAAAAAAGTCACATCACTCTGATCAGTCCGGTCTCTCTCAAGAAAGCCATCAATTTATCAGTCATAACAATGTCCCCATCACCCAGGATGGTGGAAAGGGTGAAGGGGACGTCTACTGCGCCGCAGTAATTTATAAGTGAAGCGCGTTCACGAATAAATCGCCGACAGCGCAGGATGATATGACTAATAGATAACACCGCATTACAGATGTCACAGTGCGGTGGGAAGCGTCTTTCCATATATGGTTTTATGTGGGTTACAATGGTGGCATTCAGCCGTAGCCGTGCCAACACTTTTTCTTCTAGGCGACTGGGACGGTTGGCAGTGTCCCAGTCGCCCAGGTACGGCTTACAAGTTGGAATATTTAGTCTGGTCCACTGACCTTGCCACAGAAGATTTATTGATTTCTTTCCGAGAGATAGACTCGACCGTAGATCACGAGGAACGTCCCAAGTCTCCTCGAGCTCCACAGCCGACTTTGCAAGTAAGTCAGCCTGCTCATTGCCGTAGATACGACAATGACCAGGCACCCAGATCAGCGTGAATGACTTGTTGCATGAATGCAACTTATTAACGATGCGGCCCTGGATCTCATGAGAGTCCGTAGTGCAAGATGCAATTGCCTGAAGGGCTGATTTTGAATCTGAAAATATGACAAATGAGTCATGTCTAGAATTGAGAGCATAGTCTATGGCTTTGTCAATAGCAAAAAGTTCTGAAGTAAACACAGATGTATGAGTCGGCAACCGATACCTGAGGGCACATTCAGTCGACCACACACTTGCACCCACACATTCACTCGACTTGGAGCCGTCGGTGTACAATTGATGGGACCCCAAGTGACGAACAATGATGTTACGAAACAAGTGGTGGACCTCCGCCTCCGGCGCCTTGGCCTTTGGTGCTGGGAGCCATGTAACATCGACTGTAAAGCCGGGTGGCTCCCAAGGCGCTATATTTTTAAGCACCAACTTGTCACAGTCACTGGGGTCCACATCAAGCTCCTGAGTCAGTAAGTGGAGGCGAGCGGCAAGTGGCCGACGCACCCCCCGCAGAAGGTGGTGGTATTGACGCAGGGGGGTACAGGCCACATTGCCGATATTACTTTTTCTTAATGTCCTTACACCATAGGACAAGGCCAGGTGGTCACGGCGAATACGGAGGGAGGCACATTCGCCTCCACTTCCATACGAGCTACACGGGTACACCGGACAGCTCCAAGACACATTCGCAAACATTTATTCTGTAACACATCCAATCCTTTCAGAGTGGCATCGGATGCCGAGCCATACACCTGTGCGCCATAGTCTAGCTTCGATCGAATAAGGGACTTATACACCATTAATAAAGATTTTCTGTCGGCACCCCAGGTAGTACCCGCTAGGTACTTGAGGACATTTAACGGTTTATCACAACGAGCAAGCAAAGTATTAACGTGAAGTTTAAAATTCATTCTACGATCAAAATGTATTCCTAAAAATTTTACAGAATTTTGAAAAGGTACCGCCTGATTATCCAAAGTTAAGCACAAATTAGGTACGTTACGATTAGTGAAAACTATAGCGGCACACTTACGTACGGAAAACTTAAATCCCCACTGCAAGGCCCATTGGTGGACGGAGTCAAGGGCTGCTTGAATCCGCCCAGCCGAAAATTGTGCATTACGGGAAGAGTGCCATATTGCACAATCGTCAGCGTAGAGTGAGTATTTAAGATTCCTCGGGATGGGAGCTGATGACAGAATATCATTGATCATAATACTAAATAAAGTAGGACTAAGCACACTTCCCTGTGGCACCCCGTTTTCCTGGATAAATATATCCGATGTTACGTTACGGGGCAATTTGACAGAGAAAGTTCTGTCCCTTAAGAAATTTGAAATAAAAACAGGCAAATTTCCTCTTAAACCATAAGCATAGAGCTTCATTAGTACACCGTGTCGCCAGGTCATGTCATAGGCTTTATGGATGTCCAGGAACACCCCTATCATGAATTCTTTATTGGCAAATGCCTCTGCAATACAATGCTCCAAATTCATTAAATGATCTAGTGAACTTCTGTATTTACGGAAGCCACATTGTTGATCATTTAACAAATTCTTCGACTCTAAAACAAAAAGAAGCCTATTGTTAACCATTCGTTCCATGACCTTACATAGACAAGAAGTCAACACAATAGGACGAAATGAAGTGGGATTCATAAGACGACCAGCCTCTTTGGGTATCGGTATGACGTGCGCAAAGTGCCATGAGTTTGGGAACGTTCGAGACGCCCAAATCTCATTGTACAATGCTAACATCTTAATCAGGTTGTCCTGATTAAGATGCTGGATCATACCGTACGTGATGGTGTCTGGTCCAGGGCTGGTGTCTTTACAGGATTTAAGGGCAAGGAGCAGTTCATCTAGCGTAAACTCTTGGTTGTACGGGGAGTTTACGTCTTCTGTGGCAAAGTCTAATATCTGTAGCTCAGCCGTGCGTTTATGATGTTGGAAACGCGGGTCATAATTGGCTGAGCTACTTACATGAGAAAAACTCCTGGCGAGGATGTTAGCAACGTCCACGGGCTCGTCATAGATGTTATTATTTATTTGCAAGGTGGTGACTGGGAAATATGGGCCTTTATTATTCAATATTCTTATGGTGGACCAGACTTTACGTAATGGTGTTGTACGAGTCACCGTGGACACAAAGGACCGCCAGGAGTCACGTTTGGCCCTTCTTATTATTCTCCTTGCCTCAGCCCGTGCCTGTTTGTATGCAATAAAATTTTTCTCAGTGGGCTGACTATCAAAAATCCTGTATCTCCTATTGCGTTTTCTTAATGCTTGTCGGCAATCCGGCGTCCACCAATGTGCTCTATGCTTCGCATGAACTGTAGAAGTCTTGGGAATAGCAGCCTCAGCTGCGTGTAATATGGAAGTAGTTATATTTTCGACCTTAACATCTATGGTCTCCCCAGATATATCTAAATTGGCGATCCTTGAGAAGGATCCCCAATCTGCTTTCTTATAGTTAAATTTTGGAGGTGGAGGGTCCGAAATGATGTCGCGTGTATAAGAAAGACAGATGGGTAAATGATCACTTCCCAAGGAGTCGTCGTAAGGGTTCCATGAGAGATCTTGATGTATACCAGGGGAGGCCAAAGATAAGTCAATGGCCGAAAAGTTACCAGTACGATCATCTACACGAGTCGCTCTACCATCGTTCAGAAGACAGAGGTTGGACTGTAGTATTAGGTCGGCTACTTGCTCCCCACGACCATCAATCCTCAAGCTACCCCATTGATAGTGATGGGCGTTAAAATCGCCCAACACTAACTTATTTCCAGGCAGATGTTCCACTAGTGAATTTAAAGCATCACTATCAATGGGGCCATGTGGAGGACAGTACAGAGAGCAAATAGACAGATACGTGTTATTAAATTTTACTCTGCACGCGACAGCTTCCAGAGTAGAATTTAGAATCACTTCCGTTTGTGGGTGTGATTTGTGTGTGTAAATGGCAACTCCGTGACCTTCATATCTTCTATACGAGTGGTAGTGTTTGAACTGTGGAGGATCAGGACGATCCTCCAGGCGTGTCTCCTGTAAACAAACAACGTCTGGCCTGTGTATAGAAAGCAAGATTGCTATATTGTGTAACTTATTCCCAATACCTCTACAATTCCACTGTAATACAGTGAAAGCGACGGTTTAAGATTTTCGTTGGGGGCCAGTGTGCTTTGTCTTTTTTTGTCGCCCGCCGGCAGGCGAGCGACTACCGGGGGACCTATCCCGGTGCTGGTTAATGTAAACCTCCATATTATCATCAATAACTAGGTTCCCAGCCTCCCCGAGGAAGAGCTAACCTTTCTCTCCCTCGCTGGAGTAGGAACCGGAAGGACATGAGGACGTGACTGTTTCGTGAGGGTGGTCATGTTATTCTTAGTAGGCTTGTCAGGCTTCGTTTTAGGCCGTACTGATGGAGAGGCAGCAGCAGCCTGAGAGTAAGTTGAAGCTTTAGGGATGTCAGTGAGAGAGTTGGAACGGACAGGAGGTCGAGATGGAGATGTACTGTGAGCGGCAGGAGGGAGAAAGACAGGGTCAGTCTGCGTCTCGACAGAGCACATCACAGGACGGGATATTACCGCCGAAGCATAGGACCTATTCGGCGTGGGAGTTGCATGCAACTCCTTCACCTTTTTCCTAGCTTCGTAGTAGGAAATACCCTCAGTTGCCTTCACTGTGCAGACTTCCTTCTCCTCCTTCCACTTGGGACAATCCCTAGAGGAAGTGGAGTGAGTACCCTTGCAGTGAAAGCAACGTACTGTCTCTGATGTGCAACTTTCCGCATCATGACCCTGGCTTGCACACTTGCCACACACTGGCTGGGAAGCCCGACAAGTCTTTGTACCATGCCCATACAGCTGGCATTTCAGGCAACGCAAAGGGTTAGGGATGTACGGCCGAACGTGAATAATTTCGTAACCAACTTTTATTTCATTAGGAAGAGAAGATTTGGCAAACGTCAAGATGATAGTTGCTGTCTTCGTCCTTATGCCTTCCGAGTAGCAAGTTATGAATTTAGCCTCTATGACATCTTGCTGCGCCAATTTACTTACGATCTCGTCCTCGCTCATCACCATGAGATCCCTGCAAGTGACAACACCCTTGCAAGAATTCATGGAGACTGGGATTTTGGCTTCGACATCGTAACAATGGAATTTGCGCAGTTTCAACAAATCCTTTACTTGTGCCGAGTTTACAGTTTTGACCAGGAGATCTCCATTAGCAAGTTTTTTAACTTGTTCGACTTCTCCCGCACAGTGGTCAATCACCTTCTTGATAAGGAAGGGATTGAGACTGGACAGGGGAGTGGAACCGAGCGCATGTATGGTGACGTAGGTCGCATTAGCTACTGGGATATCAAGTGGGGCTCGAGTCTGGCGTCCGTCAGTCTGGGGGTGGTCAGTCCGTGAGACAGTCGGGGGTCGGTGAGGACCACCTCTCCCCCTTCAGAAGGGGGGAGGCAGTAGTGGCATCTGCCATAGAAACCACTTCTCCCTCACGAGGGAAATGGGAAGAAAGAGAAAAACGAGCAAGGGACAAGGTACCTGGGAAAGACACACCTAGTCTGAGATTACCCTCTCAAACCACTCTCGGGAGGACGCGCCCGTGTATAACTCACACCCCAGAGCGATCAG
Organism: Coenobita brevimanus; assembly: GCF_032717465.1. NCBI lineage: Eukaryota > Metazoa > Arthropoda > Malacostraca > Decapoda > Coenobitidae > Coenobita > Coenobita brevimanus. The sequence continues at coordinate 9,688,414 of NC_137031.1, forward strand.
TGGGGGGTACACTCCAGAGGTGAGTAAGCAAAGGCAATCTCAGGAAACAGATATAGACACTTACTATATCTCTAAAGGGCTGGGAGGAGAATTAGTACTAGCTAACCTAACTTTATTGAAAAACGCCCTAGTGGCGAGAAAACAAAAAGCTAAGGCCGGTGAGGCAACCCTGCAGCTAGACGAGAGCTCAGAAACACGTCCTCACTCTTCGCAACCATCCATCAAAGTCCATCTGCCTTCTCTGACTTTTTTTTTTTTTTTTTTTTTTTTTTTTTTTTTCCCGGCCTATCAACCATCGGGGCCAAAGCCCCTGGTTATTAAGGCCACGGATATATATATATGTATATACATTTAAATATATATACATATATATACAAACATATATATATATACATACACACACACACACACACACACACACGCACTTCCATGCATACATACAGACACATTTTCATGCAAACGTACATATATATATAATATTTTTAATCTTATTTATTTATTTTTTTGTATTTTTATTTTTTTTAATTTTTTCTTGGTTTTATATTTTTAATACCTTATAATATAAACCAAAATACCTAATGTAAAGACCCTAAAACTAATCACCTAACAGACAAATCGCTAACCTATACTAAATCCTACAGAGACAAATAGCTAGACCTACACTAATGGTAAAAATACCTCGACTAACAGAACACCATCGACTGCAGATATGTAATGCCTTTCTACATTACATACCTGCACTCATCACCTGGTGACTGTCAGTCGAGGCACAACCTAATATAGGGGACATCAATATATGAAAGGGAACCAGACGAGTCAGGAACATTTCCATATACGTCAGCTGTCGTCCCTAATTAGAATAACTTAAGCAAGATAATATAATGTATTTACATAATTTGTACAAAAAGTGAAGAACCTCGCCCAGCAGACCACCATCGACTGCAAGTGCCCAATACCTTCCTATATTGCACACTTGCACTCATCAGCTGGTGACTGTCAGGCGAGGAACTTGGCTTAATGTAGGGGACATCTATATTAGAAATAGATCGGTGGGAGGAGGAACTATTTAAAATATGTCAACTGTCAACCCTAATTAATATTACAATATATACATATTTACTGTTCATAAAAACCATAACCACACAGTAAAAAAGTCACATCACTCTGATCAGTCCGGTCTCTCTCAAGAAAGCCATCAATTTATCAGTCATAACAATGTCCCCATCACCCAGGATGGTGGAAAGGGTGAAGGGGACGTCTACTGCGCCGCAGTAATTTATAAGTGAAGCACGTTCACGAATAAATCGCCGACAGCGCAGGATGATATGACTAATAGATAACACCGCATTACAGATGTCACAGTGCGGTGGGAAGCGTCTTTCCATATATGGTTTTATGTGGGTTACAATGGTGGCATTCAGCCGTAGCCGTGCCAACACTTTTTCTTCTAGGCGACTGGGACGGTTGGCAGTGTCCCAGTCGCCCAGGTACGGCTTACAAGTTGGAATATTTAGTCTGGTCCACTGACCTTGCCACAGAAGATTTATTGATTTCTTTCCGAGAGATAGACTCGACCGTAGATCACGAGGAACGTCCCAAGTCTCCTCGAGCTCTACAGCCGACTTTGCAAGTAAGTCAGCCTGCTCATTGCCGTAGATACGACAATGACCAGGCACCCAGATCAGCGTGAATGACTTGTTGCATGAATGCAACTTATTAACGATGCGGCCCTGGATCTCGTGAGAGTCCGTAGTACAAGATGCAATTGCCTGAAGGGCTGATTTTGAATCTGAAAATATGACAAATGAGTCATGTCTAGAATTGAGAGCATAGTCTATGGCTTTGTCAATAGCAAAAAGTTCTGAAGTAAACACAGATGTATGAGTCGGCAACCGATACCTGAGGGCACATTCAGTCGACCACACACTTGCACCCACACATTCACTCGACTTGGAGCCGTCGGTGTACAATTGATGGGACCCCAAGTGACGAACAATGATGTTACGAAACAAGTGGTGGACCTCCGCCTCCGGCGCCTTGGCCTTTGGTGCTGGGAGCCATGTAACATCGACTGTAAAGCCGGGTGGCTCCCAAGGCGCTATATTTTTAAGCACCAACTTGTCACAGTCACTGGGGTCCACATCAAGCTCCTGAGTCAGTAAGTGGAGGCGAGCGGCAAGTGGCCGACGCACCCCCCGCAGAAGGTGGTGGTATTGATGCAGGGAGGTACAGGCCACATTGCCAATACTACTTTTCCTAAATGTTCTTAGTCCGTAGGACAAGGCCAGGTGGTCACGGCGAATACAGAGGGGAGGCACATTCGCCTCCACTTCCATACGAGCTACACGGGTACACCGGACAGCTCCAAGACACATTCGCAAACATTTATTCTGCAACACATCCAATCCTTTCAGCGTGGCATCGGATGCCGAGCCATACACCTGTGCGCCATAGTCTAGCTTCGATCGAATAAGGGACTTATACACCATTAATAAAGATTTTCTGTCGGCACCCCAGGTAGTACCCGCTAGGTACTTGAGGACATTTAACGGTTTATCACAACGAGCAAGCAAAGTATTAACGTGAAGTTTAAAATTCATTCTACGATCAAAATGTATTCCTAAAAATTTTACAGAATTTTGAAAAGGTACCGCCTGATTATCCAAAGTTAAGCACAAATTAGGTACGTTACGATTAGTGAAAACTATAGCGGCACACTTACGTACGGAAAACTTAAATCCCCACTGCAAGGCCCATTGGTGGACGGAGTCAAGGGCTGCTTGAATCCGCCCAGCCGAAAATTGTGCATTACGGGAAGAGTGCCATATTGCACAATCGTCAGCGTAGAGTGAGTATTTAAGATTCCTCGGGATGGGAGCTGATGACAGAATATCATTGATCATAATACTAAATAAAGTAGGACTAAGCACACTTCCCTGTGGCACCCCGTTTTCCTGGATAAATATATCCGATGTTACGTTACGGGGCAATTTGACAGAGAAAGTTCTGTCCCTTAAGAAATTTGAAATAAAAACAGGCAAATTTCCTCTTAAACCATAAGCATAGAGCTTCATTAGTATACCGTGTCGCCAGGTCATGTCATAGGCTTTATGGATGTCAAGGAACACCCCTATCATGAATTCTTTATTGGCAAATGCCTCTGCAATACAATGCTCCAAATTCATTAAATGATCTAGTGAACTTCTGTATTTACGGAAGCCACATTGTTGATCATTTAACAAATTCTTCGACTCTAAAACAAAAAGAAGCCTATTGTTAACCATTCGTTCCATGACCTTACATAGACAAGAAGTCAACACAATAGGACGAAATGAAGTGGGATTCATAAGACGACCAGCCTCTTTGGGTATCGGTATGACGTGCGCAAAGTGCCATGAGTTTGGGAACGTTCGAGACGCCCAAATCTCATTGTACAATGCTAACATCTTAATCAGGTTGTCCTGATTAAGATGCTGGATCATACCGTACGTGATGGTGTCTGGTCCAGGGCTGGTGTCTTTACAGGATTTAAGGGCAAGGAGCAGTTCATCTAGCGTAAACTCTTGGTTGTATGGGAAGTCTACGTCTTCTGTGGCAAAGTCTAATATCTGTAGCTCAGCCATGCGTTTATGATGTTGGAAACGCGGGTCATAATTGGCTGAGCTACTTACATGAGAAAAACTCCTGGCGAGGATGTTAGCAACGTCCACGGGCTCGTCATAGATGTTATTATTAACCTGCAAGGTGGTGACAGGGAAATATGGGCCTTTATTATTTAATAATCTTATAGTGGACCAGACTTTATGTAATGGTGTTGTACGAGTCACCGTGGACACAAAGGACCGCCAGGAGTCACGTTTGGCCCTTCTTATTATTCTCCTTGCCTCAGCCCGTGCCTGTTTGTATGCAATAAAATTTTCCTCAGTGGGCTGACTATCAAAAATCCTGTATCTCCTATTGCGTTTTCTTAATGCTTGTCGGCAATCCGGCGTCCACCAATGTGCTCTATGCTTCGCATGAACTGTAGAAGTCTTGGGAATAGCAGCCTCAGCTGCGTGTAATATGGAAGTAGTTATATTTTCGACCTTAACATCTATGGTCTCCCCAGATATATCTAAATTGGCGATCCTTGAGAAGGATCCCCAATCTGCTTTCTTATAGTTAAATTTTGGAGGTGGAGGGTCCGAAATGATGTCGCGTGTATAAGAAAGACAGATGGGTAAATGATCACTTCCCAAGGAGTCGTCGTAAGGGTCCCATGAGAGATCTTGATGTATACCAGGGAGGCCAAAGATAAGTCAATGGCCGAAAAGTTACCAGTACGATCATCTACACGAGTCGCTCTACCATCGTTCAGAAGACAGAGGTTGGACTGTAGTATTAGGTCGGCTACTTGCTCCCCACGACCATCAATCCTCAAGCTACCCCATTGATAGTGATGGGCGTTAAAATCGCCCAACACTAACTTATTCCCAGGGAGATGTTCCACTAGTGAATTTAAAGCATCACTATCAATGGGGCCATGTGGAGGACAGTACAGAGAGCAAATAGACAGATACGTGTTATTAAATTTTACTCTGCACGCGACAGCTTCCAGAGTAGAATTTAGAATCACTTCCGTTTGTGGGTGTGATTTGTGTGTGTATATGGCAACTCCGTGACCTTCATATCTTCTATACGAGTGATAGTGTTTGAACTGTGGAGGATCAGGGTGATCCTCCAGGCGCGTCTCCTGTAAACAAACAACGTCTGGCCTGTGTATAGAAAGCAAGATTGCTATATTGTGTAACTTATTCCCAATACCTCTACAATTCCACTGTAATACAGTGAAAGCGACGGTTTAAGATTTTCGTTGGGGGCCAGTGTGCTTTGTCTTTTTTTGTCTCCCGCCGGCAGGCGAGCGACTACCGGGGGACCTATCCCGGTGCTTGTTTGTGGAGATCTCCATAGTCTCATCAATAACGAGGCTCCCAGATTCCATCGAGGAAGAGCTATTCTTTCTCTCCCTCGCTGGACCAGGAGCGGGAAGGACATGAGGACGTGACTGTCTGGTGAGGGTGGTCAAATTAATTTTATCTGACTTGTCAGGCTTCTGTTTTGACCGCACTGACTGCGAAGGAGCAGCGGCAGCCTGAGAGTATGAAGTGGCAATAGGGATGTCTGTCAGAGAGTTGGAACGTACAGGAGGCTTAGACTGAGAGGTAGGGCGTGGGGCATGTGGAGCGAATGTTAGGTCAGTCTGTGTCTCAACGGTGCACATCACGGGACGGGACACAACCGCCGATGCATAGGAGATATTAGGCTTGGGAGTTGCATGCAACTCCTTCACCTTCTTCCTAGCATCGTAGAAGGAAATGCCCTGTGTTGCTTTTACCGTGCAGACCTCCTTCTCCTCCTTCCACTTGGGACAAGCCCTCGAGGAAGTGGAGTGAGCATCCTTGCAGTGAAAGCAGCACTCAGTCTCGGATGTACAGTTGTCAGCAGAGTGACCTACAGTCGCACACTTGCCACACATGACGTTGGAAGCCCGACAAGCCTTTTCGTGGTGTCCATAGAGCTGACATTTTGAACAACGAAGGGGGTTTGGGATGTATGGTCTAACATTTACAATTTCGTATCCAACCTTCACATTGGCTGGAAGAGATACTTTGCCAAAAGTGAGAACAACTGTTGCGGTCTTCGTCCTTATGCCTTCCGAATATCTTGTGATGAATCTGGCCTCTATTACATCTTGCTGAGCAAGTTCCTGTACGATTTCTTCCTCCTCCATAAGCACAAGATCCCTGCAGGTGATAACACCCTTGCAGGAATTCATGGCATGCGGGATCGTTGTTTGGACATCGTGACAGTGGAACTTCCTCAGTTTCAGCAAATCCTTGACCTGGGCAGAATTTATGGTTTTTACGAGAAGGTCTCCACTCGCAAGTTTTTTCACTTGTTCCACCTCACCTGCACACCCATCAATCACCTTCTTGATGATGAAGGGATTGAGGCTGGACAGGGGAGTAGAACCAACCGCATGAATCAGGACGAAAGAGGCATTGTTTGCTTGAATGTCAAGGCGGGTACGTGTCTGGGGCCGTTCAGTCTGGGGGTAGTCAGTCCGTGAGACAGTCGGGGGTCGGTCAGGACTACCTCCCTCCCTGAAGGGGAGGGAGGCAGCAGTGGCGTCCGCCATAGTTACCACTTCCCCCGTGAGGGGGAAGTGGGAAGAGAGAGAAAAACGACCAAGGGAGAATTGCCCGGGGAACACACACCTAATCTGAGATTACCCTCTCAAACCACTCTCGGGAGGACGCGCCCGTGTGTAACTCACACCCCAGAGCGATCAGTGGGGGGTACACTCCAGAGGTGAGTAAGCAAAGGCAATCTCAGGAAACAGATATAGACACTTACTATATCTCTAAAGGGCTGGGAGGAGAATTAGTACTAGCTAACCTAACTTTATTGAAAAACGCCCTAGTGGCGGAGAAAACAAAGCTAAAGCCGGTGAGGCAACCCTACAGCTAGAGGAGAGCCAGAGAAACACGTCTGCACACTCCACGACCATGCATCAAAGTCCTCTTTTTTTTTTTTTTTTTTTTTTTTTTTTTTTTTTTTTTTTTTTTGCCTATCGACCATTGAGGCCGGAGCCCCTGGTCATTAAGGCAATTTATATATATATGTATATATATTTACACATATATACATATATATACAAACATATATATATATACATACATACATACATACACACACACACACACACACACATCCATGCATATGAACATACACACTTTCATGCACACGTACATATATATATATATAATAATTTTTTTTTATTATTTTTTTGTAATTTTATTTTTATTATCTTTTTTTTTTTTTTTTAATTTTTTTAACCTTATATTACTTATAAACTAAAATACCTAATCTAAAGACCCTAAAACTAATCACCTAACAGACAAATCGCTAACCTATACTAAATCCTACAGAGACAAATAGCTAGACCTACACTAATGGTAAAAATACCTCGACTAACAGAACACCATCGACTGCAGATATGTAATGCCTTTCTACATGACATACCTGCACTCATCACCTGGTGACTGTCAGTCGAGGCACAACCTAATATAGGGGACATCAATATATGAAAGGGAACCAGACGAGTCAGGAACATTTCCATATACGTCAGCTGTCGTCCCTAATTAGAATAACTTAAGCAAGATAATATAATGTATTTACATAATTTGTACAAAAAGTGAAGAACCTCGCCCAGCAGACCACCATCGACTGCAAGTGCCCAATACCTTCCTATATTGCACACTTGCACTCATCAGCTGGTGACTGTCAGGCGAGGAACTTGGCTTAATGTAGGGGACATCTATATTAGAAATAGATCAGTGGGAGGAGGAACTATTTAAAATATGTCAACTGTCAACCCTAATTAATATTACAATATATACATATTTACTGTTGATAAAAACCATAACCACACAGTAAAAAAGTCACATCACTCTGATCAGTCCGGTCTCTCTCAAGAAAGCCATCAATTTATCAGTCATAACAATGTCCCCATCACCCAGGATGGTGGAAAGGGTGAAGGGGACGTCTGCTGCGCCGCAGTAATTTATAAGTGAAGCACGTTCACGAATAAATCGCCGACAGCGCAGGATGATATGACTGATAGATAACACCGCATCACAGATGTCACAGTGCGGTGGGAAGCGTCTTTCCATATATGGTTTCATGTGAGTTACAATGGTGGCATTAAGCCGTAATCGTGCCAACACTTTTTCTTCTAGGCGACTGGGACGGTTGGCAGTGTCCCAGTCGCCCAGGTACGGCTTACAAGTTGGAATATTTAGTCTGGTCCACTGACCTTGCCACAGAAGATTTATTGATTTCTTTCCGAGAGAGAGACTCGACCGTAGATCACGAGGAACGTCCCAAGTCTCCTCGAGCTCTACAGCCGACTTTGCAAGTAAGTCAGCCTGCTCATTGCCGTAGATACGACAATGACCAGGCACCCAGATCAGCGTGAATGACTTGTTGCATGAATGCAACTTATTAACGATGCGGCCCTGGATCTCGTGAGAGTCCGTAGTGCAAGATGCAATTGCCTGAAGGGCTGATTTTGAATCTGAAAATATGACAAATGAGTCATGCCTAGAATTGAGAGCATAGTCTATGGCTTTGTCAATAGCAAAAAGTTCTGAAGTAAACACAGATGTATAAGTCGGCAACCGATACCTGAGGGCACATTCAGTCGACCACACACTTGCACCCACACATTCACTCGACTTGGAGCCGTCGGTGTACAATTGATGGGACCCCAAGTGACGAACAATGATGTTACGAAACAAGTGGTGGACCTCCGCCTCCGGCGCCTTGGCCTTTGGTGCTGGGAGCCATGTAACATCGACTGTAAAGCCGGGTGGCTCCCAAGGCGCTATATTTTTAAGCACCAACTTGTCACAGTCACTGGGGTCCACATCAAGCTCCTGAGTCAGTAAGTGGAGGCGAGCGGCAAGTGGCCGACGCACCCCCCGCAGAAGGTGGTGGTATTGACGCAGGGGGTACAGGCCACATTGCCGATATTACTTTTTCTTAATGTCCTTACACCTATAGGACAACGCCAGGTGGTCACGGCGAATACGGAGGGAGGCACATTCGCCTCCACTTCCATACGAGCTACACGGGTACACCGGACAGCTCCAAGACACATTCGCAAACATTTATTCTGTAACACATCCAATCCTTTCAGAGTGGCATCGGATGCCGAGCCATACACCTGTGCGCCATAGTCTAGCTTCGATCGAATAAGGGACTTATACACCATTAATAAAGATTTTCTGTCGGCACCCCAGGTAGTACCCGCTAGGTACTTGAGGACATTTAACGGTTTATCACAACGAGCAAGCAAAGTATTAACGTGAAGTTTAAAATTCATTCTACGATCAAAATGTATTCCTAAAAATTTTACAGAATTTTGAAAAGGTACCGCCTGATTATCCAAAGTTAAGCACAAATTAGGTACGTTACGATTAGTGAAAACTATAGCGGCACACTTACGGACGGAAAACTTAAATCCCCACTGCAAGGCCCATTGGTGGACGGAGTCAAGGGCTGCTTGAATCCGCCCAGCCGAAAATTGTGCATTACGGGAAGAGTGCCATATTGCACAATCGTCAGCGTAGAGTGAGTATTTAAGATTCCTCGGGATGGGAGCTGATGACAGAATATCATTGATCATAATACTAAATAAAGTAGGACTAAGCACACTTCCCTGTGGCACCCCGTTTTCCTGGATAAATATATCCGATGTTACGTTACGGGGCAATTTGACAGAGAAAGTTCTGTCCCTTAAGAAATTTGAAATAAAAACAGGCAAATTTCCTCTTAAACCATAAGCATAGAGCTTCATTAGTATACCGTGTCGCCAGGTCATGTCATAGGCTTTATGGATGTCCAAGAACACCCCTATCATGAATTCTTTATTGGCAAATGCCTCTGCAATACAATGCTCCAAATTCATTAAATGATCTAGTGAACTTCTGTATTTACGGAAGCCACATTGTTGATCATTTAACAAATTCTTCGACTCTAAAACAAAAAGAAGCCTATTGTTAACCATACGTTCCATGACCTTACATAGACAAGAAGTCAACACAATAGGACGAAATGAAGTGGGATTCATAAGACGACCAGCCTCTTTGGGTATCGGTATGACGTGCGCAAAGTGCCATGAGTTTGGGAACGTTCGAGACGCCCAAATCTCATTGTACAATGCTAACATCTTAATCAGGTTGTCCTGATTAAGATGCTGGATCATACCGTACGTGATGGTGTCTGGTCCAGGGCTGGTGTCTTTACAGGATTTAAGGGCAAGGAGCAGTTCATCTAGCGTAAACTCTTGGTTGTACGGGAGTCTACGTCTTCTGTGGCAAAGTCTAATATCTGTAGCTCAGCCGTGCGTTTATGATGTTGGAAACGCGGGTCATAATTGGCTGAGCTACTTACATGAGAAAAACTCCTGGCGAGGATGTTAGCAACGTCCACGGGCTCGTCATAGATGTTATTATTAACCTGCAAGGTGGTGACAGGGAAGTATGGGCGTTTATTATTTAATAATCTTATAGTGGACCAGACTTTATGTAATGGTGTTGTACGAGTCACCGTGGACACAAAGGACCGCCAGGAGTCACGTTTAGCCCTTCTTATTATTCTCCTTGCCTCAGCCCGTGCCTGTTTGTATGCAATAAAATTTTCCTCAGTGGGCTGACTATCAAAAATCCTGTATCTCCTATTGCGTTTTCTTAATGCTTGTCGGCAATCCGGCGTCCACCAATGTGCTCTATGCTTCGCATGAACTGTAGAAGTCTTGGGAATAGCAGCCTCAGCTGCGTGTAATATGGATTGGGTTATATTTTCGACCTTAACATCTATGGTCTCCCCAGATATATCTAAATTGGCGATCCTTGAGAAGGATCCCCAATCTGCTTTCTTATAGTTAAATTTTGGAGGTGGAGGGTCCGAAATGATGTCGCGTGTATAAGAAAGACAGATGGGTAAATGATCACTTCCCAAGGAGTCGTCGTAAGGGTCCCATGAGAGATCTTGATGTATACCAGGGGAGGCCAAAGATAAGTCAATGGCCGAAAAGTTACCAGTACGATCATCTACACGAGTCGCTCTACCATCGTTCAGAAGACAGAGGTTGGACTGTAGTATTAGGTCGGCTACTTGCTCCCCACGACCATCAATCCTCAAGCTACCCCATTGATAGTGATGGGCGTTAAAATCGCCCAACACTAACTTATTTCCAGGCAGATGTTCCACTAGTGAATTTAAAGCATCACTATCAATGGGGCCATGTGGAGGACAGTACAGAGAGCAAATAGACAGATACGTGTTATTAAATTTTACTCTGCACGCGACAGCTTCCAGAGTAGAATTTAGAATCACTTCCGTTTGTGGGTGTGATTTGTGTGTGTAAATGGCAACTCCGTGACCTTCATATCTTCTATACGAGTGGTAGTGTTTGAACTGTGGAGGATCAGGGTGATCCTCCAGGCGCGTCTCCTGTAAACAAACAACGTCTGGCCTGTGTATAGAAAGCAAGATTGCTATATTGTGTAACTTATTCCCAATACCTCTACAATTCCACTGTAATACAGTGAAAGCGACGGTTTAAGATTTTCGTTGGGGGCCAGTGTGCTTTGTCTTTTTTTGTCTCCCGCCGGCAGGCGAGCGACTACCGGGGGACCTATCCCGGTGCTTGTTTGTGGAGATCTCCATAGTCTCATCAATAACGAGGCTCCCAGATTCCATCGAGGAAGAGCTATTCTTTCTCTCCCTCGCTGGACCAGGAGCGGGAAGGACATGAGGACGTGACTGTTTGGTGAGGGTGGTCAAATTAATTTTATCTGACTTGTCAGGCTTCTGTTTTGACCGCACTGACTGCGAAGGAGCAGCGGCAGCCTGAGAGTATGAAGTGGCAATAGGGATGTCTGTCAGAGAGTTGGAACGTACAGGAGGCTTAGACTGAGAGGTAGGACGTGGGGCATGTGGAGCGAATGTTAGGTCAGTCTGTGTCTCAACGGTGCACATCACGGGACGGGACACAACCGCCGATGCATAGGAGATATTAGGCTTGGGAGTTGCATGCAACTCCTTCACCTTCTTCCTAGCATCGTAGAAGGAAATGCCCTGTGTTGCTTTTACCGTGCAGACCTCCTTCTCCTCCTTCCACTTGGGACAAGCCCTCGAGGAAGTGGAGTGAGCATCCTTGCAGTGAAAGCAGCACTCAGTCTCGGATGTACAGTTGTCAGCAGAGTGACCTACAGTCGCACACTTGCCACACACGACGTTGGAAGCCCGACAAGCCTTTTCGTGGTGTCCATAGAGCTGACATTTTGAACAACGAAGGGGGTTTGGGATGTATGGTCTAACATTTACAATTTCGTATCCAACCTTCACATTGGCTGGAAGAGATACTTTGCCAAAAGTGAGAACAACTGTTGCGGTCTTCGTCCTTATGCCTTCCGAATATCTTGTGATGAATCTGGCCTCTATTACATCTTGCTGAGCAAGTTCCTGTACGATTTCTTCCTCCTCCATAAGCACAAGATCCCTGCAGGTGATAACACCCTTGCAGGAATTCATGGCGTGCGGGATCGTTGTTTGGACATCGTGACAGTGGAACTTCCTCAGTTTCAGCAAATCCTTGACCTGGGCAGAATTTATGGTTTTTACGAGAAGGTCTCCACTCGCAAGTTTTTTCACTTGTTCCACCTCACCTGCACACCCATCAATCACCTTCTTGATGATGAAGGGATTGAGGCTGGACAGGGGAGTAGAACCAACCGCATGAATCAGGACGAAAGAGGCATTGTTTGCTTGAATGTCAAGGCGGGTACGTGTCTGGGGCCGTTCAGTCTGGGGGTAGTCAGTCCGTGAGACAGTCGGTGGTCGGTCAGGACTACCTCCCCCCCTGAAGGGGAGGGAGGCAGCAGTGGCGTCCGCCATAGTTACCACTTCCCCCGTGAGGGGGAAGTGGGAAGAGAGAGAAAAACGACCAAGGGAGAATTGCCCGGGGAACACACACCTAATCTGAGATTACCCTCTCAAACCACTCTCGGGAGGACGCGCCCGTGTGTAACTCACACCCCAGAGCGATCAGTGGGGGGTACACTCCAGAGGTGAGTAAGCAAAGGCAATCTCAGGAAACAGATATAGACACTTACTATATCTCTAAAGGGCTGGGAGGAGAATTAGTACTAGCTAACCTAACTTTATTGAAAAACGCCCTAGTGGCGGAGAAAACAAAGCTAAAGCCGGTGAGGCAACCCTACAGCTAGAGGAGAGCCAGAGAAACACGTCTGCACACTCCACGACCATGCATCAAAGTCCTCTCTTTTTTTTTTTTTTTTTTTTTTTTTTTTTTCGGCCTATCAACCATTGGGGCCGAAGCCCCTGGTTATTAAGGCCATTTATATATATATGTATATACATTTAAACATATATACATATATATACAAACATATATATATACATACATACACACACACACACACACACACACACACACACACACACGCTTCTATGCATACATACAGACACACTTTCATGCAAACGTACATATATATATAATAATTTTAATCTTATTTAATTTTTTTTTTTTTTATTTTTATTATTTTTAATTTTTTCTTTTTTTATATTTTTTATACCTAATATTACTTATAAAAAAAAAAAAAAATACCTAATCTAAAGACCCTAAAACTAATCACCTAACAGACAAATCGCTAACCTATACTAAATCCTACAGAGACAAATAGCTAGACCTACACTAATGGTAAAAATACCTCGACTAACAGAACACCATCGACTGCAGATATGTAATGCCTTTCTACATTACATACCTGCACTCATCACCTGGTGACTGTCAGTCGAGGCACAACCTAATATAGGGGACATCAATATATGAAAGGGAACCAGACGAGTCAGGAACATTTCCATATACGTCAGCTGTCGTCCCTAATTAGAATAACTTAAGCAAGATAATATAATGTATTTACATAATTTGTACAGAAAGTGAAGAACCTCGCCCAGCAGACCACCATCGACTGCAAGTGCCCAATACCTTCCTATATTGCACACTTGCACTCATCAGCTGGTGACTGTCAGGCGAGGAACTTGGCTTAATGTAGGGGACATCTATATTAGAAATAGATCGGTGGGAGGAGGAACTATTTAAAATATGTCAACTGTCAACCCTAATTAATATTACAATATATACATATTTACTCTTCATAAAAACCATAACCACACAGTAAAAAAGTCACATCACTCTGATCAGTCCGGTCTCTCTCAAGAAAGCCATCAATTTATCAGTCATAACAATGTCCCCATCACCCAGGATGGTGGAAAGGGTGAAGGGGACGTCTACTGCGCCGCAGTAATTTATAAGTGAAGCGCGTTCACGAATAAATCGCCGACAGCGCAGGATGATATGACTGATAGATAACACCGCATTACAGATGTCACAGTGCGGTGGGAAGCGTCTTTCCATATATGGTTTTATGTGGGTTAAAATGGTGGCATTAAGCCGTAACCGTGCCAACACTTTTTCTTCTAGGCGACTGGGACGGTTGGCAGTGTCCCAGTCGCCCAGGTACGGCTTACAAGTTGGAATATTTAGTCTGGTCCACTGACCTTGCCACAGAAGATTTATTGATTTCTTTCCGAGAGAGAGACTCGACCGTAGATCACGAGGAACGTCCCAAGTCTCCTCGAGCTCTACAGCCGACTTTGCAAGTAAGTCAGCCTGCTCATTGCCGTAGATACGACAATGACCAGGCACCCAGATCAGCGTGAATGACTTGTTGCATGAATGCAACTTATTAACGATGCGGCCCTGGATCTCGTGAGAGTCCGTAGTACAAGATGCAATTGCCTGAAGGGCTGATTTTGAATCTGAAAATATGACAAATGAGTCATGCCTAGAATTGAGAGCATAGTCTATGGCTTTGTCAATAGCAAAAAGTTCTGAAGTAAACACAGATGTATGAGTCGGCAACCGATACCTGAGGGCACATTCAGTCGACCACACACTTGCACCCACACATTCACTCGACTTGGAGCCGTCGGTGTACAATTGATGGGACCCCAAGTGACGAACAATGATGTTACGAAACAAGTGGTGGACCTCCGCCTCCGGCGCCTTGGCCTTTGGTGCTGGGAGCCATGATACATCCACTGTAAAGCTGGGTGGCTCCCAAGGCGCTATATTTTTTAGCACCAACTTGTCACAGTCACTGGGGTCCACATCAAGCTCCTGAGTCAGTAAGTGGAGGCGAGCGGCAAGTGGCCGACGCACCCCCCGCAGAAGGTGGTGGTATTGACGCAGGGGGGTACAGGCCACATTGCCGATATTACTTTTCCTTAATGTTCGTAGTCCATACGAAAATGCCAGGTGGTCACGGCGAATACGGAGGGGAGGCACATTCGCCTCCACTTCCATACGAGCTACACGGGTACACCGGACAGCTCCAAGACACATTCGCAAACATTTATTCTGTAACACATCCAATCCTTTCAGAGTGGCATCGGATGCCGAGCCATACACCTGTGCGCCATAGTCTAGCTTCGATCGAATAAGGGACTTATACACCATTAATAAAGATTTTCTGTCGGCACCCCAGGTAGTACCCGCTAGGTACTTGAGGACATTTAACGGTTTATCACAACGAGCAAGCAAAGTATTAACGTGAAGTTTAAAATTCATTCTACGATCAAAATGTATTCCTAAAAATTTTACAGAATTTTGAAAAGGTACCGCCTGATTATCCAAAGTTAAGCACAAATTAGGTACGTTACGATTAGTGAAAACTATAGCGGCACACTTACGGACGGAAAACTTAAATCCCCACTGCAAGGCCCATTGGTGGACGGAGTCAAGGGCTGCTTGAATCCGCCCAGCCGAAAATTGTGCATTACGGGAAGAGTGCCATATTGCACAATCGTCAGCGTAGAGTGAGTATTTAAGATTCCTCGGGATGGGAGCTGATGACAGAATATCATTGATCATAATACTAAATAAGGTAGGACTAAGCACACTTCCCTGCGGCACCCCGTTTTCCTGGATAAATATATCCGATGTTACGTTACGGGGCAATTTGACAGAGAAAGTTCTGTCCCTTAAGAAATTTGAAATAAAAACAGGCAAATTTCCTCTTAAACCATAAGCATAGAGCTTCATTAGTATACCGTGTCGCCAGGTCATGTCATAGGCTTTATGGATGTCCAAGAACACCCCTATCATGAATTCTTTATTGGCAAATGCCTCTGCAATACAATGCTCCAAATTCATTAAATGATCTAGTGAACTTCTGTATTTACGGAAGCCACATTGTTGATCATTTAACAAATTCTTCGACTCTAAAACAAAAAGAAGCCTATTGTTAACCATACGTTCCATGACCTTACATAGACAAGAAGTCAACACAATAGGACGAAATGAAGTGGGATTCATAAGACGACCAGCCTCTTTGGGTATCGGTATGACGTGCGCAAAGTGCCATGAGTTTGGGAACGTTCGAGACGCCCAAATCTCATTGTACAATGCTAACATCTTAATCAGGTTGTCCTGATTAAGATGCTGGATCATACCGTACGTGATGGTGTCTGGTCCAGGGCTGGTGTCTTTACAGGATTTAAGGGCAAGGAGCAGTTCATCTAGCGTAAACTCTTGGTTGTACGGGGAGTCTACGTCTTCTGTGGCAAAGTCTAATATCTGTAGCTCAGCCGTGCGTTTATGATGTTGGAAACGCGGGTCATAATTGGCTGAGCTACTTACATGAGAAAAACTCCTGGCGAGGATGTTAGCAACGTCCACGGGCTCGTCATAGATGTTATTATTAACCTGCAAGGTGGTGACAGGGAAGTATGGGCGTTTATTATTTAATAATCTTATAGTGGACCAGACTTTATGTAATGGTGTTGTACGAGTCACCGTGGACACAAAGGACCGCCAGGAGTCACGTTTAGCCCTTCTTATTATTCTCCTTGCCTCAGCCCGTGCCTGTTTGTATGCAATAAAATTTTCCTCAGTGGGCTGACTATCAAAAATCCTGTATCTCCTATTGCGTTTTCTTAATGCTTGTCGGCAATCCGGCGTCCACCAATGTGCTCTATGCTTCGCATGAACTGTAGAAGTCTTGGGAATAGCAGCCTCAGCTGCGTGTAATATGGATTGGGTTATATTTTCGACCTTAACATCTATGGTCTCCCCAGATATATCTAAATTGGCGATCCTTGAGAAGGATCCCCAATCTGCTTTCTTATAGTTAAATTTTGGAGGTGGAGGGTCCGAAATGATGTCGCGTGTATAAGAAAGACAGATGGGTAAATGATCACTTCCCAAGGAGTCGTCGTAAGGATCCCATGAGAGATCTTGATGTATACCAGGGGAGGCCAAAGATAAGTCAATGGCCGAAAAGTTACCAGTACGATCATCTACACGAGTCGCTCTACCATCGTTCAGAAGACAGAGGTTGGACTGTAGTATTAGGTTGGCTACTTGCTCCCCACGACCATCAATCCTCAAGCTACCCCATTGATAGTGATGGGCGTTAAAATCGCCCAACACTAACTTATTTCCAGGCAGATGTTCCACTAGTGAATTTAAAGCATCACTATCAATGGGGCCATGTGGAGGACAGTACAGAGAGCAAATAGACAGATACGTGTTATTAAATTTTACTCTGCACGCGACCGCTTCCAGAGTAGAATTTAGAATCACTTCCGTTTGTGGGTGTAAATGGCAACTCCGTGACCTTCATATCTTCTATACGAGTGGTAGTGTTTGAACTGTGGAGGATCAGGGTGATCCTCCAGGCGCGTCTCCTGTAAACAAACAACGTCTGGCCTGTGTATAGAAAGCAAGATTGCTATATTGTGTAACTTATTCCCAATACCTCTACAATTCCACTGTAATACAGTGAAAGCGACGGTTTAAGATTTTCGTTGGGGGCCAGTGTGCTTTGTCTTTTTTTGTCTCCCGCCGGCAGGCGAGCGACTACCGGGGGACCTATCCCGGTGCTTGTTCATGGAAACCTCCATATTATCGTCAATTAAGAGGTTCCCAGACTCCCCCGAGGAAGAGCTAACCTTCCTCTCCCTCGCTGGAGTGGGAACTGGAAGAACGTGAGGACGAGACTGTTTTGTGAGGGTGGTCAGATTAATCTTATCAGACTTGTCGGGCTTCGATTTTTGCCGCACCGACTGCGAAGGAGCAGCGGCAGCCTGAGAGTAAGAAGTGGCGACAGGGATGTCTGTAAGAGAGTTGGAACGTACAGGGGGTCTAGACTTAGAGGTAGGGCATGTGGCATGTGGAGCGAAGGTAAGGTCAGTCTGTGTCTCCACAGTGCACATCACGGGACGGGACACAACCGCCGATGCATAGGAGACATTAGGCTTGGGAGTTGCATGCAACTCCTTCACCTTCTTCCTAGCATCGTAAAAGGATATGCCCTCAGTCGCTTTCACTGTGCAGACCTCTTTCTCCTCCTTCCACTTGGGACAAACCCTCGAGGAAGTGGAGTGAGCATCTTTACAGTGAAAGCAGCACTCAGTCTCGGATGTACAGTTGTCAGCAGAGTGACCTACAGCCGCACACTTGCCACACACGATGTTGGAAGCCCGACAAGCCTTTGCATGATGTCCATAGAGCTGACATTTTGAACAACGAAGGGGATTCGGGATGTACGGTCTTACATTTACAATTTCATATCCTACTTTGACATTTGTAGGTAGCAAAACTTTGCCAAAAGTGAGGATAACTGTGGCTGTCTTCGTCCTTACACCTTCCTGATAACGAGTGATGAATTTGGCATCAATTACATCCTGCTGAGCAAGTTCCTGTATGATTTCTTCCTCACTCATCACCATGAGATCCCTGCAAGTGATAACACCCTTGCAGGAATTCATGGATGTTGGGATCTTGGCCTCGATATCATGACAGTGAAACTTACGCAGCTTTAGCAAGTCTTTCACCTGAGCAGAATTGAATGTCTTTACTAGGAGGTCTCCATTTCCAAGTTTTTTTACTTGTTCCACCTCTCCCGCACAGTGGTCAATCACCTTCTTGACAATGAAGGGATTGAGTCTGGACAGGGGAGTAGAACCTAGCGCATGAAGAGTTACAAAGGTCGCGTTATTTACAGGGATGTCAAGCGGGGAACGAGTCTGGCGTCCGTCAGTCTGGGGCCGGTCAGTAACGGTCGGAGTGTCGTCAGGACTACCTCCCCCCCTGAAGGGGGAGGAGGCAGTAGGGGGGTCCATCATAGCTACCACTTCCCCCTTACGGGGGAAGTGGGAAGAAAGAGAAAAACAACCAAGGGATAAATTGCCCGGGGAAAAAACACCTAGTCTGAGATTACCCTCTCAAACCACTCTCGGGAGGACGCGCCCGTGTATACCTCACACCCCAGAGCGATCAGTGGGGGGTACACTCCAGAGGTGAGTAAGCAAAGGCAATCTCAGGAAACAGATATAGACACTTACTATATCTACTAAGGCCAGGGAGGAAAATGAGATCTAGCTAACCTAACTTTATTGAAAAACGCCCTAGTGGCGAAGAAAACAAAAAGCTAAGGCCGGTGAGGCAACCCTGCAGCTAGAGGAGAGCCAGAGAAACACGTCTAAACTCTCCACGACCATGCATCAAAGTCCCGAGTCCTCTCTGACTGAAGCAGCGGTATATATACCCCCACGGGTGAAGCCCGGCTTGTTTCACCTAGCCGTGTGGGGCTCCGAGGCGGTGATCCAACCGTAACGAGGGAGCCCAGCACTCCAGTAGTTTAGTGGGGGCGTCACAGGCTGCCCTGCAAATGGTGGTTGCAAAAAAAGCTCACAGTGACTGTACATGCCCCAAGGAGATGAAGATCCCTGTGAAGGAACTTGCTTTCATTAAAGATCAGAGAGACAAGACTGGCTCTACTGGACCAGCTTGCCAGATCTACCTGAACACAACAGACAAGTCAAAATGCAGAAGCGGCAAGAGGACGAGAGAAGAAGGCTTGCTGAATGTAAGCAGACAAGTAAGCAAAATGTTGCAATATCATCAAGTGAAATAATTTTCTCTGATGATGAAATTTAAGAACATATAGCTGATACTCAAGACAGGAAGGATGGAAGTTATGAAGTGTCATCAGAAGTACCGAACACGTCTTCCATTTCTAATACAAAATCAGAGAACAACACATTAGAAATACCTAATGTTGTTGGCCGAAGAAAATGTTATGAAATCCCTGGACCAGGAATTTGATTATCTTTGTAAAAAGGGTGAAACTGACCGCATCTTCTTTGACGACTGTTAAGTTACAATTAGAGTTATGCAGAAGCCGGGGAGTTCAGATCGCCAGTTCCCCAAGCATCATCAAAGAAGAGCATTATTTTGCGTGCCGTGAGCCAGGTGGAAGATACCTCTACCACCTCACTTCTGAGAAAGGCTCAAAGAGAAAAAAATGCTGACATTATTGCTGATAATCTTGTAGATTTCATGAAGATGGGCATTGATAAATGCCTGCAGATCACTGGAGGTGATTCTGCAAATGTTAACACTGGCTGGGAGGGTGGTTCCATGCACTGTGTAGAGGTCAAGCATTGTCGTGAGCTGATTTGGTTGGTTTGTGCCCTCCACGCTAATGAGCTACCCCTGCAACACTTAATTATAGCACTGGGAGGAAAGACCTTCTCTAAAACAAGTGGGCAGGTAGCATTGGAGGATACTACACACTGCTACAGAATTTGAAACTGATCCTTCATTCACCAGACTATCAATTGGAGAGCCTCTTATTTCACTGAGTGACAATGTCGTAAAGGATTTCTCTATTGTTCAGGCGTACGGGTATAGGATCACACAGGCCATAAGGACAGGAGAACTTCCCACAAATTTGGTCCTTGTTGAAATTGGTCCAGTGAGCCATTTAAGGTGGTTGACAACAGCCAACAGACTTTGCCGCATTTGGGTTTCGAAACATGGCCTTCAAGGCAAAACCCTCAACAACTTAAAACTGATAGTGGAGTATGTTGTTGGCGTGTACTACCCCTGTTTGTTCAACATCAAAGTAAAGCACTCTTGGGTGGAAGGCCCACTCCACATCTTGTTTCAGTTCCTGCTAGTTAGGCTGCTAAAGCAGGCTGTAGTGGATGCTGTTTTGCCAACCATCCAGCACTCAGCATGAAATAGATTCAGTGAAGTTGTAATCCAGACACTCTTGTGCTCAAATGACAGAGAGGAGAGGAGAGCTGATGTCCAAAAGATTGTTGACTTGAGGAGTGGAGATGATGACACACTGGGAGATTTTTTTGTACGTCCCTGGAAGACCTCTTCCATCAACCCCAGTGCTTTTTCACTGTTGGAGCTGATAGACTGGTCTAATGGGGTATATGAACTTCCTTTGTCATGTACACTGACTACAGCAAAAGTGAAGAACTTTTTGACAAGCCCACGCATGTTACACAGTGGCCCTGGCATGCTCAGTCTATAGAGAGATGTGTGAAACAAGTCATGGAGGCACCAGGAAGGGTGTATACACCTTTAGAGACATGAGGGTTACATCAGAGGCCAAGAACCAAGTCAGCGGCTGATGTCCATTAACGAATCAAAGGGAGACTTGATAAACTTATATTTAAATAACTGATGTTATTACTTTCTGTTGTTTTATAATTTCAGTTATGTTTTATACTTACTAGGGTATATTTTATGAAGAGGAACTAAATTTTTTTAGCATTACCTAACAGTTTGAGGAACTAAAATTAATATATGCTATTTTCCGAGAGCAGTTTGTGTGCTTTTGAATCAAACTTAGCTTTACTAATCTAAACGTTGTGCAATCACAAAAATAATATCAGATCTGAATTCATCACGTCCAAAAACATACTTTTTAAAACCCTTTACTGAAGAAATTTGCAAAAATTAATATTCACATCCCAAAATGACACACACTACTGGGGGGGGGGGGAGGAGGGGACTGGCTACCGCATTCAGTGGGGTGTGGTCCTCATGACATGGGTTAGGCTCTGCCTCCTTTTTCTACTTGTAATTCGACCCGAGATGATCCTTATTATCGCTGATATGCTGTGCTCCAAACCGAGTCGTACCTGAGTTAAAACGGGTCAGCTAAGATCAACTGCGACTAAGATCAAGATTCACATGGTTCGTTCCCCTGAATAGAACTTCACACGGTTCGGTGAAGGTAGTGGCTTCACACGGTCTGTCCACAAATTAGTGGCGAGGCAGGGGCTAGTAACAGCACTAATCTGAATTCTGTTCTATTCATTCCTGGATCTACAATCCTCCCTAGCCTTCTTTCTCACAGAAACCCAAATCTCATCCTTTACTGACGTATCCACATACAGTTTTCTAGGTTACCATTTTCACAATTATTTGTAAAATGAGTGGCATTTGCTGCCATACTAAATCTGAGTATGCAATCGACACTGTCATCAACTTCACTTCTCCTAATTTTGATTATTCATTGTGCAAATAAATTACTTTAATATACCCAAATATATCAGTATAGTTAATTGTTCCCCAAGTGCCTCAGCATAATCCAGCATAATTGACCCCAGATTCATACAGTTAACTAACCGTAACTTTATCCATACTACTGAAAGTGTTATGATGGGTGTTTTTAACGTCCATAATGTAGAATGGTTACTGCGTTCTGCCTGGACTGATGATACTGGTCTAGAATGCAAGCTGTTTCCAGAACCATTTAATCTCATGCGACTGGTTAGACATTCACCCAGAATACCAAATAATCCTGATCATAGTACCTATCTCTTGGACCTTTTCCTGACAAGTAACCCAGTTCAGTACAGGATGCAGGTGGTGCCACCGTTTGGATCCTCCACCCACAATCTCATTATAGCTTCATTTGTTACTTGCTTCAAAACTCCCCGTTCTGAACCAGTCAGATGGCTAGAAGGTAGTTTGATGCGACAGATTGGAATGAATTTGGAAATTATCTTGCTGTCATTCCATGGCAGTCTTTTTTCCCCACTGACATGGATTCTACCCAGTCCCTCATTAATGACTTAATACATTGCAGTGTGGATTCGTCATACCCTGTCAACAGTTTACTAAACGATCGGACTCACCAAAATTGTTTGACTGCAATTGTGCCAGAGCAATGACCCATAAGTCTTTAGCGTCAGCTAAAAAGTAAAAAAAAAAAAAAATACCGTATCATTCAGTCATCTCAAAATTGTTGGAAACCACGCAAAACTTGTACTAAATATTGCCAAATCGTACGTTCTTCACAACTAAGCATCCAGACTATTAAGTAATCCTGATGAAAATAGAGTATCTTGGCCAACGTTAGACGGAAACACTGTAAACGACCTTTGCGGGAATTCGTAACAGTATCTGTGCAAGATATTCTACCTTATAGGAGGTCAGTCAGAACGTTCCTGTGCTAGAGCTTTTCACTTCCGAAATTGGTTCACCAAAGATACAGACTAGATACAGAAAATCAATCTTAGATAACTTACCAACCAATAAAGCTCCAGGTCCAGATGGAATGCCGTCAACAGTTTTGAAGGTGTTCTTCAGAATTTGTTCCTGCTCTAACTATTTATTCAGACTATGCATGCACACGCTTTCATTCCCTGAGGCTTAGAAAGAAGCCAATATCCACCCAATTCCAAAGAAAGGATGTTCCTCTAATCCCCCTGATTATAGACTCATAACTATCACATCATCTCTTGGTAAAGTGAGACTGTCATCAATAAGCACATTGTTAAACGTGCAGAATCCCAAAACTTAATTCGTGACAGGCAAGACGATTTTCGTCACGAAAGTTGCAGTTTTGATATACTGTTACATTACTCAAACAATCTATCACTCAACTGACCAACATGGAGGAGTTCATGCAATAACCCTAATATTTCTAAAGAGTTTGAGAGTGTCGAACAACTCCCATTTATCCAAACTCCATTGTTGCGGCCTATTATCTTATGTCCCACTGATCTCCTCATATCTCACCGACAGAAAGATAAGTGGAAAGGTAGTTGATGTATATTACAGTTTCCACTCAGTTAATTCAGGTTTACAACAAGGATCAGCCCTGGCTCCAATCCTGTTCTTCATGCATCATAATGATCTCTTGTCTGTCGCCCACAATCCCATTCACTCGTATGTACATGACTCAACGTTTCACAGTTCTTTACGTTTAACGACCCATTAACAGAGTTTGATATCTTTAACTCCATACTTAGTATTTCATCATACAATGCTAGGAAAGCAAAATATATCCAGTTAATTAAGAGACAAATGTCGCCTAATTCCTATATTAAATTCATTGCAACCAATATTCCTAGGTATTCCTAGGTATTGTAGGTCCCGGTGTTTCTCGTAACAGTACCCAAAGTTGGACTTCTCACGTTAGATCACTTGCTAAAACCTCCTCAAAGAAATCTGGATTATTGTACAGAATATGAAACTTCTTCGTTGACGAGCAGTTAACTGCAATTTACAAGTCATGTGCAGTCTCAGCTCAAATATTGCCCACCCGAGTGAATTGGATGTGGAGAGATTGCTTAAGAACAACTGAAATTTTTTAGAAACAAAGCGATAGGAATGATTAATAATGCAGCAAGTATGATGGAATGTATCCTCCAGTGTATATTTTACAGATACTTTTATGCAAATGGTTAGTTGACGTTGCATCCATTTTGACACCATTCCACTCCTTCCCCCGTGCTACAGGGCATCTGGTAGCGCTCATGACTCGACAGTCACACTGCCATCCAGCAGAACTTCTGAATACCTGAATTCGTTTATTCCCCGAGCTGCTTCTGTGGAATTCTCTTTCCCAGATTAGATTTCCCCAAACTTCGACATACACCAGTTAAAGTCGAACTGTTACAGATTTTTTTAAATGAATGAGTGGCACCTGCAATCTGATGCACGGATTGTTATTTTTTTCTTTCTTCTGTTCATCTTCTGTAAAAAAGAAAATAATTAAATAAATAAATAAATACTGATAAATAAATTAAGGAGAGAAGGAGAAACCTTGACTATTACGATGAGTACACGGTAAGAGAGAAAAATCAGTCGTCAGTTGGTTTTTATGCTACAGCCACCATAGCCGAACCAAGTGGGCCACAGAAAAGACAGATAAATAATCTGTAGAGACATAGAGAAATACACAAAAAGAAGGGGAGAAGCTAAGAAAATTTGCGATGACTAATGTGCAGAAGGGAAATGCAATAGGATATAGATGGACAGATAGATAGATAGATATAGATAGATATAGACAGATAGATATAGATAGACAGATACAGTTATAGATACAGACCGAGAGATAGATATAGATAAGAATAGATAGTAGATAGGTAGATATAGATATAGATAGACGGATATAGGTGTAGATAGATGGATAGGTGGACTGAGTCACGTACACAGATGCCCCCCTCTCTCTCTCTCTCTCTCTCTCTCTCTCTCTCTCTCTCTCTCTCTCTCACACACACACACACACACACAAGTCCAATAAGGACGCTGGCCACACACACGGTTATGCAAACAGCCACCTCACGATATTGGCCGGGAGAGGATTCCGGTATAAAATGGAGGTGTTGCACAGAACGCGCTCATTTGTATCATATATGCAGTTACGAGGACCCAGAAACTGAACAGTCCAGAGTTTCTGATTTTGTGTTGTTGGTATTGTGAGAGTCAAAAGATTTTTTTTAATGTATTTTTTTACATGATCGATTCCAAGCAGTGGTACCCTTTCTTAACGGATGCTGGAAATATGCCATGGAAGTTTGCTCCGTATAAGAAATGTTGAGGTTTGTGAAAGATGTACAATAAGAAAATCTATCCATCAAGCTGTACAAGAGAGCGATTTAGATGACATAGTGCAACTGGAATTGTGATTTCATTTGGGTATCTGTACCTCCACGCCACTCTATAGGCTCTTTAAAGATAACTTGCTTCAACAGCTGCCGACGACCCAAACCGTGAACGGGTTGCTGTGGACGCATTCTGGTAATATATTCAAGCTGTAACATGCTGGCTTTTGTCATCTGAGGGAGATTTTGGAAGTAAGTTATGCAATCTCAGTTATCCTTCTCATTAACATGATTGAACCTGGGTATTTATTTCAGGTAGATGAGGAAGATCGTAATATTCACTTGGCTAACACTCAGGCTCCTGGGACTCTCTCAGCTAAATAAAATTATCTGGCGTTGCCTGAAACAGATTATTGGAGTCACGGAGGTGGTGGTAACAGTTAAACACTTTCATCTCAGTAAATCGTACGTCGCAAGTCGGAGCAGAATAGTACAGTTGTTTCTACCATGGCATTTAAAGCGTCCTTTCATTAGCCTTTTTACTCCCATGGACTCATTTAAGTACAGTAGGCAAGGTAAAACAAATCGACTTCACTCAGATAAACGATGTCCTATCACTGATGTGTTAGGAGAAGGAGAAACAGACAGATGGACGAAGGAAGAGGATGAATGAAACAAGAACTACAGTTTTTTCTTCTTTGGGGAGGGGAGTAAATTTAGCCGTCTGAAGGTAACAAGAACATCACCATCATCATCATCATTATTATCACCATCATCATCATCATCATTCAGATTCTTTTTCCCACCTGGGCATGGGATGTGGTAGGGTCTAGAGAACAAGAACAACCTGATAGAAGGAAAAGCTAAAATCGTCCCCAGTACATGAGCCACACTCTCATTCACTCACCATTTAAAGCCACGGAATCCTAACTCCACCCCAATGGCTCTCACAACTACATTTACGCGCTATATACCCCCGAGCAGCTAGTCAGTTTACTGGAGGAAAAAAAGAAGTGTCATCCATTGCCATACACTATACCGTACAAAATTCCTCCAACAACCTTGACCCACTGCCTCATGAGAAAAGAACAAACCAGTAGAATATGCCAGCTGATGCAAGAGAATAAGAAGAGTGGGAAGAGACAGATAGGTAAAGAACAAAACTTAGGCTACAGATGAAGAAGAACCTTGGAAATTGGAGGATGGTATGAATGTACTGTACATCTAGTAACCTGGTCACCAGTTACTCAGAATGTTGGTTCGATGCATTCAGCATGTATATATATATATATATATATATATATATATATATATATATATATATATATATATATGCGAGGAAGAAGGAACCAAAGGCTGAGCCTGCATGAAAGATCCTTCCAAGAAAAAAACACACACACACACAAAAGAGAGCCAAATTCAAGATCCATTCATTTCGAGATTTCTGGACACGCTGCGTTTGAAAGACTGGAGATCATAGGAAGTAGGAAATACAGACAGAGGGAGACAGTTCAAGAGCTGACCTGTTGCATAAATGAAGGACTGGGAGGAACAGTTAACTCTTGCATCAGAAAGTTGGACAGCAAAGGGATGAGAGTTTGTTGCTAGACAGGTGCTATGCGCCCGCTGTACAGGTGGAGGGATGCCAGTAGACAGTTCAGAGGAGCAGTGACCATTGAAGTGGCGATAGAAAAGAGATAAAGATGCAACAGTGCGGCGAAGAGACAAAGATTGCAGGGAGCCAGTAAGAGGAGGAGAGTTGATGAGAAGAATAGCCTTTGATTCCACCCTATTGAGAAGAGCTGTATGTGGGGAGCCTCCCCACACATGAGAGTTGTACTCTAAACAGGAGCGAATAAAACCCGTGAATAAAGTCAACAATTGTGCAGGGATAAAGAAGGCATGGAGTCGGCTTAGCACACCTAATCTCTTGGAAGCAGATTTTACAATAGGTGCAATATGACCTTTCCAAGACAAGTCCCGTGTGAATGAAATCCCAAGCATGTTCAAGGATGATGCAGGATTGAGCTGGATATTATTAAACTTTAGTAGGTACTCCTGTGGAGGATTCTGACGGGCAGATAGGTGTAAAAACTGAGTTTTTGATGCATTAAAAACAACAAGATTATTTTTACCCCAGTCAGAGATACGAGCCAAGTCAGACATTAGGTGTGCCATAGCCTCATCCTTTGTCTGTTGAAGTAACTGTTGAGATGAACGTTGCGGGAACTGAATGGAAAGGTGAAGGGTGGAATCATCAGCGTACGAGTGGATAGGATTAGATGTACAGCTTAGAAGATCATTGATGAATAAAAGGAAGAGAGTTGGTGGTAGGACAGAGCCCTGAGAAACACTATTGATAGATCTAGGAGAAGAACGATGGCCGTCTACAACAGGAGCTATAGAACGACCAGAAAGGAAGCTACAGATGAAGGCACAGATAGAAGAATAGAAATCGTAAGAGGGCAGTTTGGAAATTAATGATTTATGCCAGACTCGATCGAAAGCCTTTGAGATGTCAAGTGCAGTGGCAAAGCTTTTGCCAAAGGCACGAAAGGAGGATGACCAGGACTCTGAAAGGTAGATGAGAAGTCGCCAGTGAAGCGTCCCTGACGAAACCCATACTGACGAGCAGAAAGAAGGTTGTAATAGGATAGATGCTTTATAATTTTTCTGTTGAGAATAGATTCGAAAACTTTTGAGACACAGGATGTTAAAGCAATTGGACGATAGTTAGAGGGTTGGGAATGGTCACCCTTCTTTGGGACTGGCTAAATGAGAGCAAACTTCCAGCAAGAAGGAAAGGTACAAGTTGAAAGACAAAGGCAAAAGAATTTGCCTAGGCAGGGTGTAAGCACAGAAGCACAGTTCTTGAGGACAACAGGAGGGACTCCATCAGGCCTATATGCTTTCTTAGTATTGAGGCCAGTGATGGCAGAAAATACATCAGCTGAAGAAATTTTAATGTCAGCCATGAGGAAGTCAGAGGGGGGAAGTGAGGGAGGAACAGCACCGGAATCGTCTAAGGTGGAATTGGAGGAGAGAGCCTGCGCAAACAGATCTGCTTTATCAGTAGAAGAAATAGTTACAGAGACATCATAGTAGAAAAGCGGAAGGAAGGATGATGAGATAAAGTTGTTAGAAAGGTTTTTGGCAAGATGCAAACATATCTTGCCCTAATCATGAATGGAGCGCAGTTAAGGAAAAAAAATCACCTTCAGGTCACCCTCTTCTCTGCCATTAGACAGCTCTTCCTCCAACTCACACATCCCTCACTCATATATCTCCACTCCATCCCTCCATCTTATTCTTGGACTCCCCCACCCTTTCCTTCCTCCACCTCACTCATATACAATGTTCTCGTCACCCTCTCATTCTCCATCTTATCTGTATGACCAAGCTATTTTAGAGTATATTCCAAACGTTCTCATTCACATCCAAATCAGCAGTACATCGCTCGTTCACTTCTTAATCTCTTTGCCTCTGTCTCTCTATGTAACTCCACGTGCTTTTCTCAAGTAACTCAATTATACTACTGTTACTCTTGATTTGTGTCCTCCCAACAGGGTCCAAGCTTTTCTCTCATGCATTACTGTGGGGTAGCAGAACTGTCATGAAGCGACTTTGTTTTTTCTTCCATACTCCGATTCCTACTTCCTATCACTTTTTACCCTCATCTGACAAAGTCAGAAGAGGGTATTGTTATCACTGGTGTCCATCCGTAGACCTGGGTGGCTGGGCATAGAGATTTCGTTTCCGGAGCATATATCAGAAAGTATTAACTATAGTCCCGAAATTTCACATAGTTATGTGTTTTATAGTGAACTGGTGCCTTTTGATAGGTTGAATGCTGTGTCTTCAGTTTTTTTTTTTTTTTTTTTCCCGAAAATTACAGTAAAAAAAATATATATATTTTTCTCACAGATTTCAATGCACCCTGTGCAAGGAATCTGAAGCCAGAACATAGAACGTACTAATTACAGAGTCGTGAAATTTCAAACAGGTAGTTCTTAGAGTGAACTGGTGCCTTTTTATAGGTAAAATGCTGTGTCTTAAATTTTTTTTCTTTTTATTAATGAAAAGCAAGAAACTATATAATTCTCAAAGATTTCAGTGCGATCTGCTGTCTCTGTGTTATACGGGGTGGGGAGGGGGGCTGAGGGCCATTAAGCTCTTGGTTAGGTGTGCAGGGAAGTTGGGAGTATGTACTAGGAAATGTGGAGGGTTGCGACAGTGGAGCATTTCCTATGCTTTTAGCTAAACATCAGCTTCTCTTCTTTGTACCTTCTTAAGCATTTCGTCCTATAACTTCCGTCCAACTAATCATACCACTAAAATTTAGAAGGCAATCGCATTCTCCATTTTCTGACCATCCAGCATACCAATGTATTCTATGTCTTGCTTTTCTCAAAGAACATAACTTCATTTTAGTTGCATTCAAGTCTGGATTTTGTTTCTTACACTCACCCCAAAACGCATTTACAAAGCTTTGTAACTCACCTTCATCTTCAACTAACAATACAGAAATATCAGTAAACAGCTGTGCTTGCAGTTTTCAAAATCTACGCTATAGCTGAAGACATTGTAACTGCTCTTTCTATTATTAAATCAAACGCACACACACACACACACACACATGTATATAAGCTCTCATCAATCGTTTGAGTGTCCACTGCAGGGCAGGCCTATCCCGACCGAAGAGGGGACGATACAGCCAATGTATCTCTACCAAGTGGATAAGGCTGTCTAGTAGAGATTGTATGTAGGGTCAGAAGTGCTTGTAAGTGTAATTGTAGTGTTGGAGTGGCTTTGGATGTGTGTGTAGTCTGTGAACCAAGTGTAATCGGCCCGCGCAAGCCGAGTGGGTGCAAGCATACTTTATAGTATGCGACACTGGTTCAGCCACAGCACTACTTGTGTCCGTCAAGCAGTACGTGGCCAGAAGAAAGCTCCCAAAGTTTATTACCCTGGTGGGACGCGAACCCTCGTTCTTCAGTGTACGAAAACGCACACTTTACCACTGTACCACAGAGGCTCCATATACTGTATATATATTTATATATCTATATCTGTATCTATCTATCTATCTATCTCTATCTCTATCTATCTATCTATCTATCTATATATATATATCCATCATCCAATCCTACGTTGCCCCATGAAGAGCGTAGGAGCTCGGGGCTAGGTAGTTGGTCCTGACATTTATGATGAGAGTGGCCAGCCTCACTCATCCTTGAGTGGAATACGTGAGTAATAAACCCCAACCAACCCTTGGATATAAACCTTCACCGGCTCAATCAGATTGGAGCACAATAATTACCCACTAAACCACCAGGCGCCAAAATTTGGTTATATGGTTAAAACCCAGCGTAGTAAATGGTTTCCTGGTGTACAGAAAAACATTTGGCTTGTCACTCAGTATAGTCACCCACAGGCAGAAGGAGGAGGAAAGAATGAAGGAATGAAAGAGAGAAGAGGGAGTGCAAAGTCACCAGTAGGCAGAAAGACGAGGAAAGAATGAAGGAAAGAAAGACAGAAGATGGAAGGAAAGAATGATGGAGGAGAGGACAGAGCAGACACCCGAGAGCAGTACAACATTGAGTGAGTGGACGGTGAGCGTCCCCACCTACCACAAACATATATATATATATATATATATATATATATATATATATATATATATATATATATATATATATATATATATATATATATATATATATATATATATTTATTTATATATTTATTTTTTTTAAATAACAGAAAGGAGGAAGGAAAAACAAATGGGGAAAAAAAAATAATCCATACACCAGATTACTGGTGTCCTCTGTTCATAAAATATCTGTAACAGTTAGACTTGAACAGTTGTGGGTTGAAATTTGGAGGAAAACAACTCCAGGGAAGCGAGTTCCAGAGAGATGCAGTTCGGGGAATGATCTGATAGGCAAAAGTTCTGCAATATGGTTGACATTCCAGTCATGAGCGCTACCAGATGCCCCTGTAGCACGAGGGAAGGCATGGAGAGGTGGCACCATGGACGCAACTTCGTCTGAGCATTTGCCAAAAAAATATCTGTAAAATAGTGCAAGGGAGGCAACATTCCTTCTTACTTGCAGGGGAGGTAGTTTATTTGTAATGGCAGGGTTGTTAATGATTCTAACAGCTTTATTCTGAATTTTGTCTAGTTGTCTTAATGCAACCTCTCCACAACCATTCCACAAGGGTGAGCAATATTCAAGCTGAGAGCGCACATGACTTATAAATTATAGCTAACTGCTCATTGGCGAAGAAGTTACGGACTCTGTACAGTAATTCAAGTTTCTTTGAGGCGGTTTTAGCAAGTGATCTGACATGAGAGGTCCAGCTGAGGGCACTGTTAAGTGAGACACCAAGAATTTCAATACTTTTGGAGATGGGAATATTAGTTGCAATGAAGGTAATGTACGAATCTGGCAATATCTGTCTATTAGTAAACTGTATATATTTAGTTTTACTAGCATTAAAAGAGACAAGGTTGTTTTGTCCCCATTCACTGATTGTAGATAGATCTTGATTTATGGAGATGGCTGTACTGAGTTGAGAGGTAGAGATATTAGACTTTGTAAATGGATGTCTGAGTGTGAATTGTAGATAGATCTTGATTTATGGAGATGGCTGTACTGAGTTGAGAGGTAGAGATATTAGACTTTGTAAATGGATGTCTGAGTGTGAATGAACTATGTAGTGTTGTGTCATCTGCATATGAGTGAATGGGATTGTGAGTGACAGATAAGAGATCATTAATATGAACCAGAAATAGGGTTGGCGCCAGAACTGATCCCTGCGGCACGCCGGCGTTAATTGAGTGGAAATTCGAATATACATCATCTACTTTTACTCTTATTTTCCTGTCACTAAGATAAGAAGAAATCAAAGGAACAAAAGTCGTTAGTCCATAGCCAGGGAGTTTGGACAGCAGGGAACGGTGCCATACTGTGTCGAAAGCTTTAGAGATATCAAGAGCTACTGCATGAGTTTCTCCAAAAAGATCAATTGATTGATGGATGGTATGAATTAAGAGATTGAGTATGTCAATGGTGGATCTTTCGTGGCGAAAACCATATTGTCTATCACTAATTAAGTTGTTGGATTCAAGATGTTTAACAATATGTTTATTAATTAAAGTTTCAAATACCTTACCAAGGGAAGATGTGACAGCTATTGGTCTGTAATTGGAGGGGTCAGACGAACTTCCTTTCTTCGGAACTGGGTGGATATTGGCTTCTTTCCATGAATTTGGGAATAAAGAAGTACGTATGCATAGTCTGAATAATTTAGCTAGGACAGAGGCAAGTTCAGGGGAACACTTTTTCAAAACAATTGGCGGAATTCCATCTGGCCCTGGAGCTTTGTTGGTAGGTAAATTGTCTAGGATGGATTTTACGAATCTTGTCTGTACGAAGGATGATCAGAAAGTAATGACAGTTCGTGCTATAACATGAAAACCTTGAATGATGGGAGGTAGGGGAGCAAGGAGAGTCCAGAGTTGCCTGTCCTTACAAGTTTGAACTTGTCGCCGTATGCCTGACTTTTCTTGTTTTATTGTTGTGAGTGAATGCTTCACTCTTGTTTTTGCTCTCTGGCCAGAAACATGGATTACTCGAAAGAGGGCTGCAGGTTCTACATTTTTACGAGGTGGAAACTGGGAAAGAAAGCAACAGAGATTCGAGGGGAATTATTACAAGTTTATCCAGACACTACTCCTTCCCTGGAAACTGTTTCCCGCTGGATTCGTGCTTTCACAGCAGAAAAAACTGAATTGAAATGAACAACGCTCTGGACGCCCCCGGACATCCGTGACCGAAGCAACAACTGTCCGTGCACGGTCCATCATTGACGAGGATCCAACTGTAACTCTTAGGTTCTTAGCCTTGGAGCTTGATATCAGTTATGGGAGTGCATATGACATCGTGCATGAACAATTACACCTGAGGAAGAAGTGTTGTCGATGGATACCCCATTTGTTGACTGATGAGCAAAAGGCTGAACGGGTGAGGATTTGTCGTGTCTGGCTTGCTGAATTTGAACCAAATGGTCCAAAACGGTTCTCAGATGTTGCTACTGGAGATGAGTGTTGGATTTCATTCTTCACAACCCGTGACAAGCAGTCAAACATGGTGTGGTTGGGCGATGAAGACCCTCGACCTCAGATTTTGAAGGAAGGATTTCGCAGCCGGAAGCGCCCTTTCACCATCTTTTTCAATTCTCAAGGACCAATATGCATGGATGTGATGCCTGAAAAGTCCACTATCACAGCCCAATACTACACAGACCAGGTCCTTCCACAAGTCTTGGAACACAAGGCCAACACCGCACCAACCCGCCGTCGGTCTCGCCTTTTGCTGCACCACGACAATGCTGCACCCCACAAAGCTCGCCTCACTATGCAGTACCTGGAACAACAAGGTATAACTCTGCTCCCCCACCCACCCTACTCCCCTGACCTGGCTCCCTGTGACTTTTGGTTGTTTCCAAAAATTAAATCTGCCATCGCTGGGAAGCAATTTCATCGCATCCAAGACTTGGCACGGACCGTCAATTCAGAACTCCGAAGTATACCGTCTTCAGAGTACCACGCTTGCTTCATGAAGTGGAGAAAGAGAATGGAATGCTGCATAGAGGTTGGAGGGGAGTACTTTGAAGGAATGTGAGTCATAGTTTGATAGTTCTTCATGCTAATAAAATTTTATGGACTCACTGTCATTTCTTTCTAATCACCCCTCGTATTTTAAGTGGGGCAATTTCGGGAGAATCAAGTTCCAGTACTGAGACATTCTGGCTGGCATCATCTGTGGTAGAGTTTCTGGCAAAGGTACTGGCAAAGATATCTGCTTTCCCACGTGGGTCATTTGTAATATTGCCATCTGAAGATTTTAGTGGGGGAATGGAAGATGACTTGTTAAAGTTATTATTGAAAGAATTAAGAGTTGACCAGAATATTCTATTGTCATTAGGGTTGTTAAGTAGTTTTGATGCTGGCTTTTGAAGAAAGTTTGATTTAGATACATTTAATACAGCTTTTGCATGATTTCTAGCAATTTTAAATTGGGAGAGTGATTCAGATGTTTTTGATTTTAAGTAAGAGTTATATGCTAATGACTTTTGGGCTGTTGCTCTGGCACAATTGCCATCAAACCATTTTGGAGAGTTTGATCTTTTAGTGAATTGTTGACTTGGTATGAATAAATCCATACCAGCTAGTATTAACCCGCCCCGTCCCGACCACTTTTTGACCACTGGTACCCCCCAATCCCGACCATTTTTTGACCCTTTTTTTTTTTTGCTAAAACTTTCGCTTTTGGTCAGAAACAATGGTCAGTGGCAAAGAAATTGTTCCCCGGGGTCCATAATTACCCTAACCAGGTATGCCTTGGTCCCACCTGGCCCCGTGTTCTCCGTAGGCGGTCTGAGCCTCTAACGTTTTCTATGGTATTATAAGTCTGGGAAACCAATGAAAGTAAGTAGATATGTATTTATTACAAACATAAAAACGTGTGATAAAAGAGTATATTGGATTTTATACAAAAATAGAGCAGAAATAAGCATTGTACCATCGTGCAAAACAAGCAAAATCAGGCAGACTGGTCACGATGAATCGCTAACATTGGAAAATCATGATACATATCATTTTTTTTACTTACATAATACTTCTACAATAACATTATACCATTTTACATTTTATTGAACTGTTTTTACGTATTCACAGGCCTTTCGATAACATTTAGCTTAATGTTAGCGCTTATTTACGTAGTGAGTGAACTCGCTGTGACTGTTGTTTCAACTCGTATTGTGTTTTTTCTACTTATATAATACTTTCCTAATAACATTATACACTTTTCAACTTTATAGAACTGTTCTGAGATAATTTCAGGCCTTACGTAAATATATAGCGTAATAATAGCGCATAATAACACACACGGTGAAGTCGCTATGACTACTATTTCAACTTACAACCTATTTTTGTACTTATATAATAATTCTCCACTAACATTGCACATGTTTACACTTGATATAATTGATATCACATAATTTCAGAACTTATGATGCAACTGAGCGTCATATTAGTGCGTACTTACACAGGGAGTGTTATCGCGATATCATTTGTTTCATCTTACACTAGTATTCAACTTATAAAATACCTTACTACTAACATTACAACAAATTCCACTTTATATAATTCCTATCACATACTTACTGACCAGAATGTGGGTGTACTCGTGACATCAATTATTACAACTTACACTATTGTTCAACTTATACGTTTTATTCATGCTAACATTACACCCGTTTCCACTTTATATTCTTGCTATCACATATTTACTGACCAGAGTGTTATACTGAGCGTCATATTTTCGCAGATTTACACAGTGGGTGTACTCATGACATCAATTATTACAACTTACACTATTTTTTTCAACTTTTTACGTTTTATTCATGCTAACATTACACCCGTTTCCACTTTATATTCTTGCTATCACATATTTACTGACCAGAGTGTTATACTGAGCGTCGTATTTTCGCAGATTTATACAGTGGGTGTAGTCTCTATATCAATTCGTTCAACTTACACTATTTCTCAACTTATACATTACTTTCCTGCAAACATTACACCCGTTTCAAGTTTATATAAGACTTGGCACATACTGACTGGCCTTACCATTATACTGAGCGTCATATCGCCATCCCACACAGTTTCAGTAGTGTAGGAAGTTATGGTACTCTCTGAAACATGGCTGAAGGCACAACGCAACATTGGTGGTGGTGGGGAGGTGGAGGAGCCGGCGCCTTTCATCACTCGCACTTCTCTTCCCTCTCCCTTTTCCTTTACCCTTCCCTTCCCTTTCCTTCCTTTCCCCACTTCCTGGGGCTGTGTGGAGGAAGTTTGGGAATATTGTATGGCGAAAGACGTGCTGGGGAGTGGCTCCTGCTCCTCTCCCCTCGGCCTACGTGCACCACGTGCTTGTGCTGCCTCCCTCACACCACTTCCCTTTCACCCCGCACTCCCACCACACCACTTTCGCCTTCCCCAGACAAAACACTAGGCCATACTTTATTTGCCTTCTCGCCCCACCTTCTGATCCTCGGGGTGAGATTTTTTCCTTCCCCAACCACGAGGCAACATCACGTCCTAAGCCGTCGTCATCGTCATCGTCCTCATCCTCGTCCTCATCAGAATCTCTCTCTAGGGGATGTAGAGAGGTCCATGCAGGTGTTTTGGGTGCAGGTTGGCCTTTCCTTGCCTTACGATACGTGACATACCGCTTTTTCCGGGGCGAAGGGACCTCCTCATCACTGCTTGTTATTTCCTCCTCAGGCTGCACATAATCTCGATCCACCACATCATCATCAAGTGGAGAATCACTATCTCCAGTGAAGGCATCCAGGGCGGATTGTATTTCGTCGTCTGAGAGACCTTTATGCGCCATGTTTGACCTGGGTCACTGCTAACAGGTGAGTGACCGAGACAAGGGCGAGCACAGGTCACGCGGGGTCTGGGACGCTGCCCACCTGGGGGCAGGTAGGGGAGGCTTGGGTACGTGGGCGAATCGAAAATCTCGCGCGAATTTTGAAAATTGTGGAAATTATGAACCTTGCAATTGCAGGACGTTGAAGTACGTCAACGGGATTGGCAGTGACATAACGTGAGGACGTGGAAGTACGTCGGACGCCGCGTTAAGCCGGGCTATAAATTATCACTAGAAAGAAAGACTCATAAATCACATATAAATAAAATATATATTAAAAAATTTTATATCATTTGTATTCCTTTTATATATATTATTATTTATTTCAAAAATATATATATATATATATATATATATATATATATATATATAATTATTTATATATATACACATTATATATATATATACTTTTAAATTGTTATTTTCTTTTATCATGAAAAAAAATATTAAATTATTTTTAAAAATATATTACACACAACATATATTTAAAAATCACTTTAAAAATATTTATATTTTTTATAAAAATTCACATAAAAATGTTTATTCTCTTTTTTTTAGATATTATTTTTTACTCTGTTATATTTATTATTAATACCACTTATATATATTATTATATATTTAAGTTATATATAATATTTTTCTTTATCATTTTCATTATTCTTTATATATCATGTATTTTATTTTCTCACATACACCACTTATATTTGATTATTTAATTTTTTTTTTTTTTATATTATATTTTATATTAAAAAAAACTATATATATATATAAATATATATATATTATATATTTTTTATATTTTTATATATTTATTTTTTTTTTTTTTATTTTTCTAAATATTTTTTTTTTTAATTTTCTTTTTTTTTATACATTTTTTAATGCATTTTTTATTTTTTTTTTTATAATTTATATTTTTTTTAATTTAATTTTTTTATTTCTAATAAATCAGTATACAGCATATTTTTTATTTTTAATGTAATTATATAAATATTAAAATAAAATTTAAAATAAAAATAATATTATATAGAATTATAAATATATATATATGTAAATATATTTATAATATATATTATATATTTAATATATATATATTATATATTAAATAAAAAATATATTTAAAATTATTATATATATTATAAATCTTATATAAAATGTTTTGTATTTTATTTTTTTTTTTAAATATATGTATATTTATTATATAATTAAATTTTTTTTATATTCTATTAATATTAAATTGAAAATTTGACTTGTAAAAATAAAAAAATATAATAATTCTTTAAAAAAATAATAATTATTAATATTATTTTTACATATATTTTTATTTTTAACAAAATAAAAATATTTAAAAAATATAAAATATTAATTAGAATTGTGTTTGTTCTTGTTATTATAAATTTTTATATGAGAAAAATTTGTTATATTATTTGCTTTTTTTGATTTTGTGAAAAGTGAAAAATTCATATTATTTTAAAAAATATTTTATTTAAAAAAAAAAATTTAAAAATATTTTTTTATTTAATTATTTATTTAATAAATATATATTTTATATATTTTTATAACATTTAATTTTTATTTATTTAAAAATTTTTTTTATTATTTTTTAATTTTTTATTTTTTTTTTTTTTTTTTTTAATTTATTTTTTTATAATTTTTTTTATTTTTATAATATATTTTTTTCATAAAAATTTTAAAATATATAAAATTTTTTTAATTTTTTTTTTAAATAAATTTATACAATTATAATTTTATATTATAAATTTATAAATTTTATTTTAATTTTTTTATAAATTAATTTTTATATATTTAAATTTAAAATATTATTTTGATAATATATTATTTATATATATATATATATATATATATATATATATATATAATAATATTAATTTTTATATTTATAATAATTTAAAAATTATCATTCTTATAAATTTATATTAATAAAATAAAAAAAAATTATTATATATAATATTTATTTATTATATATAATTTTATATATATAATATATATATATATATATACTATATATATATACATATATATATATATATATATATTTTTAATTTTTTTTATATTCTTTTTTATTTTAATTAAAATTTTAAATAAATATATTTATTAATTATATATCATTTCCTGTGGCACCCTCGGGGATGCATAGGGCCTCGATGAACTCACACCACCACATCCTATCTTGTGCTAACTCCTCAAGATCTCCCCAACACTCATCTCCAGCTTCCCGTCTCATTGTCCTCACCCACGTCTCTTTTGGCCTTCCTCTACCTCTCCTACCAAGTGCCACCCACCCTGGTGTACCTCGTACTATTCCCTGTCTCCTATACACATGTCCTAGCCACTTCCATCGTGAGAACCTAACATATTCATCGACCGGCTGCACTCCCGTTATTTCTCTAATTCTACTATTTGGTATCCTTTCCCACCACTTAACTCCTAATATTCTTCTAAGTGCTTTGTTTTCAAACACCAAGAATTTATTTTCCATAGTCACTGTGCTGTACCAAGACTCGTGTCCATAAATTAAGATACTCCTAACCATTACCTTATAAAGTTTGATTTTTGTATGCACAGAAAAATTGTTATTATTCCAAATATTTTTAAGCATTCCCATT
Organism: Coenobita brevimanus; assembly: GCF_032717465.1. Lineage (NCBI taxonomy): Eukaryota > Metazoa > Arthropoda > Malacostraca > Decapoda > Coenobitidae > Coenobita > Coenobita brevimanus. The sequence goes on from NC_137031.1 coordinate 9,727,886, forward strand.
GCCTGATTAGCCTTCTTTAACCTTTCCTCGAATTCAAAGTTCAAAGAACCATCCTTGGCTAAATAAGTACCTAAATATTTAAACCTATCAACTTGCTTTACAACCATACCTCCAATTACACATTCCTGCGCATTTTCCATATTCATATTGATTATTTCAGTTTTTCCACAATTA